>NC_079215.1:19531275-19863331 GCF_029633865.1 Lampris incognitus
AGGGCACCTGTTCGGGGGGGAGGGGGGAATAGCGGGAATCCTCCCACGTGCTACGTCCCCCTGGTGAAACTCCTCACTGTCAGGTGAAAAGAAGCGGCTGGCGACTCCACATAATGGAGGAGGCATGCGGTAGTCTGCAGCCCTCCCCGGATCGGCAAAGGGGGTGGAGCAGTGACCGGGACGGCTCTGAAGAGTGGGGTAACTGGCCAGATACAATTGGGGAGAAAAAGGGGGGAAATCCAATAATAATAATGGGAGTGCATTTAAAATCGTTTCTGTAAGTAACAGCAACCCCCCTCCCCCTCCCCTGCCTGACAACTGATTGATGGAGGTGTGTAAAATCAGGAGGGCTTGCTTAAATAAGAGGACTGCAGTCTCCCTGTTGTCTCTGAGATGATTAAAAAAAGAGTTTAAATTATTTAAAGTAGTAAAATCATGACATAAAAACGATTTATAATTTAGAGATCATATATTTAAAAGACCAAAATTTACAGGATTATAATTAAGAGCAGAGGGTAACCAAGGTTGGTGAGGGACTTGAACAATAATACTATGATTAGCAGCAGACGGGTGTGATATTGAAGGTGCTGCAGTGGGTCTATGGTAAGAAATGACGGCGGATATAAAAGAATGCATACGAGTCCCATTTAGAAGAGCTGAGTGGGGTCAGAAGTAGGAGACGGAGGTGGTGAATTAGCATGTCCTACCGCACCACCATCTCATTCCCTCAGGCTAGAGTCCATGTTCTCAGACAGCATCTGGGATCCCCTCCTGTTTGGGTGGAGGCCATCGTGCTTCATAAGGAAGGTGGCTGACAAGGAGCAGAAGAGAGCAGTAGTGATAGATGTGGAAATCCTGGCTGACAGCAACATCAGAAAGGAGCATGAAAAGATAGAGAAGTACTAAGGGCTGAAGGGAGAACTGGAACAGATATGGAAGGTGAAGTCCAAAGTGGTCCCTGTGGTAATAGGAGCACTAGCGGGGGGGGGGGGTGTTGGGCATATAGTATATATGTATATATTGGAAAAAAACGAGAATAAAGAACTGAAATAATTTTAAATGATTTTATGGTTTGTGTATTTTATGAATTTTTTTTTTACGCGACCATCGATTACATCAACTGACAACCATATAGATGGCGGACGCTGTGTACGCCATTGCCGGCTGGTCTCAGATTCGGTTTCGCACAGAGCCTGAGATTTATCAGACTAAAGATGGCAGAATTATTGTGTAGGATGAGATCGTGTTGTTGTTTGAGAAGAATTTTGACTCCGAGTGGATAGAGACCTCAAGGAAGGTACTGTTTAACCTTTGCCGTCCTACGCAGCAGCTCATTTCCCACAAGGGCCTAAGAAAGATGCAACATAAAATCTTGCCTTAATGTACTGAATGAGTGTGTAGAGAAGAGTCCCAGATTTGTCTCTCATTACTTGGATGCTCTGCCACCGGTGACATTCTCGAGCATGGATATCTCGAGCTTGCTTGGGAGAATGGAGCAGGTGTATATGGAGGTCAGCTCTATGAAGCATGCAACGCAGGTACATGCTACTGTGAGCAAAGATCTTCGGTTTATCACTAAGAAGATCGATCGCCGAGTGTGTACACTGGAACGCTCCGTTGACCTGACTGGGGGCAATGGTCCAGATACGTCGGTGGCGGTGGTTGGGGCCACTGTCATGTGCACGATAGATGGAGCCGCCGGCCTGGTCGGCACGGCATCTGGGGCTGTACCGGTGGAAGCCTCGGGCCTGGGAGCAGAGGAGGGATCTTCGGCAGTGGTCTCCACTCTGGAAGTGGAGAAGACTGAGGTAGCAGAGGGTCCTGGTGGATTAACGTTTCTGCCAGGCACCTCAATGTGGAATCAAGTCGTGAAACGTCACCCCGCGAAAGTTGCTATTCACTCAAGCTCACATACTGTTAACCCCGGGCAGAAAAAGAAATCCATTAATGTTATTGGTACCGGAGCTGGGAGTAATACCAACGTGGTAAAGAAGAAGCTGGTGAGTGTTTTTGCCACCAAGTTCACACCAAACCTAGATGCTGACACTCTGTCTGGGTATCTTAAAGATAACCTTGAACATGATGTTATTTGTCAAAAGATTGACTCTGTACACAGTAGATTCGTCTGTACAACCTGGAGCTCTTGCCTGAAGGGGCACTTGTCCGGCACTATTATGATCTGTGCAGGGGTGGAGTTATAGGGTCAAACACTGCTTTTTTTGTGGGGGGGGTGAGTATGCCTACTGGTGATATGATCACTCACTAGTCTTGTTAAATGAACATTTGGGTTTTGTCATACAAGTGTCGTGGCCTGCGTTTGGGCCAGAGCACAGGGGATAAAGCTCGCTGCTTAGTTGTTGAAAACCTTTTGGAGAACTGTGACATATTATGTATACAAGAGACATTTTTAGCAAAGCAAGAGCTGGAAAAACTAAACTCCTTCAATGAGAACTTTCATGGGGCTGGGGAGTCTACAACTGACCTTTGCGTGGGAATAGTCAGAAGCAGGATACCAGGGGGTGTGGCTATTCTATGAAATAAGAAGCTTGACTCATTGATAAATGTGGTTAGGCTTGGTGTTGACTGGTGCATTGCAATACAGTTTACTCACAATAACAGGGAATTCTTTATCTTAAATGTGTATACACCCTATGAATGCCAGAGAATGAGGATGAATATTTAAATAGGCTTGCATTCATCAATTCCTTTATTCAAGATAATACTTCTTCCAGTGTGTATGTCATTGGGGATCTGAATGCCGATATCTCAGACAGGAATTCGTTATTTGCTAATCACATGGTTCAGTTCTGTCAAGATAATAATCTTATATCGTCAAGCAAAGTCTTGTTGCCTACAAATACTTTTACATACGTAAGTGAGGCCTGGCACACTACGTCATGGCTGGACCACTGTATTTGCACTGCTGATGCACATGCCTCGTTGGGGAGTATGGGTATTATGTATGGGGCAGCAACGACTGATCACATACCTCTTGCTATGGCTATAAATGTTGAACATCTGCCTGTGCTGTCTAGTAATGGAGATAGTGATAATGCAGAAAGGTTGGACTGGTCAGCTCTTACAAAGGAGGACATCTTAGTCTATCATGCCCGTACAGCTGAAACCTTGGGTAATATACATCTGCTTAGAGATGCAGTTATGTGCAGAGACATTAATTGTAAGGATATGAGGCATAGGAGAGATCTCTGCTGCATGTATGATGATATTGTTAGTACTCTGTATGAAGGTAGTAAGCCCTACTACAAGTATAAAAATAAGACACATAACATCAGATCTGGTTGGAACAAGTATGTAGCTGGGTATCATGAAGAAGCATGTGAACCCTTTAAATCATGGGCTATCGCAGGCAAACCCAGACAATGGCCTGAGCTTGAACACAAGAAGCTCACTACTGCAAGATACAAGTACGCCATTCGCTTCATCTGTAAAAATGAGCAAGCCATGAGGGCAGATTCCATGGCTAAGAAGCTGCTAAGAAATGATCCTGCTAATTTTTGGAAAGAAGTGAGAGCTCTCAACAACTATAAAACATCTCTACCATGCAATGTTGATGGTATCTCTGGTACAGACAACATTGCTTAGTTATGGCGACAGCATTTTGTACCTTATTCAATTGTGTCCACAGTGATCTATATAAGGTGGGCAATATTGAGAGTGATGATTCAATGGTGATCGAGGTGTACCAAGCTATAAACAAGCTGTCTGATAACAAGGGAAGTGGCTTAGATCAGGGGTGCCCACTACGTCGATCGCGATCGACCAGTAGATCGTAAAGGCAGTGCTGGTAGATCTCCATGACATTCCAAAAAAACTTTTTTTTTCCCAAGACATTAGCCTATCATCTGTCCTCCATTTGGCATTTGCCTTTCGATTGACGTAAAGGACGGCCAGTCTGCTGTTGCCTAAAACCAAAGATTCTAGAGCGGAACCTAAAACTTTGTTACATTAGGTTACCATAACAACCAGAGCCCTTCTCGAACATACCTTGAAGTTCACATGCCCACAACGTGAGCTAACGCAGAACTGCATCGAGCTAGCTAGTTCAACTCTCTAAAAAAAAATTCTTCTAAAAAGTGAAACACAACAAAAATGAGTGGGGGAGCCGGACCTAGCAAGAAACAAAAAACGTACCATTTCCATGTGGAATGGGAGGAGGACATTTTTTTCACCATGTCTTATTCCAAATGCGTTTGTCTCATCTGTCAGTCTAGCATTGCTATCCCAAAGAAAGGAAACGTGGAGAGGCACTTTCGAACTGTTCATAAAAACTATGACAATGACTTCCCTCCGAAAAGCGAGCTGAGAAAGAGAAAGGCGAGGGAACTAAAATCGCAGTTAATCGCCCAGCAGCCACTTTTCACGCAGCCGAATTCAAAGGCAAAGGCAGCCACCGAAGCATCTTTACGGGTGAGTCACTCCATCATTAAGCATAAGAAGGCCTTCCAAGATAGAGAGATGATGAAAGAGGCCTTCCTTGAGGCAGCAGATTCGTTGTTTCGGGACTTTAAAAACAAATCAGAAATAATATCTTCAATCAAAGCTCTCCAGTTATCAAGAAATTCTGTCACAAGGTGCTGTGAAGTGATGGGCGATGATTTGACACAGCAGCTTTGGAGGGACATCGTGGACTGCGAGTGTTTCTCACTACAATTGGACGAGTCTACGGACATCAGTGATATGGCCCAATTGTGCATTTTCATTCGGATGGTGTTTCAAGATATGACCGCAAAAGAGGAGTTGTTAACAATACTACCCATGAAGGAACACACGCGGGGAGAGGACATTTTTCAGATCTTCAAAAACTTTGTGGATAAAATCCAGCTCTCAGTGTGTAAACTGGTGTCAATCACCACAGACGGTGCGCCTGCTATGGTGGGCCGCTCCAATGGATTTATTGCCAAGTGCAGGGAGGACGATGCTTTCCTGGACTTCCTTAATTACCATTGCATAATACACCAACAAGCATTATTCGCAAAAATGCTAAACATGAAAGAGATCATGGATGTTGCAACCAAACCCGCCTGTTCTACTCGAGCGAGGTCTCTTCAAAGACGGTTGTGTGGTACACAGTTGGAAGAAGCCGACTGTAACTACTCTGGCCTCTTGCTACACACTGACGTGAGATGGCTTAGTAGAGGGAGATTCTTGCAGAGATTTTGAGAGCTCTTTCCGGAGATTAAGGAGTTTCTCCTTATCACTAAACATGCGGAACACAAGCAACTTAATGACAATCAGTGGCTGCTAGACTTGGCATTTTTAACTGATTTAACCAACATGTTGAACGAGCTTAATTTAGAGCTGCAAGGAAAAGACAAAAGCGTGGTAAACATGATCAGCTCAGTTAACGCTTTCAAACGGAAAATGCAACTTCTGTTGTCAAAGTTGCACCGCTGTGATTTGGGAAACTTCCGAAACCTCGCAGCAGAGCTGGAGAAGCAAGGGAGGGTGTGTGCGCAACTTGACAGTGCACGCTACACAGAGCAGATTGAAAATGTCCGGTCAGTCTTTGACAAACGGTTTCAAGACTTTGCTTTGCTCGAGCCAATCGCTACATTTATGTGCTACCCATTTGGGGAAGATACAGAGGTGGATTCCCTCACCTCAAAAATGGCAACACTGTTTCACCTGAAATCGTCTGCAGTGGAGGATGAGATACTGACAGTACAGGCTGACATTCAGCTTAAGTCCAGGGTGCATGGAGAGTTTTGGAACTTACTTACAGAGGACAAGTACCCAAACATGAGGAAATGTGCAACCTCCTTGACAGCATTATTCGGCTCTACTTATTTGTGTGAGTCAGCCTTTTCTCACATGAAGATTATCAAGTCCAAATACCGTTCCACCATGATCATTCGGAGGCCTGCTTGAGGCCGGCTACCAGCAGCTACTGTCCGAATTATGCAACCCTGTCTGACTCCCTCCAGTGCAGGTCATCATCAGAGTAGAGAGGTAGAGATCACAAATCTATTTAACACAGCTGTAAAGGTTCATGCAGTGATGCAATTTCAACATAGTGTAGTAGCAAATGCTTGGTATGATTATTGCCTGTGTTAGGTTCAATATAAATGCAAATCAGTTGCAATACTGTATATGTAAACACAACATGTATATAAATACACACACTGCATATAAATGTTCATATATATGTAAAACATGTATTGAGTATTTTTATTATTATTGTTATTATTTTTAATATGAGTAAATCATTTTGACCTGGTCATTTTAAAAGTAGCTCACGAGTCAAAAAATTGTGGGCACCCCTGGCTTAGATCATATTACTGCTGAACACCTTAAATATGCCAGTCCGAGGTTAGCTCCTCTCCTTGCTATCTGTTTTACTGGCTTTATGGTCTATGGCTTGTTACCAGACTCAGTGTTGTCTGTACTGTTAGTGCCATTCATTAAGGACAAAGCTGGTAAAGTATGCAGCCTAGAGAACTACAGGCCTATAGCTCTAGCCAGCATACTGTCAAAAGTCCTAGAAAGAATACTGCTGGATAGAGTGCATGAATTTATCAACACAGATAACCAGTTTGGTTTTAAAGCTAGACATGGCACTGACTTATGTATATATGCCTTAAAGGAAATTGTAAACAAATACAGAGGCCAAAACCCATCGGTTCTTATGTGTTTTATTGATGCTTCTAAAGCTTTTGATCGTGTTAATCATAGAAAGTTGTTTGTTAAATTGAGTCAAAGAGGGGTCCCTAAATACATTGTGAGAATTCTGGCTTATTGGTATGCCCACCAGACTATGCAAGTGAAATGGGGTAATAGTGTTTCAGCCCCATTTGGGGTTAGCAATGGTGTCAGACAAGGGGGAATTCTGTCTCCAGTTCTCTACAATTTATATATTGATGATTTGTCCAAGCAGCTGAAAGCCTGTAACACTGGGCGTATGATTGGTAATACCTTGGTGAACCATATTATGTATGCAGATGACCTTGTCATTCTTAGTCCCTGTAGCGCTGGTCTCCAGCAGCTCCTTGATATATGTTCTGTGTATGGTGTGGAGCATGATATCAAATACAATGCTAGTAAGAGTGTTGTCATGATCTGCAGAACCAAAGAGGTCAATCATCTAAAATTTCCTGATTTTAAATTGTCTGGTAATAATCTTGTGGTATGTAATAAGGTGAAATATCTTGGGCACTATATTACTGAACAAATGACAGACGATATTTATAGGCAATGCCGCATGATGTATGCACAAGCAAACACTCTGTCACGCAAGTTTGGTATGTGTTCAGTTTGTGTGAAGATGTCTCTGTTCAGAGCATATTGTATAACACTCTATACTGCACACCTGTGGTCAAACTATAAAAAAGCAAGCAAGCTTACAGAGGCTTCGAGTGGCTTATAATGATGCCATGAGAATACTGCTAAAAAGACCTAGATGGTGTAGTGCAAGTGAAATGTTTGTGGCTGCAGGAGTCAGTACCTTTCAGGCTCTTCTAAGAAATGTTATGTATAAATTTATTTGCCGCCTCAATGACTCTGATAATGTAATCATCAAGAGTTTGACTAATATAAGATTCAGTGCCACACACTACCAATCCCGGCTGTGGGACCACTGGTATAGCTGCCTTCTTTTAACACACTGACTTGTTCCATTTATGTAATTTTATTGTGTTTACTCTGTGTATTGTCTAGGGTTTGTCTTTTACCTATTTGTCTTTGTCTGTTATGGATCCTGAGTCTGCAATAAAGTTTTGAATTGAATTGAATTGAATATGGAGAGAGAAAATGTTCAAATTGTTGTGTTGTTTGGTACAGGTTTCAGTATGCACAGCTATGCTTGAAGAGATTTATTGTGTCCTAATTCAATGCATTTCAGCCTATGGCCTTAGTCAGTGCATGAAGTGACAACCGTTAGACTCACTTAAATTGACACAACAATCAAGTGCATTAAAAAGACAGTTATACAGCAGCCAAAAGAGTATCCACATATTTCATATAGCCCAGAAAGAAAAAGCGACTCAGTCTTGAAATTTGGAATGAAGGGGCGTTGTGCAAAGATGATTCTCTCCTTGATACATACTAATTAGGCTAACAATTAGTCAGGCTAGCATCATCTCACCTCCCAAGAGCAACCAGAACAGGTTGAATTAAAGCTACTGTAAATCTGAGTCCAAGGACAATGCCTTGTATTAGTCTCTGTTGAGGAACGCAAAACGCTCTGCTTGCAATGTCAACTCAGACCCTAATGAAAACTTGTTATCTGGATTAGAAGTCACAACTGACCAACAACAACACCAGAACCATTGTGTTAAACTTTGCATTGCTCCATCCACAGGTGCCTATTTGGTGGAGTAAACTAATCAAAGACTGAAGATGGAGGCAGTGAAGGACAAAAAAGACATTTGCCTTAAATGGTCCTTATCGGTGCACTGTTTTTTGGGGGGATTCCCCCCCCCCTTTCTCCCCAAATGTATCCAGCCAATTACTCCACTCTTCCGAGCTGTCCCGGTTGCTGCTCCACTGCCTCTGCCGATCTGGGGAGGGCTGCAGACTACCACGTCTCCTCCGATACATGTGGAATCACCAGCCACTTCTTTGCACCTGACAGTGAGGAGTTTCGCCAGGGGGACATAGTGCATGGGAGGATCATGCTATTCCCCCCAGTTTCCCTTCCCCCCGAACAGGTGCCCCGATCGACCAGAGGAGGTGCTAGTGCAGCGACCAGGACACATCCCCACATCCGGCTTCCTACCCGCAAACAGAACCAATTGTGTCTGTAGGGATGCCCGACCAAGCCGGAGGTAACACGGGGGATTCGAATCAGCGATCCCCGTGTTGGTAGGCAACGGAATAGACCGCCACATCACCCGGACGCCCTTGGTGCACTGTTTTAAAATCAACCAGTCAAACAAATCCAAGGTCGTGGTCGCTGGTGTGGTATGCCAATGACAACTACAGCTGCAAAAAAATGTGTGTATTCTCACTGAGCTTTGCACTGTGCGTTTACTGACCCTTCACATTAGAATGGACATACAAATATGAATATTTTGCTATGTGTAATTCCTGTCATTAAATTCGAGCAGTTTCTAACCGTTTCTGCAAGCTTGGCCTCAAAATATTTGATCTTGGAGAGCCGATCATGTTGGAATGTAAATGCAAACCATTGAAATTAAATGGAAAAGAAAATGGCGGTTTTCCCACTGGGAATTAGAACCAATCATGAAACCGACTGCAGATGATCCCTCACCAGGATGCCTGTGTACACAGATGACATTAGCTGGGCCTGCAAGCCAGTGGACATCATTGAGGCTAAAGCCAAAGCAGCACTTAGTGTGCATGTCTGTATACATCCCTTGTCCTTCTACCTATAGCCAGACTACTAAACCTCTTCCGCAGGTGTACCGAGGCCTTAAGATGGACCACTGCTATACCCAGAAAAGACAGCTTTAACAACTGTTTGTACGCACAGATCTGGTCATAAAATTTGCATATGAACAATATGGAAATTGTCATGGCACTCAACAATTTTCACTCATTTTGGAATGATGATGATGTCTGTCTGTCAACCCCGAGTCCCCGACATCACGCCAGTTTATGTTTTCCAGTGTGCCTGTTTGCCAGTCTTTTCATTTTAAAATCTAAAACTGCCTTGATCAGGGGGAGGGGTTTCAATTTGAGATAAAATCAATGTGTGTGTGTGTTTGTGTGAGACACACAATATGGGAAAGGGGGATATAATGGAGCCATAAGGTTGGCCACATTAGCTTTTTTTGTCCTTTACTGTTAGCTGTTTAGATGAAAGGCTGTTGCTATGTGGATGCTAACGGATGCAGACACAGATTCGTTATTGGAGCGCTGGCTGTGGGGCTGCTGGCACTGCTCGGGGTGGTAGATGGATGAGGGCGACTGCCTTGCTGAAGGGGGTCACTGGAGTATTTCTGTGTATGTGGTGTGTGTTTGCGTTAGTAAGTATGTGTGTTAATGTGCGTCAGAATGGGTTTGAGTTTTTCGAGGGCAACTACTGTGTGCACGTGTATCCGTGTGTGTGCCTATATGTCTGTGTGTGTGTACACTGCGTGTGTGTACATCTGTCTATGCATGTTGTATGATGTTCCTCAGATTTCTACCAAGCCCTGTTTGCCTCCAGCGTAGGCAGTCTAGAAGCTGTCTGTCAGACAGTATTACATGACAGCAAACATGCTCATGTTCCTCCGTCTCAACAGGAATTACAAGTACTTATGGGAAGGGACAGACACCCTCAGTATATTTCAACATTTCCACTCATATTTTCTCTTCTTATACACTGGCCTAAATGTTCTGAAGGCCAGGGTTATATGTTGCCGGGGCAAGGAGGACAGGAACAGATGAATGACAACCACACGACTGCGAAGAACAGATTGTGCTGCAGGTTGTCTTCTTTTTCAATAAGATCGCTGTGATGTGAACAAAAACGGCTTCGAGGAAGCGTCCATCTAATGAGGATTTACCACATTTTATGGAACGAGTTCTGCCAGTTAACTGATCAGTTCATGTCTGATGCCTGATGTGTGGAGACATGGAGCTGGCTGCAGAGCATCACCTTGGCTATGGAAAGAAATGGAAAAAAATGGAGGGAAAAAATTCCACTGAAAGTGAGGCGAGCCTTCAGTGGATAAGAGGGAAGGTTGGATATGAAAAAACAAACAGACAAGAAGAACAGTAAAGACGGAGAGGGGAGAAAGAAAAGTGGCTGTCATCCATTGTTGTTGTGCCTCAGAAAAATGAAGAGTTCCTGGAAGAAGTTGTGACAGGAGCCGTGGCGGTCTGCTGCACTCCACTGGCTTCTCTTCATACTTGACGGCATCTCTTACAACCTTTCACCTCCAGAAAAAGGAAAGGAGGCACACACACACACGCACACAAACAGAAAACCCCTTCAACGTTTGTGAGTGGCCATTACCACACCACCCACTGGTAGAAAATGAGGAGGAAACACCATCTTCAAATGTTGAGATGACTGAAGAGCAGTTGTCAGAAATGCAGATTGCAGGTTGGAGAACTAGTTGGTGTTAAATAATTGTGAATTGTAAAAAGGAAGTAAAAGACTTATGTACACCGGTCAACAACAGCATGGTTTTAAACCCATTGACCCAAGTACTGCAGAAAAGTCTGATTATGATTTTACTAGTTTATAGCTGAATGACCTGAGTGTTTATTGTATTTCAGACATGTAAAAAATAAACATATATATATACATATATATGTATGTATGTATGTATGTATGTATATATAGATATGTGTGTGTGTGTGTGTTTATATATATATGTGTGTGTGTGTGTGTGTGTAAGAAAACAAACAAAACAATAGAGAAAATGAACAGTAAACACAACAAATAAAACAAAATCTCAATAAAAAAAGGGAAAAAAAGAATATTACCTGTCCAAAAAGAATAGGAAGAAGTAAATTACTTATCTGGTCCTACCTCTTTCTCTACTTAATCAGTGTACATCATATTTATCATGACTAGTCCAACTGTCTACCCCTGTGTCCATCATACATAACTTAGATAATTACCTTGTAATTGTTTATGAACGTTCTCATGAACATTTTGTGACGTGGAAACAAGGCTACAGAATGACAATTGAAGGATGAGCTAAAAGCAGTTGTTGTATTTGTAATTTTATGGCTCTTGTATTTACGCAAATGGTGCAATGACAACAGAACCTCACAAACAGGTCAAAGGTCAAATGCAAATTCACCTCAGGAGGGCTTGGATTGAATTATGAACCTGTTTGCTGTGATTCAAAAGTCTTAAAAACTATGCCAATCACAATCAGCAGATATGAATAAACTGTACATCCAAAACGAATGCAACTTCAAGCAACGTCACAAGGCATTTTCCAATCCGAATTACCAGTAGCATTCGTTTCTCTGTTTTAGTTTTTGTGCTCTTCTTTGCATATGTGTACACGTACACTGTATGTCTTTTTCAGCACCTGTAATGTCATGCTGAGTAAGTCCCTTTTGCCGGTCCCTGTGTCCGGTGAAGGTAGTTATGTCAATCTCCATTTTCTCCAAGAGCAACCCATCTATCATCAGTCTTAAGAGGTGACCACAGCTGTCACCAAGGCCTCACTTCATCAGATTAGTGGGCTCACGTCTAATTTGATGGAGTGCTGCTGGGGAATTCCCTCATTCTGATCTAATTGGAAGTGTGATAGACATGTCGTTTGAGGCCGTATAGCAACGTTCCCTCCCACTTGGCTACTTTTAATTTGTCGAGTGAAGTGGAAAGCGGAAGGGAGGATGCAAGCGTTATGAAGATGGCCTTTTACTCAGGTGTGGTTGGCCCTTGGTGCGTCCATAGTTGGATACACACATGCACGCCAAGTGTTCGCCCACATGCATACTGACTTGCTTGTTCACTCACCAGCTGACTCACTCGTTCACTGAAAAAGGCAAGTAAAAAGAGGTCGAGTTCCACCTTTGAGATTTATGTCGTGCTTAACTTTCTCTATTTTTCCTACACAAGAGGAACACACATGCAGAAACGCATCAAAACATTAGTTAACAATTGTGTGTGTGTGTGTGTGTGTTTCAGAGCGACAGAACCACGCCAGAGAGCTGGTGAGGGAGGCTGACTTGTCGAAGTGGGACGCCCTGGTCATCATGTCGGGGGATGGACTCCTGTTTGAGGTGAAGAGGGAAGACCCGCTTAAACACGCTCATATTCACAACATCGCATTCAAATAACACACAACCCCCATGACAGGAAACACCGTAAAACAGACATGCACACACCGTGGTACGGGATGCTATCTACATATCTACGTATCTGGTGTGCGTCTGTCTGTATGTAGGAGACAGATACATCTCTTGCTAGTCATCTGGTCAGTCTTCAGAAAAAGGCTATTTCTTGATGTATAAGAACAAAGAAAGCCACTTTATTTTGTCACTGTGCAGGTTACAATGAAATTTGTTCTCTACATTTAACCCATCCATTATCCAAACCGCTAAATCCTATTGTATAGGAGCAGTGGGCAGCTGCAGCGCCCAGGGACCAACTCCAGTTCTTCTTTCCATTGTCTTGCTCAGGGGCACAGACAGGAGTATTAACCCTAACATGCATGTCTGAACACTGTTAAGGTTTTTAATTTTATTAAAATATATACATATATATATATATATATACATATACATATACATACATACAGATCTTCTTAGTAGCAGCTTTTTTCATGCTTCGTCTTGCTTTCAGTGTTGCGTTTCCATGGATACGTTCTGAAAACATGGCGGCTCAGGCAGAACAGTCTCCTGTCAAGTTGATAAAGGTTAAAAGTTTTCGTTGTTTCAGTTCATGTTCAGTGAGGATTTTGAAAGGCACGAGTAGTAGGAAGGAGCAGTCTGTTAAAAACTATTTAATTGATTTGTTAGGGGGGAAACAATATCCATGAACTTATTGAGAATGTTAAGATAACGGACATCGGTATTTGCCGAACAATCAAAAAAATGCAGAGATGCTGCAAATTGTATTGGCTGTCTCACAATGAAAAACACAAACAACAATTTAGCAACAAAAAAAAAACAACAAAAAATTAACGCACCACGCAAAAAGAAGGCAGAAAAAGTAGTGCTACCGGCTGGAATGGCGGGATCGCGTGATGCGTGATTTTTTTTCGTACCCGTTTTCCGGGAACTCTGCCTCTGATTGGCTAGTACTCGCTGAGAGAGCATTCACCTGGATTCCAGGAAGACCCGCCCCTACTTTATCTCTGATTGGCTAACCCTATACCTACCCCCACCCTAACCCTAACCTTAACCAAACTAATCAACGGAGGCAACGAGTACTAGCCAATCAGAGGCAGAGTTCCCGGAAAACGGGTACAAAAATAAATCACGCTCATGTGATGCCACTCACTTCCTGTGGGGGCGGAGTTGTTTGACACGTGTAACACAACATCCAATCCTCTGCAAAGGAGAGTGACTGCTCATTGTAGTTCTTCAAATCAGAGAGAAGGTAGAGTATACGTGATAATGATGTACACTTCGATCAAAATCTTCTTTTTTTTCGTGAGAGTTCTTTCCAGCGATTGATTTGGGGAGCAACAAAGAGAGACTTAATATGGTTTGAGACATAATATATAGTAAAGAAGCTAGATACCAGCTGTGATGTGCAGAATTGGTAGTACGGTGCTTTAAGTTACTGAGTAGGACCACTGCCCAGGTGCAGAAACTCCTTAGGTCTGCCTGTTCGGTCATGTATTCTAATGCAATACAAATATAAACCCCCCTGGTGGGCTGGTTATGTATTTGGTTAAATATTTGGTGTTTATCCTGGCTCAGTTGTGTTTTCTGTCTGCAGGTGATAAATGGTCTGCTGGAGAGGTCCGACTGGGAGGAGGCCATCGATACACCGCTGGGTATCCTGCCTGGAGGATCAGGCAACGCCCTTGCTGCTTCCATACATCACTATTCTGGGTGGGCTAACATGCATAAATATATCATCCAAATATATTATGTTGTAATGCTGGTTTTGCAAAGTGGAGATTGCTCAGGCCCTAACTCATACTTAATGGTTGAGATGTAATGCAGCTCATTAAATTAATATGAGCGGTTTATGTTTCATGATTTCGCCAAATGAATTTCAGAAGATTTTCCCATGCTATGCCATGCATAAAATTTACATATCTGTCTTCTATAACCTTAAAGCAATCCTGGAGCATTTGCTGTTGTTCTGTTTGTCTTTCTTTATGATTGCATCAGTTCACTTTTACTATCTGCACCTAACAATAACTTCACTCCCCCCTTAAAGCTCTTTGTCTTTTTTCCCCATCTTTTGTCATCATTATGCCAGGTGAGAAAAAAAAATTCTCTAACATTATCTTCCTAGTTGTTCCAGAGTCAGTGACAGGTTAACACTACCCTAAAATACGATATACAGTTCACTGCTGTGCAGACATGACCATGAACGGTAACCTTTGTACCGTATAACCCTGCAACACCAGTTTAGGCTTTAGGTGCACATCTTTCTCTCAAGCCAGTTCAGTCACAGGCTGGACATGTACAGTGCATCCAGAAAGTATTCACACCCCTTCACTTTCCCCACATTTTGTTATGTTACAGCCTTATTCCAAAATGGATTAAATTCCTTTTTTTCTCTTTGTAGACATTTTTGCAAATTTATTAAAAATAAAAAACTGAAATACTGCATGTACATAAGTATTCACACCCTTTACTCAGTACTTGGTTGAGGCACCCTTGGCAGCGATTACAGCTTCAAGTCTTCTTGGGTATGAAGCTGCAAGCTTGGCACACCTATATTTGGGGTATTTCTCACATTCTTCTCTGCAGATCCTCTCGAGCTCTGTAAGGTTATATGGGAAGCGTTGCAGCACAGCTATTTTCAGGTCTTTCCAGAGATGTTCAATGGGGTTCAAGTCTGGGCTCTGGCTGGGCCACCCAAGGACATTCACAGACTTGTCCCGAAGCCACTCCTTTGTTGTCTTGGCTGTGTGCTTAGGGTCATTGTCATGTTGAAAGGTAAACCTTCGCCCCAGTCTGAAATCCTGAGCGCTCTGGAGCAGGTTTTCATCAAGGATCTCTCTGTACTTTGCTCCATTCATCTTTCCCTCGATCCTGACTAGTCTCCCAGTTCCTGCCGCTGAAGAACATCCCCACAGCATGATGCTGCCACCACCATGCTTCACTGTAGGGATGGTATTAGCAAGGTGGTGAGAGGTGCCTGGTTTCCTCCAGACGTGACGTTTGGCATTCAGGCCAAAGAGTTCAATCTTGGTTTCATCAGACCAGAGAATCTTGTTTCTCATGGTCTGAGAGTTCTTTAGGTGCTTTCTGGCAAACTCCAAGCGGGCTGTCATGTGCCTTTTACTGAGCAGAGGCTTCCGTCTGGCCACTCTACCATAAAGGCCTGATTGGTGGAGTGCTGCAGAGATGGTTGTTCTTCTGGAAGGTTCTCCCATCTCCACAGAGGAACGCTGGAGCTCTGTCAGAGTGACCATCGGATTCTTGGTCACCTCCCTGACCAAGGCCCTTCTCCCCCGATTGCTCAGTTTGGCTGGGTGGCCAGCTCATGGAAGAGTCCTGGTGGATCCAAACTTCTTCCATTTACGAATGATGGAAACCACTGTGCTCTTCGGGACCTTCAAAGCTGTAGAAACCTTTTTGTACCCTTCCCCAGATCTGTGTCTCGATACAATCCTGTCTCGGAGGTCCACAGACAATTCCTTTGACTTCATGGCTTGGTTTCTGCTCTGACATGCACTGTCAACAGTGGGACCTTGTATAGACAGGCATGTGCCTTTCCAAATCATGTCCAATCAATTGAATTTACTACAGGTGGACTCCAATCAAGATGTAGAAACATCTCAAGGATGATCAGTGGAAACAGGATGAACCTGAGCTCAATTTTGAGTGTCATAGCAAAGGGTGTGAATACTTATGTACATGCAATTTGCAAAAATTTCTACAAAACCTTTTTCACGTTGTCATTATAGGGTATTGTGTATAGATTGATGAAAAAAAAAGGAATGTAATCCATTTTGGAATAAGGCTGTAACATAACAAAATGTGGGGAAAGTGAAGGGGTGTGAATACTTTCCGGATGCACTGTAAATATAACAGGATGCGATAAAGACTGTTCTTCAGAGCAGTGTCTTCCGTTTCTTTGGGATGTTAAAGAGAGACTGACAGGCCCTTTCTGAACACATTTTTTAACATTGGGAGTTTGAATCGTAACCGAAAGTAGGTGTGGTTTTATCAATTCAAAGTTATTGGCTACTTTCTTCCTGGGTGGGTGGATCCATGTCAAACATCACCGCGCTACCGCTACCGCTCATATCTGCCGACATGATAACTGACTGGTAAACGTCGATTAATATCACAATTCGGTGAGTATTTTGACTTCATAACTCAAAATCTGTTACAAACAACAATAACACACAGGTACGTGGATATAAAGTTTTTATTTTAGGGTTTTAAACATGAGCAGTAGCGCGGTGACATTTGACACGGATCCAGTTATCCACAGCTCTTATACGTAGTATAGAGGGCTGTGTAACCCTATATGCAAATTGACTGGTGTCTAGATATCCACCGGCACAATTTGTCATTGGACACCATCTACAGTCAATCACAGATCTCTCTCGAGTGGCCGCAGACGTGCTGTTTTGGCCGCTGAATTTCTCCGTGGTCACATTCCAACTAGGAACATAGGCTATCAATGCGTATTTTCAGATTTTGATGTCAGTATCACTTTAATACCAAGTGTAAGTAACCTGGATGTGGGTAGTCTGAATCCTTAGACTGGTTAGCATAGACCGGTTTCATTAACTACTGCTACTGTGCCCACGAGCAAGGTGCATACAGACAGCTTAACCCTCAGCAACTGTAGTAGAGCTGCTGAACGCCTGATCGAGGACTTAATGGAATTGGACTATCAGGTGAATTAGTATTGAGCAAAGTATCACTGAAAAGAGCATACGAGCTCAGTAAAACAGCCCCTTCGTTGATGAAGGCGAATAAAAGCACCTGTACACTGGGATGTTTCATTTAGGAACTCACCTTGCACTACCAGTACTTTCTTTACCAAAGAGTAACATCCATTCACTCATTCATTCGTTTAGCGTAATGACAGTATTGGCTCATCAGCTTCACATTGCACAATGGCCCTTTTATCAGAGCAGCAGCAACAATGAGAGGAAGGGACCAGATTCTGTATTGGTCTGATCTCTCTCTCACTCTCTCTCTCTTTCTCCCTTTAACACACTTATCAATAGGGGTGAATGATATTGGAAAAAAATCCAGATTTACGATGTTTTTGTTTTTGAAATATGCATTGGAATATTAAAGAATAAAGGGGAGTTACATAATTTCCCCAGATATATGCAGCATTTAACTTTCAAAGCTCCATTTGTAAAGAATTTATCACTGAGTAATGATTTGAGACATAAAAAGGCAGTTGTTCAAGAAAGTCATTAAATTCAGACTAAAATTGTTGTTTTTTTGTCAGGTGCCCTAGAATATTTTTCTTCAGTGTAGTCAGAAATAAGTAGAAACTTGCAAGATTTTGTTTCAAGCAAAAAGAGTTAATTTGCCTTACAATGCATCATTTGCACAGCAACTGTTCCACATGTGTCTATTGCAGTGTCGATTCTGAAACGATATATTGTTCAGCCCTGCTGCACAGGGACATCTAGAATATCTCCCACCCTTTTTGGTACAGGTTGCCCTGGCTTGTATGTATCTGTTGTCATTCATAGTTGAAAATAAGGGTGCACCAGGGCAATGGGCAGTTTATCTAGAACCTATCTAGTATTATGCAAGTTAATGAGCAGGGGTCGAATGTGTTACCATGCATGGCCCTAAATAGTAGGAGCTGGAAAGCATGAGGTGATATGTCATGGATTAAATGTGCAGGTTCACTGGCTGGATCTGTGTGTCATCTAAGACCAGTAAAATGCCAGACTTTAGTGAAAGACTCCCCCTGCTGGTTTTCTAGGGAAACTACAGCCAAAGCTGGTGACACATGTTTTTTGACAACACAAAATTGCTTTTTGCAAATTGGAAGGAATCAAGTTAATAATTTGACTTGGATTTAAATAGGAAATATGGCTGTTTCATCATATTTTTACCGGAGAAGAGTCAGAAAGAAACTGAGCTGAGTAAATTTGGACAGCTAGATTGATGAATATTAACCGGATGATGAATATGGATATGGCTCTGGAGTCAGTGCTGGCCAAATCCAGAGGGACACGCCGTCATATTTGTAATTGGCTGCAGGTGGTCACAGCTGGTGTGTGTGTATGTGTGTGTGTGTGTGTGTGCTCGATTAGGCATGGGTGCGAGTGAAGGAGGGAGGCATTGTCATGACCTCCTACCCCTAATGCTAGTCCCCCAGATGGGTCCATCTTTGTTGTCGTGCCGGCCTGTCATGTCTGAAGACCCATAAGCTGATTTCGTCCAGCCTCTGAGCTCTGACTCTGCTCCCTGTTGTTAATTTGACCCTATCCAACCCCACCCTGCACCAACACACCCACATTTTAATTCCTGTTTCAGCTTTGTCCTCATGCCCCCCTCACCCAGTGTTACATTGCAATTAACCAACCATAAATGGAAACTTAATCTGAATGGCACTTTTTTTAAAAATCACTCTTGGAAGGTGCTTTAAAAAACACAATGAATAGAATACATGATTGAGAAAAAAACCCCACAAGAGAAAGAATAGATAAAATTGAAAGTGTTGCAACATAACATTTGATATATTATCAAATGTTATGTCACAACAAAGGGTGTGGCCTGCACTCCTGGCAGATAATTAACAATCATTTGGAAGTGTCAGGCAAACACGCCGAGGGAAAACAGGTCTAGGCTGAACGAAGGTAAGAGCGACTTTTTCAAGCTAAGACTTCGTCAAGCACGGACTGCTCTTTTTAGATCCAATCAGTCATCTGTATTTTGTGTACCTAGAATAGACTATGTATTTCCTTCACATTCCTGTCCTTTCCTCTTCCCGGGGCTGGCATAGACGTTGGGTCAGTCCTAGGCGCTGCGACCCTACCAATCTCATCTATCCCATTCTCTCTACTCACGTTGAACAAGTGTTGATGGGAGGCTCTGGAATTGCCAGTCTGCAGTGCCAAAAGCTGAGTTTATCTCAGGCTACGCATCCTTGCTCTACCTCAACTTTCTTGCCCTAACTGAGACCTGGATCACGTCAGAAAACACTACCACGCCCGCAGCTCTGTCATATGTGTACCATTTTTCTCACACTCCCAGAGTTGGGAGGCGAGGTGGTGATATTGGCCTGCCAATCTACCCGAAATGGAAATACTCTCATTTCCATTCCAGTTTTCTCTGCCCGCTTTTGAATTTTATACTGTTACTGTCTCTTATCCAGTCAAATTCACCATTGTGGTTGTGTACTGCCCACCAGGCCCCCTTGGTGAGTTTCTGGAGGAGCTTGACACACTTGTCTCACACTTCCCTGATTATGACTCTGCAGTTATCCTTCTCGGTGACTTAAACATCCACACTGACAAGCTACATCCTCTTCTCTCTTTCCTCTCCTCCTTTGACCTTCACCTCTCACCCGCTCCTCCTACCCACAAGGCCGGCAACCAGCTGGACCTTATCTTTACTAGACACTGTCCTATTTCCAATCTCTCCGTTACTCCCCTCCAGCTCTCTGACCACTATTTCATGTCCTACTCTCCCTCTCCCTCTCTTCTCCCCCCTCAGCCCCTCCCCCTACCCACATGGTTTCCGCCCGTAGACACCTCCGCTCTCTCTCCGCTACTGAGCTTTCTTCCTCTGTTACCTCTATCCTCCCTACACCTGAATCTTTCTCTCTCCTACCCCCTGACACTGATCTTCTCTCTACCCGCTCCTCTTCTCTGGACAACCTCTGTACCCTTACCTCCGGGCCTGCACTCCCAACTCCACCTGCCCCTTGGCTATCCGACTCAGTACGTACTGACAGACGGAGCCTAAGAGTGGCAGAGCGCAAATGGAGAAAAGGCAAACTCCCAGAGGACCTTCTCAACTTCCAGTCTCTTCTTTCCACTTTCTCCTCCTCCCTTTCTGCTGCTAAAGCTGCCTTCTATCACTTTAAAATCCAATCCTCTGCCTCTAATCCTTAGAAATGCTTTGAAACCTTCTCTACACTTCTTCAATCCCCACCTCCTCCTACTTACTCCCTTTCCCTGATGACTTTGTGAACTTTTTTGACAAGAAGGTAAACGACATCAGATACTCCTTTTCTTACCACCCGGTTAGCACTCCTTGCACTAGCCCACCCTCTGCACCCTCACTCACCCCTCCATGTCCCACCCTATCCCACATCGCTCCCCCGGCGAGGTCCTCAACCTCATCACATCCAGTCACCCTACCGCATGCTCTCTTGACCCGGTCCCCTCCCATCTTCTTCAGTCTATAGCACCTGAACTCCTTCCCTTTCTAACCCATCTCATCAACACCTCCCTCCAGGCAGGATGCTTTCCATCTGCCTTCAAGACTGCTAGAGTCACCCCCCTTCTCAAGAAACCATCACTTAACCCCTCTGACATCAAAAACTACAGGCCGGTTTCCCTTCTACCTTTTCTATCCAAAATTCTCGAACGTGCTGTCTTTCACCAGCTTTCTTTGTACAGCCACCAGAACAACCTCCTGGACCCCAATAAGTCTGGGTTCAAGGTGTGTCACTCGACAGAGTCGGCCCTCCTTCCAGTGACAGAATCGCTGCACTCTGCGAGAGCAAACTCTCTCCTCTGTCCTGATACTCCTGGACCTGTCAGCTGCATTCGACACAGTGAACCACCAGATCCTCCTCTCTACCCTCGAGGGGCTGGGTGTCACAGGCTCTGCACTCTCAATGTTTGCATCCTACCTTCGGGTCGCTTCTATCAGGTGACATGGAGGGGATCTGTGTCGGAGCCTCACAGACTGACTACAGGCATTCCACAAGGTTCGGTTCTGGGTCATCTCCTTTGCTCCCTGTACACGACATCCCTGGGTTCTGTTATATGCTCGCATGACTTCTCTAACACACAAGTACAGACACACATTGCTGCATGCTTGACTGACATCTCCGAGTGGATGGCGACACACCACCTGAAGCTCAATCTGGACAAGAGAGAGCTGATGTTCCTTCTGGCAAAAGGTTGCCCGCACCGAGACCTGGCCTACACCATTGACAACACCGTGGTGACGCCAACTCGGACTGCGAGGAATCTGGGTGTAGTTCTGGATGACCAACTGTCATTTGCTGCAAACATTGCATCCGTTGCTCGCTCTTGCAGATTTCTCCTTTATAACATTAGGAGTATTCACCCATTCCATACCGACGAGACGGCACAGGTGTTCATCCAGGCTCTGGTCATCTCCCAGCTGGAGTACGGCAACTCCCTCCTTGCTGGCGCCCCGGTATCAGCCATCAGACCTCTGGAGCTTGTTCAGAAAGCTGCAGCTCGTCTGGGGTTCAACCGCCCTAAGTTCTCCCACACAACTACCCTTCTCATGACACTACACTGGCTCCCAGTAGCTGCTCGCATCCAGTTTAAGACTCCGGTGCTAGCCTACAGGACAGTGAAAGGAACAGCTCCTTCCTATCTCCAGGCCATGGTCAAGCCCTACACCTCCGCCCAACCACTTCGCTCTGCTGCCTCGGGATGCCTGGTTGCCCTGTCGCTCAGAGGCCCCTGCTGCCGATCAACCCGGTCATGGCTCTTTTCTGTCCTGGCCCCACATTGGTGGAATGAACTCCCCATTGATGACAGGACAGCGGAGTCGGTACCCATCTTTCGGCGCAGGTTGAAAACTCACATCTTCAACAACTACTACCCCGTTACTTGCTCATAACACTTATTGTATTCACTCATTTTTTTTAATCTCTTTCTCGCGCTTTTACTTTAGCACTGGTTTTTCTCTTAGATGCTTGTTTACATTAAATTATATTACAGTCATTTAGCCGACTCTTTTATCCAAAGCGACTTACAATAAGTGCATTTTACATAGGAAATCAGAAGAAATACTAGTCATCAGAGGTCATAAGTGCATCTTCTCTCTAAACAAGCATCTAAGAGCAAAACCAGTGCTAAAGTAAAAGTGCCAGAAAGAGATTTTTTATCTTTTTTAAATGAGTGAATACAATAAGTGCTAAGAACAATTAACAGGGTAGTAGTTCTTGAAGAGGTGAGTTTTAAACTTGCGCCGAAAAGATGGGCAGCAACTCCGCTGTCCTGACATCAGTGGGGAGTTCATTCCACCACTGTGGGGCCAGGACAGAAAAGAGCCGGGACCGGGTCAATCGGCAGCAGGGGCCTCTGAGCAACGGGGCAACCAGGCGTCCCGAGGCAGCAGAGCGAGGTGGTAGGGCTTGACCATGGCCTGGAGATAGGAAGGAGCTGTTCCTTTCACTCCCCTGTAGGCTAGCACCAGAGTCTTAAACTGGATGCGAGCAGCTACAGGGAGCCAACGTAGGGACATGAGAAGGGAAGTTGTGTGGGAGAACTTAGGGCAGTTGAACACCAGACGAGCTGCAGCTTTCCGAACAAGCTCCAGAGGTCTGATGGCCGACGCCGGGGCACCAGCAAGGAAGGAGTTGCCATAGTCCAGCAGGGAGATGACCAGAGCCTGGATGAGCACCTGTGCCGTCTCGTCGGTGAGGAATGGGCGAATCCTCCTGATGTTATAGAGAAGAAATCTGCAGGAGCAAGCAACTGATGCAACGTTTGCAGCAAACAAGTCGGTCATCCAGGATCACACCCAGATTCTTCACAGTCCGAGTTGGCGTCACCATGGTGTTGTCAATGGTGATGGCCAGGTCTCGGTGCGGGCACCTTTCCCCATGAGGAACATCAGCTCTGTCTTGTCCAGATTGAGCTTCAGGTGGTGTGTCGCCATCCAATCCGAGATGTCAGTCAAGCACGCAGCAATGCGCGTCTCAGAGGGAGGAAAGGACAAGATAAGCTGGGTGTCATCGGCATAACAATGGTAAGAGAACTCATGCTAGCAAATAACAGAACCCAGGGATGTCGTGTCAGGCTCCGTCTGTCAGTACGTACTGAGTCGGCCAGCCAAGGGGCAGGTGGAGTTGGGCGTGCAGGCCTGGAGGTGAGGGGACAGAGATTGTCCAGAGTAGAGGAGAGGGTAGAGAGAAGAAGATCAGTAGCAGTGTCAGGGGGTAGGAGAGAGAAAGATTCAGGTGTAGGGAGGATAGAGGTAACAGAGGAAGAAAACTCAGTAGCGGAGAGAGAGCGATGGTGTCTACAGGTGAGAACCATGTGGGCAGGGGAAGGGGCTGAGGGGGTGAAGAGAGGGAGAGAGAGTAGGACATGAAATAATGGTCAGAGAGCTGGAGGGGAATAACAAAGAGACTGGAAATAGGACAGTGTCTAGTAAAGATAAGGTCCAGCTGGTTGCCGACCTTGGGTAGCAGGAGACGGTGAGAGGTGAGGGTCAAAGGAGGAGAGGAAAGAGAAACGAGGATCTAGGTTGTTAGTGTGGATTTTTTTTTACATATATAAATTTATTTCTGATTTCTCCCAATTTAGTGGCCAATCGATCCCTATTTTAATTCAAACACCCACCCTCGTACTGCATGCATTCGCCAACTGCATCTCTCCGGCCGGCTTTCGTGACAAGGCGACTCCAGGCCGAACCACCGTTTTTTCCCGACACACACAGAGACGCGTTCACGTGACGAACACAAGCCGACTCCGCCCCCCTCCCGAAGACAACGTTGCCAATGATTGCTGCTTCATCAAGTCCGGCCATAGTCGGATCTGACGAGACCGGGGCGCGAACCCCGGTCCGTTAGTGTGGATTTTGAAGTCACCGAGAAGGATAAGTGCAGAGTCATCAACAGGGAAGTGTGAGACAAGTGCGTCAAGCTCCTCCAGAAACTCGCCAAGGGGGCCTGGTGGGCGGTACACAACCATGATGGTGAGTTTGAATGGATAAGAGACAGTAACAGCATGAAATTCAAAAGAGGGTGGAGAAAATTGTGGAATGGAAATGAGAGTATTTCCATTTCAGAGAGATTAGCAGGCCAGTACCACCACCCCGCCTCCCAGCTCTGGGAGTGTGAGAAAAAAAAAAGAGTACACATCAGGCAGAGCTGCGGGTGTGGTAGTGTTTTCTGGCATGATCCAGGTCTCAGTTAGAGCAAGAAAGTTGAGGGACAGGAAGGATGTGTAGCCTGAGATAAACTCAGCTTTTGGCACCGCGGACTGGCAATTCCAGAGCCCTCCTGTCACGACTTGCTCAACGTCAGTAGAGAGAGTGGGATAAATGAGATTGGTAGGGTCACAGCGCCTAGGAGTGACCCAATGTCTATGCCAGCCCCGGGAAGAGGAAAGGACAGGAATGCGAAGGAAACACATAGTCTATACTAGGTACACAAAATACAGATGACTGACAAGATCTAAAAAGAGCAGTCCATGCTTGACGAAGTCTTGGCTTGAAAAAGTCATGCTTGCCTTTGTTCACTCTAGCCTTCATTCAACTTAGACCTGTTTGCCCTCGGCTTGTTTGCCTGACACTTGGAAGCGTTAGCTTCCAAGTAGCAGCAGTGATTTAAAGAACACTGATTGATAATTGTCTGCCAGGAGTGCAGGCCACACCCTGGCCACGTAACACCCAGTTGGCCAAAGAGGTACACTGAAAATAGGCTTATTGTCCAGAAACTGGTCACTTACGTAAAACTCTATCAAACCTCACACAATACTATTAAAACTGCAAACAGCAAGTTACCTAGGAATATATTCATAAGCTAAAAGGATAACTATGTCAAAACAGCTAGGCAGCAAGAAATATTTAAGGACACACTAGGTGAAAAACAGCTACGGCTAGAATAAGTAAATAAGACAAGTAAGTAAATAGAATAAGACAGCTACAGCTAGAATAAGATCCCACTAGGAACCAACAGCAGCTGTATAGAGAAAAGGACTAATACTCAAGCAGCTGGAATAAGACTAATAGCAACTTGTTAAGCAAGAAAGATGGTACTAGATGAACCAGCAATTCAGAATCACTCCAGAAGTTAAAATTCACACTGTTTAGAGAGAAGATGCACTTATGACCTCTGATGACTAGTAGTTCTCCCGATTTCCTACATTAAATGCACTTATTCTAAGTCACTTTGGATGAAAGCGTCGGCTAAATGACTGTAATGTAATGTAATGTAATATAGGCTTACAAAAAGATCAATCTGTAAAAATTTGTTATCAAAAGTGCTTTAAAAGAGGAAACCCGTAAACCTTACCTCAGTTTTACGTTTGAACCTGACATCTGTCGATGTTGTTCAGCCCTAATATATGGTGTTGTTTTTTTTTCTCAAAGTAGTATTGACAGTATATTGCTGTCTTGTCTCTTGCGTTGTTTTCATTCTACACTGCTGCTGTACAGCCCAACAACCACATGGGGACTGGTAAAGTTGATCTTTAAATTGTCCATCGGGTCTCTCTCTTTCTGTTTCCTTTTTCCAGAGCCATACCAGTGTCTAGCGAGGAGCTGCTGGTGAGCTGTGGTTTCCTGCTGTGTAAAGGCCTGGTGTCCCGCATGTCTCTGGTCTCGGTCCACTTGCCCTCCAGCCCCCGTCTCTTCTCCTTCCTCTCGCTTGCCTGGGGCTTTGTGGCGGATGTCGATGTGGAGAGTGAGAAGTACCGGCACGTCGGAGCCGCCCGCTTCACCGTGGGTACCCTGGTGAGGCTGGCCTCACTTCGGGTCTACCGTGGTAAGCTGGCGTACCTCCCCGCCACCGAGGAGGAGGTATGCTCGGGTCATGACACTAAGCCACTCTGCAAGGCTCATTCCCCGTCCCTCACATGCTGGCCCTCCAGGGACTCCTCCTGTCAAAATGCCGTCCACCACAACTTCCACAACTCCTGCAACTCCAACAACTCACTCAAGGGGGGAAGGAGGGAGAGTGCAACATCTCGAAACGTCACCAACACTCCCATCGGCCCCGTGGACTCTCTGCTGCCACCACTGGGACAACCACTGCCCAGTGACTGGGTGGTGGTGCAGGAGGAAGACTTTGTCCTCATGCTGGCCATGTACCAGTCCCACCTGGCAGAGGACCTGTTTGCGGCCCCCAATGCTGCCTTGGACGACGGCGTCATCCATCTCTTTTATGTCAGAGCAGGAATATCACGCACTGCGCTGCTAAGGCTGTTCCTGGCTATGGAGAAGGGCACACACCTGTTGACTGACTGCCAGCACCTGGTATACATAAAGGTGCGGGCGCTAAGGCTGGAGCCCTACTCCTCCAAAGGGGTCATAATGGTGGATGGCGAGGCGGTGGAATATGGGCCTGTGCAAGCACAGGTACACAGAGGGCTGGCGAGGTTAATCAGCGGATGAACCAAATGGAGGAAACAGAGTTCAGACTGTGTTTTAAGCAAACAGCTTAACATCCAGAGGTGTGAGAAAGCTGAGCGGGTATGATCACCTCAGTCATTGTCAGACTTTCAAATTGGAAACTCAGAGGTACAATAGGAAGTCCAGAAGGACTGGATATAAGATTTGTTTCACTGTTCTGTTATTGTGTGTTGAGCTGTGCTATCTTCAAAGATATTCTCATAATGGTACCTACATTTAAAAACAATGGACCATCAACTGGGGCCTGTTGTGATATATAGTGGGGCAATCAGTACCTTATTGTCACACACACACACACACTCCCACACATTTCTTCATTTCTACAGGAGACATGATGTAAAGTCTAGCCTGTAAAAGAAGAAGCTCCATCAGCATCTTTTGTGGTGATGCTTCTCTTTCTGCCACGTACACTTGATTTACTATTACTGCTCTTTTACCACTTGGGCAATGATGAAGAATCAGATACATGCCTTCATGTTTCCTCTACAGTGCAGAGAGAGAGAGCGAGAGAGAGAGTTATTAAGAAGCCGGGAAGGAGCACGGATTATAATGTAATGGTGCTGGCTTTAACTGAGGTGATCAGGCTTTTGGACTGTTCATTTTGAAATCAACCTCAAAACCCTCTATTGTCCACCAATGGCAATGTGCAGATTTAGTGAGAAGGAAACCTAACTCTGCGTTTAGGACATTGGGGATTAACAGTATGCTGTGGCGCTCTGATGTACGACAGAGTGAGCGCAGGGGAACCTTAACACTGTAATCGTTTGTAGGTTAATTCTGGGATCCGTGATTTTCCTGATCTGTCCCTTTCTCTGGCAGGGAGAACTACAGACAAGGTGTAGCCGCAAAAAGATGCGTTTCTATCAACGTGTTTTTATGCAAGATTTGACGTTGCCTTTAAGATAACATGAGTGGAAATCCCAGAATTTGGGAGGGAAAATGGCTAAATAGCACATAAGATTTTTACGCTTGCTTGGTGTAGAAAGGTTGACGTTTTGTAAAGAGAAAATGCAATAAATGGTGATGTGAAACAAATTTTCCCATAAATTATGACATACAGCATCGTCATGTCATGCGACTGTGCTCGACCATATACAATTATGGCGGACGGTGTCACTACGCAATACATAGCAGTGAAATTACCTCATTTCTTTGCCAAGCAGTGTGGAATATGTCCAGGTAAAGCCAACATAAACCTGCGATGACAGATGGCAAGTTACAGGTACATGTCAAAAATTATCCATTCTGTCCCGAGTTTGCATTTACCATTAGTTGTCAGCTGTTGCTGGTAGGGTCCATTATGGGCGTTGTTTTGATGACGTAGTGTTGTCGCGTCATTTTATACGGGATGTTTTTTTTTCAAAAAGCAGTTGATGGAAGCACGTACTAATTTGCGTTTACTTTCGTCGACTTTTCAATATTTCGCTCAAAATTCCACATTAAGGTACATTTGGATGGAAACAGCCATTGCAGCTCGTGTGCCGCCTGGCAGCGGCGGCGCCAGAGTATTTTTTTTAGTTAAACTGTGGTAGGGCTAATCCATACAGTGGTCGGGCTTGAATCAATGTCAACATTTCAGTGTGAATATATTGTAGCGAATTCGGGGGACAACGCAACCACAGGAACTGCCGCGGCCGGGATGCGAACCCGAATCGCCCGCACCGCAGGAGACATCGCTAACCGCTCGACTAAAGGGTCAGACCCGCGAGCCAACGGCCAGCGTGTCTTCTTATCCATGCACGTTACACTATATACAATGGAATAGCATCCCCTCCCAAACAGCCATAAATACCACGCATTAGGCTACTATGCACGACGATTGCACGACCGACTCCCTTTTTCACACGTAATATTAGCCTTCATCGAGAGCAACAGTCATACGGACGGTCACTATCCTACTACTAAGTTTAGACAGAATAGTATTCATGCTGACTCGTTCACAGGCTGCACGGCGACAGCAAACAATAGTTTTTATTCTGTACGGCGACAGCATTAAGAAATAGAGCAAGAACAAACGCATAGAATTTATGCTGCACGGCGGCAGCATCAAGAAATAGCCTAGAACCAGAACAAAAATGTGTCACTGTCTAACTCACTCGTTGCACCTAGCTAAGTTCTGCTGCCCGGTCGCTTACCAACCCGAGGATGACCCAAGTCAGCTTTCCTACAGTCATTAAACTGACCCAAAGCACAATTAACCGCAAACACATCCAAGTTAAAAAACTGCCATCCCCGGCAGGAGAAACAAAATAACCACAAGCGTAGCCCAAAGCTAACAACGTAAATTAAGCTCTGCAACCAGGCTCGGCTAAGCTAAAAACAAGTAGGCTACAACACCATGGCAACAGTAACCAATGTGTCTCAGCGAAAGACGACGCTGTCTGCAGAGTTTCCAAATCAACTAGATTAGCTCATTCAAAATATATTCGGACTCACCATTGACGGCTTCAAAGGAGCACAATCCGGAGGTTGTTGTGGTTGTTGGCAAACACATCAATGATGCGCTGGACATCCAAGGCCTTCGTCCTTTGTTTGTTGATGGCCAACAGGGTCAAGTTGCTATTTCGGGCATCGCCGCTGCTGTTCCGTAGATAGTTCTTGATGCGATGGGGGCAAGAGAAACTGCGTTCGCATGTTGCAGAGGTCACAGGCAGAGTCAGTGCAATGCAGATGAGTTTGTGTAAATCCACAAAAGCATCGTGGTAGGGCCGCATTAAAGCAAGAAAGTCCGCCATGTCAACCACAGCATGTCCCTTGCTTTCCTTTCTTTCCAGCAGACGCTTAACCTGGTGTAGCTCTGCGGTGAGGTTCTCTTCTGTCACTCCATAGAACTGGGCCATGGGCTGCAGAGATGTCTTGTCTAGGAAAGATGCATGTTTGGGGCTGAGTGCTGAGACTCCGGTTAGCACAGCTCCAGCCTCGGTTGAGAAACGTCTTTTCATTTCAGCCACAAGTTTGTCGAACACCGGGTAGAAACAATGTGCGCGCAGCGCATCTGGGGGCATATCGGCAACAGGTGTGCGCTCGATGGGGGCCTCGACAACAAACTCCTGTAGCCGTCGAGGGCGCTGTGCTTGTCTCTTTTCTGGGGGGGGGGGGGCTCCCACTGTACTCCGCCTTTGACGAACAGGTCCGTTGCTCGTTCCCGGATTTCCCTCCACGACTCCTCTGTCCGTTTGTCTGACAGGGTCGCTATCACAGAGTCCGCTAAATCCATTGTGGTAGCAAGCTCGAGGCTGGGAGATTGGAGCTGGCCAGACATGAACTTTGTGATGCGGAACAGATCCTCGAAAAGCAAGACAAACTTCATCAATAAGTCCACTTACGACTCTGGCCTCAGTTTTCCTTCATGCATTGGACTGAGACATGACATCCACAAGTGTTGCTTTAACTGCAGATAGTGATTTACGGATAGCCACCAACACTAAGTACTGACAGGCCCAGCGTATGTCGGATAGGCTCTTGAGTTCAACTGGCTGTGCCGTTTCAATTTCTCTCTGTTTCTTGATAAATATGTCATGAGCGACCGAGTTGGAGAAAAAATTGTACAACATTTGTACACTTTGAAAAAATTCTGCTGCTGCCTCCACGTTGCTGACCACATCAACCAACACTCGGTTTAGTCTGTGCGCATGACAGTGGACGTACAATGCACCTGGCACCTCCTGTTTAAATTTCTGCTGTACTCCGTTCTTGCACCCCGACATGACAGCAGCCCCATCGTAACACTGTCCCACATACATGTTTTGGTCAATGTTGCACTGGCCGAGGGTCTGTTTTATGCTTTTCAGAAGCGAGTCGGCATCCAGGCCATCGGCGTGCGTAAAGTGCAGGAATTCCTCACGCACTTCTTCTCCTTTTAATTACCGCACAACAATGGAAACTTGTTCAGTTTTACTGATATCTTTGCTTTCGTCAACCAGTAGGGCGAAATGTTCAGCCTCCCTGATTTCATCACTTATTTCTCCTCTCACCATATCAGCCATTATTCGAAAATTCTAATTTTGGATGTCTTTGTGCGTGTATTCGGCGTTTTTTTTGGGTTGTCAATCATTTTGTTTGACCACCGTCTGGTCAAATTCGCCAATTAAGTTAAGCAGCTCCACAAAGTTCCCCTTATTTTCAGACCCCTCACCCTCCCGATGACCTCGCCGAGCAATGCCTTGACATGCAGTATAACGTAGGGACATCACAACAGCTCTCTTGTACTCACGGGTTTCTTTCACGGTTCTTGAATGACCAACGTCAATCATATTCGAGCCATCTTTTGCTGCCAGTTTCAACTCAGCGCATGCCTCCATGGCAAACCTGTGTGCCAAACTCCCATTGTGCTTTTTAAAAGCTGTTGTTGCGTTCTTCCAATTGTTATATCCATCATGAGTAAAGGCCGGTTCGGAATGGAAACGCTGCCAACCACCACCCAAAGAAATTTCGACAGGCGAAGCAGAACGCCAAGTCCTTCTCGATCGAATATTCCATCCACCTGTATATGTCAAACCAGGCAGCATTAAAAGATCTTTGCTGGCTACCCATTAGCCGTGTAGGGTCATTTTTCCTGATTGGGCAGCGGGGTCCATTCCCAGGTCGTTGGCTAATGTCACTAACGTTAGCTTTACTATCACTGGGATTAGCAAGGCTATTGACCTCGGTCGCTGGCAGTGCCTGGTGGTGCAACTCCCTCTCCATCTCCTCTTGCTGATCTTATTTCTCCTCTTCCATCTCCTCTTCTCCTTGCCCATCTTGTTTATCTTCAAGGTGGCAGGTGGGGGCAGCAGGCTCCCGCTGCAGCTGCTCGTCCTCTTCTCTCTCGCTTGTTGTGCTCGGGCCCGGCACCTCTTCCGTCCAAGGACGTTTAAAGACAAATCCATCCATCAGCCTAACGTTCTTGATTTATTAACATATATTTATTTGGTATTTCGCCTTACCGGCTAGCGGCTACTAATTCCTTACACACCTAGAGCGATTAATTCACAAATAATAGCATGAACTCCGACGAATGAAGGTGTGCGCATCAAATGCGAAGTTTTGTGGTGCGACAAAAACAAAAGAAATGTAATCGAAACGGTTTTGATTTTTGCGTACTCGCCGAGATGTGGACTTGCCGGCGACAAAATCAGTTTGACCAATGGTATTGCTCGTTGTACGTCAACGTCATGGGCCCGAGGAGCGCCTGACGTCGTGAGGTCATTGAAAACAACAATGGCGGAACGTCTTATCATACTTGTCTCGGCGAACAATGTCTTGTTTGATAAAAGTAATGTCAATCATAAAGACAACAGTCTGAAAGACAACACATACAGATAATTCAGTTAAAGTAGCCGAGACAGTTGTAGAATATCGATAAATAAATACAACCATGTCTTACCTCAGACACGCTGCCAGATGCTGCTCTGGGTCTACCGGCGCTCGGAAATTGGTCCTCTGCCTATAGATGTGAGGACCCAACAGAGCCTCAAACTGTAACACAGACAACCTGAAGTAAATCCTGAAGCAAGTCCTGAAGCGACCATGGTACAGTTTCAGCTCTTGGGCGAGCCCGGGAAACTCTCCTCTCCAAGATAGGCAGCACACAAAACGTTAATTTCTTTTGAGTCAGTAAAAGAAGGACCGTATGGTCGTCCCTGCTACTGCTTGTCTCCATTTTACCTCAAACACACTGCCAGACGCGGCTGTTTTATTCTTTTTATTGATTTATTATCGTGGCGCGAAATAGAACACGAAAAAGATGTCGCCCTTGGTGTGCATAGGTTTGATGCGTAAAAATCGCATAGCGTTTTTTCCCCCGCTTTTTCGTGCAGTTTATTCGCATCGCGCTACATGTGCAAGGACCTTTAGGCTCCCGCAGTTGCCGCCCGTTTTTTTTTAGGACTATAGCTACGCATTGGCGGGCTCACGTGAGTGCTTAGTGACGTGTCAAAGTAAAGCCTCTTCACTGATCTCGGAACAGTGACAGACTGACAGCCACGGTGAATCGCAATGAGAGGATACTGAACGCTACTGAACTCAGATCAGTGGTAGGGCTAAGGCGGAGCTAACGCAATTTGTGGCAGGGTTATAGTCTACCCAAGCCACACCCTAGCGCCGCCTCTCCCACCGTTGTAAAAATGACTGTTTCCATTCAATTGTTGAGCGAATTTTAAGCGAACGTTTCGAAAGTTGCACAAAATGAAATGCAAATTAGGTGCATTTCCATCTAATATTTGTTTCGGGGGGGGGGGGTTCCCCCTCCTTTTTCTCCCTAGTTGTATCTGGCCAATTACCCCACTCTTGCGAGCCGTCCCGGTCGCTGCTCCACCCCCTCTGCCGATTTGGGGAGGGCTGCAGACTATCACATGCCTCCTCTTATACATATGGAGTCGCCAGCCGCTTCTTTTCACCTGACAGTGAGGAGTTTCACCAGAGGGACATAGCGCGTGGGAGGATCCCGCTATTCCCCCAGTTCCCCCTCCCCCGCGAACAGGGCCCCGACTGACCAGAGGAGGCGCTAGGGCAGCGACCAGGACACACTACCCACATCCGGTTTCCCACCCGCAGGCACGGCCAATTGTGTCTGTAGGAACGCCCGACCAAGCCGGATGTAACACGGGGATTCGAACCGGCGATCCCCGTGTTGTTATGCACGGAATAGTCCGCCACGCCACTCGGACGCCCCATCAGATCTGTTTAAACGAATAAAACCCTGAACGCAGTGTCCTACGTCACATACTTCCATACTTCATGGATCCGTTAAGATGAAGAGGCAGATGATCGTGATTAAATTCGATCAGCATTTTATTTCTAATCCAGAAAATGGGTTTTCATTGGCCATTAGCGCATGAACGATTTTTCGACAAAGGCAAAAAACCACCTCAAGCAAGCGTATACCCCCCCCCCATGCAGCACCCATCTACTCATTCGAGACGCCAAATAAACCGGCTTGATGGAAACCCCACTACTGACATCCTCGGACCAAAGCTAGCACAGACAGTCTAATGTATTACAAACTACATCAGTTTACATGGGAACACTGTTGTATTCAATACAACAGTGCTGTATTGAATATAACAATACTGCAATACAATATTGATTGTAGAATTGGTAGATTAGGTGTCCAACAGAAGCATCACCACATCCTTCACCCCTTTTTCCCGCTTGAGTGGGAGCGTATCTATTGTTGCACCAGTATTTATCTCGACTCTTTGCCTTCGTCAGAAACCATTGCCCCTAAAATAGCACTTTGTGGATTAGCAAACAGCATGTCTATAATGGCTGGTGACAAGCTTTTAAACCCCCCTCCGCCACAGCACCTTAAAATCACACGCTAATAAGGCTATGTTTTGGCAAAAAAAAGAAATTGGTGATGTGATTCGTATCACAATACGAGTGTCAAGAGTTCAATAAATTATGTTGGTTGCTCAAAGTTGCAGAAATTTTTCATCAGAAAAACTCTTTAATATGCTTAAGGTAATGAGAGCCATTGCAGCGCCTGCTGTTATCGCTGTGGTTCAACCCTCTTACAATACTGTACCTGCCATCTAGTGGTCAGATATGTAAACTACACAATGACGTGGCGCTACTACTACGGGCTGTAATATTGAGAATTAATGCAGTGGTTTTTAAAATCAATACAATATTGTGAGAGATGGTATCGCGATACCCAAGTGCATGGATGTTTGCCATATCTGTCCGTGTAAATGTCTGTGATCGTTTTGCTTTAGCATTTTTGTTAATAGTCTCTCAGGGGGGTCACCAAAATGTCACAGACGTGCAGGACGCCGTGTGTGGTGGGTCACGTCTGTGATGTCAGTGCTGGTCTTGTCCTATTAAAGAGCAGCAGTGGCCTGGGCTGAAGAGAGCAGTCCAGTATTCAGACTGTGTGTGTGTGTGTGTGTGGGGGGGGGGGGGTTTATTGGCTTCCAAGTGCCTTGATCCTGGTTTCCGGCTCCTACCTTTCCCTTTCAGTCTCCCTTCATCCTCCAATACACCATCTCTCTCATCCATCCATCTCCTCTAAGTACTGCAGTGCTCTGCAGAGCCCTCCCCAGGCTGTATTTATGTCTCCAGCCCGGTCAAAACCCACAAACACTAATGTAACCCCCCCACACACACACACACACTTTCCCTGTAGGAGATCAATTGATAATCACCACCCAGGTGTCCTTGTCATGAACTTTTTATTTTTAATCACATAGGGGAGGCAGTGATGGGAAGTGGAAATGAGCCAGGCTGGGTCTGGCCTCTTGGCCAGGTTTACAACGGCACAGAAAAAGTCTGTTTTTTTTTCCTTCAATTATTCATGAATCCAGTCTGACCTTTTTAATTGCTGCTTGAATAGCAATGTTATCTCATCCGACATGTTTGTCATTAGCATTCAGCACAAGAGCAAATCCTAGTTCAACTAAAAAATAAATTATTCTCCTTGGGCCGTGTAAGTGTAGACCAGGATTTGTTGAACATGAATTACTTTGCCTTAAACTCAAATGGAAGCGGCGGGGCGGGGTGGGGGCTTGGGGGGCGATGGTGTGTGTGTGGGGGGGGGTTTGATTGGTTTGAAAGCACATTGGTCAGTGTTTGGTATGGAGGGGGTGAAGGGGGATCGACGGGAAGAGAGGGGGAGGAGACAGAAGTGGCGGAGAGGGAAATGTGGAAGGAGGGAGAGAATATTGTCTTGTTAAATGCTGCATGGGGAAGGCAGCATCGTGTTTCCTGACAGTGTCCTTGTTCTTCCTCATCCCCGCAAGGAGAGCATTTGGGAGCATTTACATATTCTGACACTGTGATAAGGTGTGTGTGTGTGTGTGTGTGTGTGTGTGTGTGTATTTCATGGCAAGAGAACATGCAGGGAAGGCCGTCCCTCCTAAGATGAGCCGGTGAAATCAAATTCTTCCTATGTTGTTGGTGGGAAAGTAGCAAAAACATAATTTTATCTCCCCGCTGCTGAGGGTTTTTAAAAAAATATATATATATATAAACACATTGCCTGTTGATATTGTGGGGTGAATATAGGAAGGAATGGGTTTTAAAGGTTCCACGTGGTAAGTTTACCTCTGATGTGAATGAACATTTGAAGGCCGTAGAATGCATCCTTCAAATATGCAAATGCTCCCTTGCTTTATGTTTTACACACTGCTCAGTGAAGACATATCGACATAGAGCGTGGACTGCTTTTAGTTCACTTATTGAATCGTAAACACAAGACCAGCACATATTGTTGGGGAAAAAAGGGCAGGGATGACGATGCTTCTCCATCTGTGTAAGGACCTAATGTAAAGGATGATTTTTGCTTTGTGCTATTTTGAAGCTCTAAAAATATTCGTGCTGAAGACGGAAGGAAAACAGTTTTGTTTTTGTTTTTGTCTAAAATCCAGCCAGCCGCATGAAATCAGTGCAAAGAATATCAGTGGCTCATTTCCTTGACAAATAATGCCTTTACATTTACATGCTGATTGACATTTACTGATTTCCTCCACAGAATTATGAAGACTAGTTGTTTGGGTCAGTACCAAAAAACAAGGTCAGTTAAGTGACAAACTGGGAAAAAAAAGCTTTCAAGTCTTTTTAGTTTTTGAAATACTCTGTAATTGCAAAAACAGCTGTGCATAATTATTAAAAATTGACATATGCTTATGGGATGAACAAATCAATCACTGTTTTTTTTGTTTGTTTGTTTGTTTGTTTGTTTGTTTGTTTTTTGCTCTTAATATGTGAAACTTATTTGACTCATATTTACCATGGGTCTGATTACAATCCTGTTTGTGAGAATTTTCTCTATGCAAATTCTGTCTGTTTTGCTTGGTCATAATGGCCCACGGTCCTGGTTTGCTGTGCCTTGGTTGTGCTGCCACCCAGTGGCAAGAATAGGAAGTACCTTCATTGAGTCATAATTGAATTTCCAAGTCTTTGATAAATTGACGCGACTCTTCAAACCCTCTCTTAATTATTTAAATGGGGGAGTATTCCCCTCCTGCTTTAAGTTTGGCGCAAATGCGGGGGAATGGAGGACATCACTATTCATAAGGATGGTTGAAAAGGTTTTTGTGCGTAGAAAGCAAAGTAGACCGCCACCATAGTGAGAGCGGAGACAAGACAATTCAAGCTTTTCATCAAACTGCTGCTGTATTACACCGGGACGGTGCTATTTCCTGAGTTTTCCCCATTCTTTCAGAATTCCCTGACGGTATAATGGCTTGAACAGTACGCTTTACTTAATACTGCGGATGGTCGCGAATCAAACTCCTCCATCGTTTTCATTGGCGGGAAGTGTCACCTGATGAAAAGCGAAACCTTTCAGTGAACCCTGGGCCAACCTCCGGTGTCCTGCCAGCTTCACGAGTGGAGGACAGTAGTTGACACACTTGGGTCTCAATCCAGTTTCCGTATTGAGGTCTGTGTGAACCGATGAAAATAGAAAACGTGGGTGAGGCGGGCTCGACTGCCCCAGTTACACAAACGCATTTCATTACGGAGACCCTGGTACACAACCCAACATCCGTGCTTGAAGAAAGAGAGGTTCAAGTTTTATAAAGTGTAACGTTGTTTATTTGCCGTTTTACATCTCAACTGCTGCTTCTGAACTGTTACTGTCTTATTGGTTCAAATGTTTATGGTGAAGGGAGAAGGGGAAAAACATATCTGTATAGTCTTTATGTTTTCATTAAACATGAATGATGAATTCTCTTTACAGTACTTGAAGTTATGAAGAGATCTATTTTTCCACAAGACGGATGTCTGTAATTTCCTATGCTAAAAGATTGTCATTCTGCTGGGGTGTTTTCTATCGGAAAATGAAATTCAAATAAATGATTTAATAATCTCTCTAGTCTGTTTGATAAGAGTTACACCATTTCTACGTGGATTATGATGAATATAGATATGTTTTTGTTAATTCGACATCTACAGCTAACCTAAGCTAAGCTAAACTACTGCCCCAGTGCGTTTCAGGGGTGTTAGAAACTTCTGGGATGGTGCATTTTACAAAGGCTTAAATCACGTATACATGCGATTACTAATAGCAAAAAAAAAAACAACCTTTCTTTAATATCACAATACCTGTGAATGTTTCGTCAGTTTTGGCGAAGATACTCGGATAGTGTAGTGAGCTAAGCTAGCAGTTACTCTGCATTAAATTAAGCTTCCCTACACTGAAGCTAGGTAGTATGCTAAGCTACAGCTACATGGCCAACGTAGTGTAACCGGTTATTTTCTTGCCCGGTGCGGGATTCGATACGGGTGTACTGCGCCACAAGTACACGTGTCTTATTAGTAGTTTACAGTAGCTTACCACATCGAAGCTTCTTTTTTTTTCTTTCTTGCACTGAACCAATTTCATTTCAAGTCAATGCTTTCTTTCTCAGTGATCAATAAAACTCAGTTAAACAGATAGGCAGGCAAAAAAAATTTTTTTTCAGTTCAATTGTTTATTAAACAATAAGCTGTACGTTTATCTCTCACTTCTCCAAAACCAATTCGGCAAACCAAAAAAACCTAACAACAAAAAGCAGGTGTCGAATGTGCGTGTGTGTGTGTGTGTGTGTGTGTGTGTGTGTGTACATACACACAGGGTGTTGTGATGCGTCTAGTGCAGCAGTGTGTAGTTGGAGGGAAGGTGCATGTGTTCTTCCAACCCGCTTGTGTCCTTCCTGCCCTTAGCTTGCTGCCGCTGGCTAGCCTTTGTGGCGAATAGGGAAGCATCCTAGCGTGTAAGCCTTCCCTTGCCAGTACATAGCCTCTCCTTCACCAAGACTCCTGCCAGGCCTCCCCGTGGCCACACGTGGTAACTGGGGTCTTGCGGCCCCAGGCTAACTTGGCAGGGGATCTTGGAGCAGCAGTGGGCCCCAGAGATATGCTGTGCAGGCCCACCCTGGTGGACACGCCCTGGCACCTATCAACCACTGCCCCGCTGCCTTGTGGGTGAGTCTGGAAGACATAAGGCTAAGGGAGCTTACCCCAACAGAAAAGCAAGCTGTGGCGGTATGCTTTGAGGCGGTTTCCGAAAAACTGGATTTCTGGAAGCCCCCTGCAGTTGTGTGGAGGTGCCGGTCGTCTAGGGATCCCCCTTGCCATCGGAACCATCTCCTCTACAATCAAGTCATGTGGCGTTGGGAGAAGCGCACCCCCCATGCCACTTTAAAAACCATCTCTGTGCAGGTATCTTCTGCTATCTGAGTCCTCAAAGGACCCACAAATAGAAGAAGATGGTCATCATCGGGCACAACGGACAACCAGCAAGCAAGCAAGCGTGTGTGTGTGTGTGTGTGTGTGTATATGTGTTTTTGCGTGTATTCCCCTCCAGCAGACAAGTTGCAGCCATCAGCCCAAGGATTGGTAGGTGACGTCACCGTCATGACGACGTGCTTCTGTTAGCTACACATGCGTATGGCGGTGACGTCACTGCTGATCCTTAGTTTTATTTCAGACCACAGCAGCAAGCTTCCCTGGGCTTGAGCTTCAGGAATGTTTGGGAAAATGTAGTTCGTGTGGACGCAACCGCACTACTTGATCAACGAAAGAGCTTCGCTGCTAAAAAGCTATTTGATTCAGAAAACAGTGATGGTACCACTACACTACTTGGAAATGTAGATAATCAGTAATCCCAACACTTTCATTTTTCATGTTGGCTGTCGGATGTCGAGAGCAATATTGTGGATGGACACCGGAGAAAAGCTTTGGTCCATACAGAACAGCAGCTTCATTATCCACCATATACCTACAAAGGTTCCCTACACGTAGAAATAATCTCCACCATGCCTTACTGTGTTACTGCTTGCAAAGTTTAATGCATCACTTTTTACAGTCGTGTTAACGAAAAATTGTAAAAAAAAAAAATTATCAAAGGAACAAAAAAAGTACAATACACACACTCGGCTATTTATACATATATGCCCCAAGCATCCACATGACTAGTTAGAATTCAAGTTTCTGTTAAATATATATGTATTTATATATAGGCATGACTTCTGTACAGAGGGAATCAGGCTACAAATCATAAATTAATATATATATTTTTTTTAATTTATCAGTTACAGGCCACTGTGGAAATGTAGACATCATACAGTCAAGTCTTGTGTAGCCCACTTAAAAGGCTTAAAGCAACAATGTTACATGCTTTGGCTGTAAAAGAAATGTCTCGTGATAGTAAAATAAAAATAATATCAGTAATAACTAAAATAATGGCTCAATCTGAATAATGTACACACATACACAGAAAATTGTACACAGCATCTTGTGCTAGATATCTTGCCAGGTTTTTGTACAGAGACCTTTGCTAACTTCATATTTTCTGTCTTTGTGAGTGCTAATAAGGGGGGGGCATTTTTAGGCTGCAAATATAGCAAGGACATCACCACCCAATTCTTGATGGATCTTGTGTGTCTGCATGTTTTCTGAGAAACTAAGCAGCTGCCATCGCAGGCCTGTGATTGAGATGTAACACAACTCCTCCAGGAACCGAGTTGTGCACAAGCTACAAAGAGCATCAAGGTGTAAAGGATGAAACATAATGAGCCTAACATGCTCCGAGACACAGCAGCCAACGGAAAAACAAAAACATGATTCCTACACGTGGAAAACAGCACAAGGAGGTGGGAAGTAAAATCCAAGGAGAAGGTTCATCATGAAAGCCTGATTGCCATGTCTGGTACAGGAATGCCAGTTAAAGAAAAATTCAGGGCAAAACTGGGAAGGAAAAAAAAATTGAAAAAATAAAAAATAAAAAAGAACACCCTCATTAATAGTATATTTAATTGTGTCATGATGACTTTTGACTCCAACACACTCCATCCACCCAATCATCACTCATCTACAATGGCACAACTCACTCTCATTCAGAAACACTTTAGGAAAACAAAAACTGTTCTTTGTTTTATGCAAAATATCCAGACAGTCAACGCCTGTTTATTCCAATAACAATGCATGAGCAAAGGGTAGGCTGACTGCCCTGGTTGATAGTAATAGTATCTGGCAAAACAACACCATGGTAAAGCTGGGAGCTAAATTTGGAAACACAAAATTCCCCAGTAAGCCTTTTGGCAAAAAAGTCTTGGCTCTTTCTTTCACAGTACGTTGTGAAACATCCACCGAGCAGAGACTGGGGAAAAGACCCTGAACGTCTTAAACCCAAATCATGTGTGAATTTTTAAGAACTGACAAAGGAAGAAGGAAAAGAGGGGAAAAACAAATAAGCAGCCGGACTTCCTCAATTTCACAAACATGGCCGGCGTCCTCCCGCTTTGTCTCCGTAAGGAAGAGAACGATCGGTCCTCCATTGTCTGCGATGTTACAAAGCCAGTTTTCTGTTGCCTTCTGTTCCCTCTCTGACCACGTATTTTGTGCGTCATCTTAGCTAATAACACAATACAGGTGTTACGGACATTTCTCTGTTTCTGCTGTCAGACGACGGCAACACTAAAACAGTGATTTTTATCAAGGGCTCACAGAGCAAGTTAGCATTTTGTGACACCCCCCCCCCATCAGATTATTTTTTAACGATCTCGCAGTCGTTTGAGAGCAGAAACATACAGATGCGTCGATGGCAACTGGCCGTTTAACATCCCAAGGAGGCGGTTTTGACCCTACTGAGACGAGGCAGAAGTACGTCATCCACGTTTGTCAAAATTGTCAACCGTACAAGTCAGTGTCCACGGCAGTCCTCATTTTAGAACAAGACAGTTGCAATGCATCTGGATTGATCAACAAAAAAAAAAAAGTAATACACATAAGATTCACATCACTTCAGGATCAAACTTATCTCTGTGCACTGATTTGGTTCAACTCTTAACCAGAAAGCCAGAAAAGCAACCACTAGTCTGGGGAACTCCTCCATTTCACTTAAGTGTGTGGGCAAAGTTTCTTCTCAGTGCAGAACTGGGTTCATTTTCTTTTCACCATGTCATTAAAGGTCATATTGAAGGAGTAGTGAGGAGAGATGCTCTTCCGAGATCTTAGGACAAGGAACAGCGTCTGCTTGAAGGAAAAAACCGTGGCAGGGATTCAGTGGTGTGCGTGTGTGTGTCTGAGAAACATCGGGTGTGTGACTAAGACAGAATACAGTGTGCAGGGTACAGCAGTAAGTATGTTCACATGTTTATTGGAGGTTTTTTACACGCGGGCTAATGGCTGAAGTGTGGCGCAAGCAGCTCTGTGCACAATGGTCTGAGAGCACTAAGAAGAAAATTCAAGTAAGGCAACATGTTGAGATGAGTCAATGGAATGGATACTGAATTTTGTTTTCTTTTTAATATCGTGTCATTTGCAGTGATGTGGGGTCACTTCCCTTGACCAACCGCTGACCTACAGCGGGGGAAGTGGAGGATTTGAGGGAAAGTTCTGGAAGCTCTTGTCTTAGAAAAGAAAAGCCCACACGTGCATCAAAGCACCGAACACCTTTTGGACCCATTCTGGTGTGACCTAACAAAAGAGGAAACTTTCCAATTACAAAAAGAAAAAGAAAAAAAGAGAAATTGTGGCGGTGCCTTCATGATGGCCCGGGAGCTTTAAAAGCCAATCTGAATGTCTTCCATGGAGTATCGTGATACAAAAAGCGCTACGGCGGTCTGATCGCCTGAGGTGATTTGTATGTAAACGTTGTCACTCGATGTTCGCTGCGTGGTTCAGTGCGAGCAATTGAATAGGAAAACACCAGCAAATATAGTGAATGATTAGGAATTTCTCAAGTTATCACAGAGGCAGTTTGAAACATTCCAGTGTTTTTGTGTGCACGTCTTGTGTTAAGAGAGAGAGAGAACAAGAGAGGGTTGTGATAAAGAGTTTGGCAGAAAGCATAACAGGAGTATTCGTATGTGTTTGTATATTTAAAGATTCCCCCTCTAACATGTCACATGCGCGTGACTTCTCCAAACCAGATAGTACACAGATGTGTTGTAGTCTGGGGTTAGTACAGCAATCAGTGAAGTATCGCTACAGACAGGCTGCAGAAAGTCTGCATTTTGTTTTTCAGTCCAGGGAAGCAGATTGACTGGTGCAGCCCCACCAACGTTGTGGTGTAGCCTGGAGGCAAAGGGGAGGTGTGTGTGTGTGTGTGTGTGGGGGGGGGGGGTCAAGGCCCCACCCCCCAAATCCTGTCTATTGCTTCCCCCCACCCCATCAAAATCAATGCCTCAGGAGAGTTCAGGAACGAGCGCGAGAGAGATAACTTTGACAGCCTTGAGTAAAAGCGGCGGTTCCATGCCTGTGTGTCCATGTGCTTAGTGCATACAGGAAGTGGGGTTTCCCATGATACAGAGTGGTTTGTTTGCATGTGTGCGTGTGTTTGTCTGGCCTCCGCGGACTGATGCTGAAGGAGGGCAGACCCGTGTGACATCACAGGTCACATCCCTTGTGCCGTGTGATGTTTCTCTAGGCGATAACTACTGTCCTTTTGTCGCAGTGGTCGAGTTAGCCGGGGTCGGGGGGGGGGGGGGGGGTAAAAGGCAGAATGCAACGGGCGTCAGGGCAGCAGAGACACAGAAATGGTTGAAAAGGATGACTGGGCAGAAATGGCGAAAGCATGGGTGTGGGTGTGGGCAGTGCTGAGGGGCACAGTGCAGCTCTGGATAAGTAGCATAGAGGACTGGAGATTGGAGGTCACCCATCCTCCGCCTAACCAGAGAAAGTCACAAAACCTCCTCCACAGAATCAGGCGCGGTGGGAGGTGAAGGGTGGAGGAGAGGATGAGGAGGGAGGCAGGGAGCCGTGTGGAGGCACTTACTTGTCCTCAGTGCTGTCCGGGATGCCAGCGGCGGTCAGTGCAGCCCGGTACTGCAACAGCACCCCCCGGACACTCTTCACGAATCCCTTGGAGAGAGGGAAAAGTGGGAAACCGATGTCCGGGTAGCCGCTGCGCTCTGGGAGGAAACTCCTATAGCTCTTTCTCCGCTTCTTTGGTCGCACCACAGGCTGGCTTCCTGTCCCTGCTGCCACAGAGCTTGATTCTGATGCTACCCCGCCGCGTGCCACCATACTGACAGAGCCGCCTCCGATGGAGTTGCTGGCAGGCATGCAATCACAGTCTGTGTTCTGACGCAGCTCCTGCTGGGAGGTGGCCATAGTGGAGAGGCTCAACCCTGAATCCTCCAGCTCTTCCTCCACAATATTGCTACCAAGCCCTTCTGTAAGTCCCTCCTCCATAGGCTTATTGGGGCTACTGTGGGCCACCGCCACCGGTGCCGACCCGATGGACAGTAGCTCATCCGCATTTTCCAGTGATGGAGGTCTGTCCTTTGAAGGCTGAGCCCTGACGGACGTCTGTGCTGCCCGTCCTCTCTCGGTGGCCTCGTGGAGGTCCAGCCAGCTCTCTAGACGATGCACTAGCCGCCAGCCACTCGACATAAAGTGCTCTTGGATCTCCTGCTTGAAGACCTCCACAGGGCTCTGGAGTAGCTGGGTCATCGACTGCACCATCTTGATCAGTGCCATCTCGTTGTAGCAGCGGCTGTTCTCATAGCCTTCCTGGAGGCCTCTGTCGCTATCGAAGCCAGCCTCATTGTAGTATGGCTCGTTGACAAGTATTAGGCCTGTGAGAAAGAGACACTGATTACCCAGCAGGCTAATGCTGTGTTCCAGACAACACGGAAAGTCGGAATATCCAACCTCCTACTTGAAAAAGTGCAATGGAATGCCACTTGATGTCCAAATTCAAACTAGTAAACTTGGGCACAATTCAACAACCTCAACTTCACCAAGCAGCCATTATATGACGTCACGCAAACATGGCAGCACACAGGGCAGAGTACACCGTGAATAGTAAACAAGTGTCTTGAGACAATTTTAAATTGTTAATTGCATTGTTGATTCACATTTCCTACATGGTATGATAGTAAAACCTGTTACGCTTGCAGTGCCAGGTCTGTAACCACAGGGGTTAATCACAAACTGTTAGTGTTCTAAGTTAACAACTGGACATCAATTAGCAGCACCATTGAAGCTTGTATGTGGTGCTGCCATTTGCTTTCTTTATAGGTGGTCTTTTCAAGCCGTTTAATGGAGTGCTTTGTGGTTGGATCTAGGTGATTGCAGAACTTATAGGAGGTAGCCAAATAACATTTTGAAGTGAGTCTAGCAACTCAAGTGGTTCAGGTTACAAAGTAAGACTTGACGAGCTTCGAAGGCAGTGAGAGGTTAAAAACCTAAATTTAGAGGGCAATGTGAAGTTTAGAGAATGTTGCTTATGGGGGACGTAGCTTGTGGGAGGATAACGCTATTCCCCCCCCCCAGTTCCCCCTCGAACAGGTGTCCTGACCGACCAGAGCAGGCGCTAGTGCAGTGACCAGGACACATACCTACATCCGGCTTCCCACCCGCAGCCACGGTCAATCGTGTCTGTTGCACGCCCGACCAAGCCGGAGGTAACACAGGGATTCGAACCGGGATCCCCGTGTTGGAAGGCAACAGAATAGACCGCTACGCTACCCGGATGCCCCGTGAGTACACATTTTTAACAAACTATCATCAAAGAGCAGCAAAAGGTTTTCAATGCTCATGTCACTTTATCACTTAAGGGCTTGTGATTGAATAACAGTATGTATTACACAAGGTATACTATGTTGGCTCATCACAGTTCCATAGCAGACTGCAGCAGCATAGCTTTTCTCTGTAAAACACTTTTATATTTAGAGCGACTGGTGGCCATACTGCAGCTAAAACAGATTTGAGCAAATGGGCACATGAATAAAACATTACGCTGCAGAGAAGACAAGGGTAAAGGTGTGTACGTGTGCTTGTCAGTATGTGTGTGTGTATGCCTGCACTTACCTTGTATGGAGATAAGAACCTGTAGCAGGCTTGACTTACTAGTCCATCTCTCAGTGCCCTGTCAATCATAATCACACAAATGAGTGAACATGTCAATATGCCTGCAAGGTCTTCAGGGGTTGTAATAATAACAACAATATAAACATAGTGGGCTAATCCCTGAAAATGTAGCAATGCTTACAAGTATTCTCAAAATGTATTTTACACTTCAAATGAGAGGTCATAGGTCATATTCTGACTGCATCAAGAGTTCAAAAAAAGTGGTAAACATGTGTTTTCATTGGCCCAGGATAAAATTCCCATAAGTGCCCATTTTGTCTCTTTCCTCTGACCATCTGTTTGGGGATTATCTGTCCAAAAAAAAGAAGAAGAAGGTTTTATCCTGGTATGACCTCACATAACATCAGTGTTTTCAGTAGACTGGGTGCAATAATGAGATACATTTTGAGATGGTGCATGTATACTATAATATTATTATTATTTTTGGGATTGCCCCCCCCCCCCAACTGTATCCAGCCAATTACCTCACTCTTCTGAGCTGTCTCGGTCGCTGCTCCACCCCATCTGCCGATCCAGGGAGAGCTGCAGACTACCACATGTTTCCTCCGATACATGTGGAGTCGCCAGCTGCTTCTTTTCACTTGACAGTGAGGAGTTTCGCCAGGGGGACGTAGCACGTGAGAGGATCACACTATTTCCCCCCAGTTCCCCCTCCCCCTCAAACAGGCACCCATCTGACCAGAGGAGGCGCTAGTGCAGCGACCAGGACACATACCCACATCTGGCTTCCCACCCACAGTCACGGCCAATTGTGTTGGTAGGACGCTCGACCAAGCTGGAGGTAACACGGTTTGAACCGCCGAGCCCCATATTGGTAGGCAACGGAACAGACTGCCACGCTACCCGGACGCCCCTTATACTATATTATTTTAATGAGAAAATTAGCGATAGGGTTATTTATTCCTGTTCAAACAAACAAAGTCAATGCTTTTATCGAACTATGGATCATCAAAAGATGATGCTGGCGTAATTCTTCCATCCAGTTTGTCTTGTGTCGTCTCTTGATACAGGGTGTTGGCACATATTTTGGGGGAAAAAAACCCGTCAATATGTCTCAGCACTCAAGTCACCCGGATAAATCCATGTCCATTAAATGACCCTCTTTCCCAAGTCCGTAGTAACCCTGCGCTCACCTTGCCGATCCAGGTGCCCAGCAGACTGACACAGACCTTCCCGTTGTCATACAGGTTGGGGTTGAGGCGGCCGCTGCACTGCGACAGGTAGCGGAAGAGAGGCGGCACTGCCGGGTAAATGTTGGGCAACTGGATGTCAAACAGAAACAGGCCGTCCTCATAGGGTGTGCGGGTCGGCCCTTTGATCAGAGCCGAGAACAGGTCCTGTGTTGGGGAGATGGTTGAGAAGTTGCGCTGGTTATGTGATGGGGGCAGCTCAACTTTATAGGAGTTTAACATTAGGTGATTGAGATTTAAATAGGAGGCTTTTATTCATAAAATGTTTAACTAAAGCTTGAGTTTGGGACCCGACTGTAGCTCAGGATATTTCCTGTGAGGCGAAGGGAAGGAAGGAAGGAAGGAGTTATTGCATCTATTTTGATCATGTATTATTTTTGATATATAAGATGCAAAAGTGCAGGACATAGTCAAAGTCACAATGAAGTGAGATAGGTGGGCGATCATTTTCACATATCAGCACTGTACCATGCGATCTTCAAAGGTTTTGACCATAATGCCATCAGGCAGGGAGGTTGCCAGGAGAGCCATCTCCTTCCTCACTGTGCTGAAGAACTTCTTAGCCTCTGCTGGCTGAAACTCCATTTTCTTAAACGTGTGCGTGTCTAGAACGGCAAGAACAGCAGGCAAAGATTCAAGGAAGAGACAAATAAATGGAGGGGGGAGGGGGGCGGAGGGAGAAAGACAATCAAAAACCATCAATATTGTAATTAAAAATTTTCTAGGTAAGGATGAAATGAAAACTACATGTTTTATTTGAACACAGGAATTGCACTAAAATAATATATAACCACACAGTACAGCCTTCCACATGAGCTTTTAGTGCAAAACTCCTCTCACTACGTAAATTGCTCACGAGTAGGGGAGATCCAGTGCGAACATTAGAAGAGGTACAGTTGCAGCACAGACCCTTATTTGTGTTGCACTGGAGGTAGTTAGCACAATATTACTTCCTGAAATTGACAGCAAAAACTCAGTGTGTATTTGCCTTTGAGTTTGTTTTTCATATTGTAAATTAAAACAATGGAACCCAAAGTCTTTTAGCAGTTATTATCCTCATATTTGTTAATGAGAAATGCCGATGTGGATGGTCCCCAAACGAACACTGGATAATGCATACCATGTGTCACTTCCTTCCTGATTATTGACCTCAGAAAAAAAACAGCATTCAGTTTCAGTGGTTCTAGTATTGAACCGATCAATTAGTTTTATAAACATTGAAATATAACCAAAATTTCGGTTAATCGCTCAGCACTAATGAAAGTACAAAGACAAGGAGAGGGTTTATCTCACCTGGTGCCCACTCCAGCACAGAGAACACCTCTCCCTTGGCACTAGTGAAGGTGACCCCAGGCTTGCCTCCACTCTGTTGGCACAGTACTGGCGTGTCACTGGGCCATTCCGGTCCACTCACTGGTGTTTGGGGCTCCTGCTGGGGCCTCTCCTCTCCTGCTCGCTCCCCCTGAAAGATAACAGACTATGAGCAATAGCATTTTCACCTGAACGAAAGGTACGTCACTCGAAATAGCCACTAGGGGTGCACGAAAGACAGTTAAGTGCAAAATGAATTGGGGGTCAATGGGCGAATTTCACAAAAATCACCAACCATCGCAACTTTTAGGGAATTATCTTTCAATATTTGCTCATTTCTTTTTAGACTGCATCCATTCTACAAAAAAAATGTATCAAATGCAACAAACATGACGTGTTTTTTAGAAAACTGATTTTTATTATCCTATTCTTTATCATCTATTTATAGAGCTGTGGTTGGATCATTGGTTTTAATTGTGTCCAGCCAGTGTTGTTTAACCTCACGGATATGGTAGCCAGCTTCTAAAAAATTGTATAGGCTGACACTCTGGTGGCCTTATTGAGCTTGAGAGTATTTGGAAACAGCTCCTTCCAGGATCTAAAACAGGGGTGGCTAACCATGTGCCATGGAGAGCCATGTGTATGCAGGTTTTCATTCCAGCCGGACTCCACACCAGGTGATTTCACTGATTAGCAACCCTTCAACCAAAGCGGAAGAACGTATCAGTGAAATCACCTGGTGTGGAGGCCGGCTGGAATGAAAACCTGCATACACATGGTTCTCCATGGCACATGGTTAGTCACCACTGATCTAAAAAAAAAAACCCCAAAAGAAATATTGATGGTTGTACAGTTTATATAAGGTACGTTTTTAGGCATGTAACCTTGGCCCGTGACTCAGCCCTACCTCACCTGTTCATTTTAGATGCTGTTTACACTTCCTAGTGGCAGAGGGAACTTGCAAATAATTAAGTTATAATTAATTAAGTTTCCTTTATTAATCCCTGTGGGGAAATTCAGTTACTGCAAATTAACCCATCCTAGCTGTGATCTCTGTAGCTAGGAGCAGTGAACTCCCGTCTTCATACTACGGGGACCAACCCCAGTTCTATTCCCATTGCCTTGGTCAGGGGCACAGACAGGAGTATAAACCCTAACACGCATGTTTCTTTTGATGGTGGGGGAAACTGGAGCAGCTGGAGAAAACCCACCGCAGACACGGGGAGAACAGGCAAACTCCACACAGAGGATGACCTGGGATGACCCCCCCTCCCAAGGTTGGATAACCTTGGGGTTCGAACCCAGGACCTTCTTGCTGTGAGGCAACAGCAATAACCAATGGGCCACCATGCTGCCTAACAAAAATTCATCTAAAAATTCACCTCATAAACTAAATGAGGACACAGGTGCCACCCTGTGTCATTATTTTCCTTACTAATCAGTTTAAGGCATCAACAAAGTTATCAACAAAGCTGAATCCCTGCTCGTTACAGTAATGAGTCAGCCAGCGAGTCATTGAGGGGAGCCTACTGCATATCTCATCATTACCTCTCACCGGTAAGGGACCAGAGACAATTAATCGATGCCGACACATCTTTATGGCAAACTCAAGCATTCTGACGAGGCTGGCTTTTGTGACCTCTAATTGCTTCATCCTAGCATTATTGGTGGAACATGAAATGAAGGAACAATGGAAGAGATAGCAAGTGGCCAATCTCTGATTGCTTCATCCTAGCATTATTGGTGGAACATGAAATGAAGGAACAATGGAAGAGATAGCAAATGGCCAATCTCTGATTGCTTCATCCTAGCATTATTGGTGGAACATGAAATGAAGGAACAATGGAAGAGACAGCAAATGGCTAATATTTTTCAGGTAAGCCATCTTAGCTGCAAGCTAAGGTAAGAATTTAACAGCTTACAAAACAATGCTTTGTATTGACCGGTCATTTCTTCTTTTTTTTTTTTGCTGTTATAAATCTAAATTGAAGTGGTGAAATTCAATCCAAAGGATTTTTGTACAAGCCGTTTACATTAGGGTTGTCAGTTTTTCCCCCCAATGTTACAATTTAGTTAAAATATTAGAGCATAATAGCAACAAATTTGATAAAAACCCAAACTGTATGCAGTGAATTAAGGCTGAGCGATGTTGAAAGAAGTCTACATTGCAATGTTTTTTGTTGTGTGTGATATGTATTGCGAAATTAAAGAATAAGAAAAGAGCTAGGTAATTTCTACAGATATATGCAGCTTTTGATTTCCAAAACTCCATTAGCAAAGAATTTATCACTAAAAATGATTCGGTTGATTTTAGAGTGGGAAATAAGGCAGCTGTCCAAGAGGTCATTAAATCAGAATAAATTACATTATTTGTCAGGTACACTAGAATATTTTTCTTCAAAAGTAGTCATAAAACAGCAGACCTTGGCAGCTTTCACTTTCTATCAAACAGTAAGAGTTTTAGTTTAACATGACTGATGGACAAAATTTGCCTTACAACTGCATTGACTGCAATGTGACTACTCAGCCCAACTGCGAATTCTCTGACCTCCGTGCCCGCTCCTCCACTTCCTCCTGCTTCAACCACGGCTTCCATCTTCTCCTCCTCCACTATGGCAACATTGTCTAGTGTCTTCCTCAGGTTTTCCTGCAGCTTCTTAATGTCATCCAGGAAGCGTTTCTCCTTGGTGGGCTTCTCAGGGACCACAGGCACTGATGAGCTCGCTACGTTAGTGGTGGACGTGGGTTCGGCAGAGATTGGCGAGGTTGGCGATCCACCGGTCCAGAGTTGTTCGACAGTCATGTTCTTCAGGCTCTCCAGAATCTTCAGAGCCTCTTTTAGCTCCCTAAACCCTCGAGGAGTACCAATTTTGCTCGGCTTCTCTGCTCCATCGCCTGCCCCTCCTAAAGCAGTTCCTGAGTGTACAGACAGAATTAAAAGGCATTGTTTTTATTAATACGATAATTAGGCATGAGGTGTAAGATCAGCAGGCTTTCTGTTATATGATTGTAATCTCATTTTTAGTAAAACTAAGCAGTCTTTTCTTTGGAGGGGGGGGTTCCCCCCTTTTCTCCCCAATTGTATCTGGCCAAGTACCCCACTCTTCAGAGCCGTCCCGGTCGCTGCTCCACCCCCTCTGCTGATCCGGGGAGGGCTGCACACTACCACATGCCTCCTCCGATACATGTAGAGTCGCCAGCCGTTTCTTTTCACCTGACAGTGAGGAGTTTCGCCATGGGGGACGTAGCGTGTGGGAGGCTCACACTATTCCCCCCAGTTCTCCCTCCTCCCCGAACAGGCACCCCGCCCGACCAGAGGAGGCGCTAGTGCAACCAGAACACATACCCACATCCGGCTTCCCACCTGCAGACACGGCCCATTGTAACTGCTTGGTTGGAACAAAAATCTTCACCCACACCGGCCCTTTCTGGGTAAGATTGCCCACCCCTGAGTTAGACACTGGACAGCGCTGGCAGTGAATGCCCCAACCAAATAAAATAGAAATGACAGCCAATTACAGCAGAGGAAAAAAAGCCAACCAAAAGCAATTTATAGTGTTACGATATTTTGAATTATTTAAAGGTTTCATTCTGGGGAAGTCTACATAGAATGCTAATGGCAGAGAGGTGATCAAGGGAAGTATTTAATCAATATTCTGTTGTTTTTGACCATTGACCCTTACAAGATACATATAAAAATTGGGGGGTGACCCACCTCCTCCAGAAGCTGAACTAGCCACGGCCATGGCACCCTCCCCTTCCTCCCCGGGGACGCCCTTACTGGGGCTGGTGACCCCTGCCTTGTTGCCCTCCTCTGGTGGAATGATGAAGGGTGAAGAGCCTGTGGGCGTTGGGGCCAGGGTTGCCGTGGAGTTGACATCAGCATTGTTGACGTGGCTGTCATCCTCAGTGGTGAGGCCATTATCAGTCTCCCAGCTGTCACTCTCGTCTTCCCACTCCTCAGTTGACAGGCCGCTGCTCGTCTCCTCCACCGAGTCGTAGTCTGTCTCCTCAATCTCTGACTCCACATTGTACAGGTGCTGTGTGTGCATGAGTGTACAGGTAAATGTCATAAGATGAAACCAGCAGCTCCTGTTTAGCCCCAGGCTGATGCTAAATTGCATTTTATTTTTTTAAAGATTTTTTTCCCCAGCATTTTCTGCTTATTTTTAACAGTGACAGTAGAAAGAGACAGGAAAGGCAGGGGAGAAAGGAAGAGAGGATAGCATGCAGCAAAGGGCCCGGGCCGGCTTCGAACCCAGGCCTCTGCAGTAAGGACTCAGCCTTATGTGGTACGCGATCTACCAGGTCAGCCACTGAGGCGCCCTGTTAAATTGCATTTATAATCACAGTAACGAACACTGATATATATAATACTCTAGTGTCACCTTGGCATCACTTCAAAAAAAATTACGCTAAATGTCTTACACAAAGTTCAGCTCAACTTACTTCCAGCTCACTGGCCCTCATGCAAAACACAAGTTTGTATGTGCAGATCTGTTCATAGAAAGTTCTAACAAACTAGGAAAACTTATGGCTTTTACCATTCTTCTCTTATTTTGGATTTGTTCATTAACAAGATAAAAATGTAGGGGCCGTGCAAACACGTGGCATATGAATACATTCAATATTCCTGTTGCTCCTCCACACCTTTCGAAGCATAAAAATGCATATATATCACTTGTTCAAGAAAAAGAAAGGCTAATTTCAGTATTGGAGAATATATATAATGCAAATACATTTAGGTCTAAATGAATAAAGATGAAACAAGTCTACTCATTAATATTACATTATCAGCTGTCAAATCCATTATTTATACATGCTTCAGCTAATTCAGGGTCACGGGGGGTTGGGGTCTATCCCCAGCATGCATTGGGTGATGCACCTGTTATGATGTAGCTGTCCACCACAGGGTACACACACATAGTCACTCACACACAGTTCACACCTATGGGCAATTTAAAGAATTGCATATCTCTGGACTATGGGAGGAACCCCACACAGAATTTTTGTAATAATTTAAACTGAAGCAAGACTACTGTTGACGGTTAAGATGAATTAAAATCAATAGGACCTCACTCTGGAAAATTCTTCATTTTCTTTTTGTCACTTCTTAGAACCCCCTTGGAACACCTACCTAATACAGACAAACCTCATGCACAGCGGGCTCTTGTAAAACTGGTGAGACAACCATTTTAATATAAAAGCCTTACAATGATAAGAATGTTTTTGTGCATACCTGACAGCTCTTACAACAGCACAATCATTTCCTAACTTGTAAAAGCTTTTTTAAACCTTTTTTCAACAGCATGGCCAGATGTGATGGCAGCACCAGATCAGCTGTTCAGAGACCCCCAAAGTGTTCTTTTTTGCACGACACACAAAATCTAATGTCCTTAAATGGCTTTTTTGAAGTGACAATTATGTTAATTGCAGATTTACTGGCATACATATTCAATCCACAAACAAGTGGCATTCAACATTCAATGCATGTGTAGAACAAATTTGTGGGCATTTAAGAATATTTTGTGAATCCAGTATTGATTTCTCTTATGCACATCTTCTAAGAACAAATTTCAGAAAAATATGAGAAACTCAAAAATGAGAGCGCTCATGTTTCCAGAGCTCTCACTGTGTGTCCTACTTACATAGGCCAACTCATGGATACCATATTTGTGTCTGTGAAGGTACACTGAATGGCGAGTTTAGCCTAGCTTAGCTAAATTGCTGGATATCTATGGGGATCATTAGCAGCTCCTCTCAAAAAAAGGGAAATAAACCTTCCCCGAAGCCGATCCCTAATACTTTCTAGCCTAGCATTAACAAATTTTCTTAACCAAGATTTTCACAACTACATGGAAAATCCTAAAAATTAGACTAACTATTTTTAAGTAAGAGAACACTTGCACGAGGCCCATTTCGTCCATGGGGTGATCAGTCTGAAAGAAGAAATTATTACCTGTGGGAGGACAATGGTCATGGAGTTGTCGGCCCAAACCACTTCCACCTTGCTGCTCACGTCCACCCTGGAGACCTGACCTACTGATGTCTTTGGGGGGGTGGGAGGGTTATGGGCACAAAAGAGGTTCAAAGGTCAGCTACTTTACAGAACAGTTAAAGTGGAGGACACCATCAAAACCCCCTCTCTCACACCACACCCCCATGGATATTAATGGATACTCTACTGCTGTTATTTATCAGCACTCATGAAAATTATTACAACCAACTTGCACAAAGTGTTATGTGCAGTCGTCCAACTTAGTGCTGTATTTAAAAACCACCTATTCAGATCACATTTCCCAGATCTGGCTCAATATTCCCAGTTAGTATGTTTCTTACCATTGCATTACTCTAACATGTGATATTGCAGATACTATGGTGTGAATACTGCAGAGCCCCACTATTTGCATGTTCTTTCCAATTTTTTTATTTTCGCCCTCCGTATGAAAGAGACCAATTACTTTATCAATTTCTTTACTTACCTTGTCTACCCAACTTAATTATCTTTCTTTACGAAATTGTGTTACATCCTATGTGTTAGCCACCCACCACGTCAAATTCATGTATTTTCCAACTTCTCTAATAGAAAGAACTGCGATTCACATGTTAATGAGGTAGCCATTATCACATGAACAAGTACAAGTTTAATGGAAGGCTGGGCATTTTCAGATCGGGAATGCTGTGGAATGATTATTGACACAGCAGTCCACCAATGAGGGCACAGTGAAGTTCTCTACTTCCTCCGACAGCCCACTATGAACAAAAAAGAGCAGCTTTGGTGCAACATATGAAAGATAATGTCAGATTATTACAAGGATATAGCTGAAAGAAAAGGGAAATGGTGGTTTGGTTTTGTGGCTATTGTGAAACAAAAAATTAAGAATGAAAGTAACTTTTAACTCCTTGTAATTTTTTAATTTACTCTTCTTTGCTCTGCGTTAACTGCAGTGATAATGAACACATTCAGGAAATATGGTTTGGCATCTACACAAGCGTTTGGAAGGAACCTTCTTGACAGTCTTACTTTCAATAACACATTCAACCCTACAAACTTGATAGAAATAGGAATTTTGTATGTATCGTGCACGTGTAATAATTCCCAAAATTTATAGATGGACACGAATTTGAATTTTGAGGGCACAGTTTGATTTTTTTTTTTATGCGCCACGCTAAGCCTTAAGTGGAAAACAAGCAGGTTTTTTTCCCCCATTCTTTATTTCTGAAGACTGACTAGATCTTAATAACAGGAATGGCACTGAAAGATAGAGTTGTCTTGCTGTATGCTACTACAACAGTAACATACAGCAAATAATTTTTTTTAAAAAGTGGCATAGAGGTCACCAGTTCCTGACATTACAGATTCTACTTTTAATGGACACAATGACAGTAACTAAAGGTGGCTGGACTCCAAAATTTTGCAGGCATCATTCTGTCCCGGTCCAGACCTGATTTTCTATCTGGGAAACTGCTAGATTGCAGGTGGCATGTTGATGAGTGGACAGTAAATGAAATGCACCTGATTTTATTAGAACGAGTTCACATCAACCACAGGATTGAGCGCAATGTGTTGACTCAATTTTTTTGCTCGGCCTTGTCGAGGCCTATATAATCTCCTGACACCCCAACTGAGTGCAAACCAGGAACTATAAGCATGCAACAGAGCATCAAGCGCCTACTACATGTAAAACATGGTATCGACTTGAAAAAAGAAGCCATTTCTTCACCTCGTTCTCGCAGTCATTCGTGTTTCCGTTCTCCGAGTTCCATATTCTGATGACAATGTCTGTGGTGTGGAAATGGAAGTCTGGGTGATCTGCGATGTCATACACGCTGACATCCTCCTCCTCGCCTATCACCTTGGATCAAAGCAAAGACACACGCAGACCTGATCAACACTCATTTCATTTTTCCCTGAGGACCTTGCATAATAAATAAATAATAGCAATAATAACACAAAACAGAGGTATTGCAATGTGACAGCTCTCTCTCATAATGCCATGACAGAAAATGAGGCCATGTTGCTATGGTAACCACAGAGCTCTTCCATCCCTTCTGTCTGCCTATCTCTCTTATCGCTCCGTCTCCTCCCTGTCTGTCTCAACTTTCACTATCTCTCCGTCTCTTCCCTCTCAGTTAAGTCAGCCTGTGTTTTTCTCTCTCTCTCTCTCTCTCTCTCTCTCTCTCTCTCTCTCTCTCTCTCTCTCTCTCTCTCTCTCTCTCTCTCTCTCTCTCTCTCTCTCTCTCTCTCTCTCTCTCTCTCTCTCTCTCTCTCTCTCTCTCTCTCTCTCTCTCTCTCTCTCTCTCTCTCTCTCTCACACACACACACACACAAAATCAAATACACTCTTGACCAACCTCCACATCGTCGCTGGTGGAATTGAGTTTGATCCACTTGACAGCACACGTCCGACCCTTGTGATCACCAGACTGAATCACTCCATACACGCCTGGGTCCTGAAGGGCTTGTGCTAAGGGGGACCAAAGAAGCAGGCACATTCGCACACACACGCACACGCACGCACACGCACACATATACACACACACACACACACACACACACACACACACACAGAGCAAGGGAGAGAGAGAGATAAACCCAGACACAGTGTGAAGTGAGGCAGATGCATGTAGTTGCAGCATGTATAAATGGAAGTTGGTACCATTTACATTTAAGCAGTGCATAAAAATACATAAAAAGACACCCACAGGTTTCCAATTCTACCCTAACGGACCAGATAGATTGAGATGCACACAAACAAGTCACAAGTCAAACGAGTCGAGTACACACGACACATAGGCACATAAAATGCCTGACCATGGCGTGGAATATCTATCACTAAAAATGTATTAGTCAGGCAGTTAATGATCACATCTTTTCTTAGTTTACCCATGTTACGCTACTACAGCCTGAAAGTGTAGTCTACTTCTCCCTCATGCACTTGGCATAATTTCAGCTATGGCCTAGATAGGTGCTAAGGTGGCTGAGCGACCTAAATAAGGGGTTTCATCCCAGTCCCAAGAAAAGAAAACTGATACCTATTTTATGCTTTCATACCACACAACTGAGAGGAAACAAACTGAAACCAAAATCAATCTAACTGAATAATGTAAAATTCTATAAAGCCCCGTGACACCGAATGGTACAAAATATCAACAGCAGAAATAAAATCTACTTCAATTTGAATCTCCTTACGTCGTTTGTCGACCACGAAGTCCCCAGGACAGAACTCGTGGCTGTCGAGGTGCTGGATGGGAATGAGATCGTTGGACCGAATCCCTTTCTCCACCCGCCCGTCCTTCCACATCACATCAGCCGAGGTCTTCGTGGACACCACCTCCACCGCCACTCTGTAGGAGCACCATCATATTAAAGAAAATACAAAAACAAATGATATAAAAAAAATCCCGTTCAGGTCAATTTAACACACTGTTGCGTTGTTGAGGCTGTATGAAATTTGTTAGGTCGTTTTTAAAAGGAGCCTGCCTTCTGCTGGGCCAACAAACAGGCTGTTTCCCAGTGGGTGGTCACTTCATATCTATCATTCACTGTGATGTGATCCTTTCCTGCTACCCTTTAAATAACTCCATTTACCACTGAGTGGACGAATGTAAAAAAAAAAAAAATTGGCACAATCTATATGCTCTATACACAAAGCAGTGAACTTCATTAAGTGCGGCTTCTGTGGTTATAACTGCATTATTACAACCATGGATTGTCATAGGCGTGGCTATGTGATACGATACGAGTCACAACCCACCGGCTATGCCCTTCCACCTTCTACTCTGAATAAAAAAAAAAAAAAAATTTAGATTCTTCTATTGAGAAAGAGTATTTGAATGAGAGATATAGAGCGTTTTCACATTACGTACGATTGGTTTGTACCGTGCCTGATTATGATTGCCCCCACCCCGCCATCAGCTTTCACATTAGTAACGTTGTTCCATACCCGGGTACGAGTATATCCACACATGAGATCGGCACGTGCTGCGCACATACGCAGATTTTGGAGGAGATGGGCGACGTTGAGAAATGCCTTTGTAGCATAGCAGTCCACTTCCATGTTTTGGTACAGTTGTTTTTACACCTGATGTAAACCACAGCTGAGTACGAACTGTAATCGAGACCACCTTTTCAGGTGGACCTGGCTCAACCGTACCCGGGTACGGTACGCAGTGTTCCCACTACTCAAACGAACTCAACCTTGGTGTCAAGTATACTCAGATACCGGCCCCTAGTGTGAAAGCACCCATATTGAGAGAGCGAGAGAGAGAATACAGTCATCGAGAGAGACAGACCAAGGTTACATATTTTTGTATTTTTCAGTAGTTCTAATTTGATAGGGATTTTTTTTTACATAGTTTTTATTTGATTTTTATATATAGTTTTATAATTTATAGAATTAGTCCAGAGTGTGCACTGGGGCAGTTTGCAGCGGAGTGTGAAATCAATATGAAATGGCTGGGATGAGAGTCAGCACCGCCAAGTCAGAGACCATGGTTCACTACCAGAAAATGGTGGATTGCTCCCTCTGGGTTGCGGATGAGTGGTTGCCTCAAGTGAAGGAGTTCAAGTGTCTCAGGGTCTTGTTCACTAGTGGGGGTAGGATGGAGCGGGAGATTGACAGGTGGATTGGTGCAGAATCAGCAGTAATGCGGACGTTGTACCGGACCGTTGTGACGAAGAAGCTGAGCCAGAAGGCAAAGCTCTCAATTTACCAGTCAATCTTCGTTCCAACCCTCACCTATGGTCATGAGCTTTGGGTAGTGACCGAAAGGGTGAGATGAGTTTCACACTTGAGATACAAGCGGCTGAAATGAGTTTCCTCCATAGGGTGTCTGGGCTCAGCCTTAGAGATAGGGTGAGGAGCTCGGACATCCAGAGGGAGTTCAGAGTAGAGCCACTGCTCCTTCGCATCAAAAGGAGCCAGTTGAGGTGGTTCGGGCATCAGATTAGGATGCCTCCTGGGCGCCTTCCTTTGGAGGTTTACCAGGCATGGCCAACTCGGAGAGACCCCGGGGTAGACCCAGAACTCGCTGGAGGGACTACATGTCCAATTTGGCCTGGGAAGGCCGCGGGATCCCCAAGGAGGAGCTGGAGGGCGTTGCTGGGGAGAGGGACGTCTGGAGTGCCCTACTTAGCTTGCTGCCACTGTGACCCGACCCCAGAGAAGTGGCTGAAGATGACCAAATGAATAGTCCAAAGTAGACTGACTTTTTCCCCCAAAGGTAAAAAAACAAAAACAAAAAAACTGCAGGCTGTGGTTTGATACCTGTAGCCCATCCCAACATTTTCCCCAAATTCTGGCATTTTTTTTTATATCTCAGACTGTGGTCATCTAAACTGATGTGTTTTTTTAACCTTTAAAACTGTTTAGTCTGACCAACAGCCAAAAAACCCTCAAGTATTAATTTCATAACGATATAAATCACAGGAAGGCACGCAAATCTTGGAATTTATGAAACTGAAACAAACAAACGTTTGTTATTTTTGCTTGATGAATGATTCAAATGGGGCGGCACGGTGGTGCAGTGGTTAGCGCTTTCACCTCACAGCAAGAAGGTTCTGGGTTTGAGCCCCGGGGTAGTCCAATCTAGGGGGTCATTCCCGGTCGTCCTCTGCGTGGAGTTTGCATTTCTCCCCGTGTCTGCGTGAGTTTTCTCCGGGAGCTCCGGTTTCCTCCCACAGTCCAAAGACATGTAGGTCCGGTGAATCGGCCACACTAAATTGCCCCTAGGTATGAATGTGGGAGAGTGTGTGTGTGTGTGTGTGTGGGTGAGTGTGTGTGTGTGTATGTGTGTGTCGGCCCATTATGATGGCCTGGCGGCCTGCCCAGGGTGTTGCCCTGCCTGCTGCACAATGACTGCTGGGATAGGCTCCAGTATCCCCGTGACCCTGAGGGCAGGATAAGCAGTTTGGATAATGGATGGATGGATGGATGAATGATTCAAATGATTAATCGATGACCAAAACTGTAATTGATTAGTTTTCTATTGATTGACTAATTGAGTAACTGACCAATCGTTTCAGCACTGGCGTTAGTTTGTGAACCGAGGATGGATGTGTGTGTGTGTGTGTGTGTGTGTGTGTGTATATATGTCAGTCTCTAACTAAGCAGGCTCCTTAATCCCTGACAGACTGACATTGTGTACCACCAGCCCTTCATATTGCCAGATAGATTTTCTCAATGTGTGAGACAGAGACAGACAGAGGGAGAGAGAGCATGAGAGCGAGAGAGAGAGAGAGAGAGAGAGAGAGAGAAAATCCTCTACAAGTGTGTCCCTGCTAACCTACCTGTCTCCTGGCTTGAATTCACGGGAGAACTTGGTCCTCTTCTTCTTGTGCTTCCTCTTCAGGTTGCGGATAGAGAGGGGGATGCTCTTCTTGCGGTTTGTTCCCAGACCCCCGCTCTGAGAGGAGGCCGTGGAGCTAGCCGAGGAAGTGAGGGAGCTGGGGGAGAAGGGGAAGTTAAACATAAGGTGTGAAAATAGAAACGTTCACTCAAATATACACACACACAATTAGAAATGAGAGGCCTTGCCCGTATTATCATTATGAGTAAACATATAACTCAATAATTTCAGAATGAATAACACCTCTTTACTGCCTACTGCCTCTTCAGTTCCTTGTTAGTTCACTTTTCCTGTCACACCTTTGTTTGCCGCTACAAATACGGGATTGAACGCTACCTTCCTAACTAGTGGGACTGCTCTGTTACCCGTCTCATGCTTAGCAGGTTACATTGCATTGTTATTTGCAGTAGATACGTTTTTTTATTTAATGAAAATTGTCAGTTTAACAACAATATTCTTCTCACAGAAAATCAAATCTAAGGAGTAGGCTTAGGCCATGTGCTCCGTATTTACACTGTCCCATTGCACCATGGGAGATCACTGCTGCCCAAAATTACACTTTCCCAAAAGTGAAAACCAGGAGTAGATTTTATACCTATATATATATATATATATATATATATATATATATATATATATATATATATATATATATATATATATATATATATATATATATATATACTATACATGTATATATATGTGTGTGTGTATACACACACACACACACACACACACACACACACACACACACACAGAGGAAGAACTGCTAACTAGCTACCCGACCCACAGTACTACTAAGCTTCAACATCACTTTACCAACCTACATCCGAGTTTATGTCTATGATATTCTGGCAGGTACCGATGATTAACTGACACAATGACTTTTCAGTGTGTTAAAGCCTCTGCTGCCAACTGGCTAACTACTCAATCCCTGGTGAATGCAAATGCTAACTGAACGTTTCAATCTAACCATAGTTTTCAAACAATGTAGGATTAGTTTTATAGTGTTAGTAATTCAACCAACGACAGCACACACTTCTGGTTCTGTCTCCAGTTAGGATGATGAATGACGTCCTGTAAACATCACCAATGGCTTTGCAACATCTCCGATACATACGATACCATCGTCCATCAGCACGAGCCTACAAGAGAGGACTCCTACCTGGAGAACGAAGACATTTCTGCCTTTATGCATACATGGCTGCTGGGCATATGCACGAGTAAATTCAGAGGATGACTAATTATGACAAAAATAAACTGGAGGGAGGGAGATGTAGTCTTTTGGATAATGCAACTTCAATCTGATATTTTGGAATGCAGATTATACTGTAAGTGGAGATGGGCCTGTATTTCAATTAAAGGTATTCAAAATACCAACATTTGAGTATTTGGTAATTTGTATTTTGCTGGACAGAAATAAACTAAGATGTAATTTGTTTTTTGGGGGATCCCCCCCCCTTTTCCTCCCCAATTGTACTTGGCCAATTACCCCACTCTTCCAAGTCATCCTGGTCACTGTTCCACCCCCTCTGCTGATCCGAAAGAGCTGCAGACTACCACATGCCTCCTCCGATACGTGTAGTTGCCAGCCGCTTCTTTTCATATGACAGTGAGGAGTTTCGCCAGGGGGACGTAGCACATAGGAGGATCACGCTATTCCCCCTAGTTCCCCCTCCCCCCTGAACAGGCGCCCCAATCAACCAGAGGAAGCACTGGTGCAGCAACCAGGAAACCTATCCACATGTGGCTTCCCCAGCTGGAGGTAACACGGGGATTCGAACCACCGATCTCCATGTTGGTAGACAACACAATACAACACAATTTTTTTTTTTTTGGATGTCACTTAACTTTCTGCTTTTAAATTCGGATAAAACCGAGATGCTGGCCATTGGCCTTGCTAGACACAGACACCAATTTGATCAAGTAACAATAACAATCGACAACTCTGTGGTTTCACAAAGTGTGTCAGCCAAAAATGTTGGTGTTACGTTTGATCCCAGCCTTTCCTTTGATAAGCATATTAAAGAAATCACCAAGACTGCCGTTTTTCCACACACGTAGCCTAGCTAAAATTCGGTCTTTCCTCTCCATGGCTGACGTAGAGACTCTAATACATGCATTTGTTTCATCCAGACTTGATTACTGTAATGTTCCGTTTTCAGGTCTGCCACATTCTAGTACTAAAGGTCTTCAGATGGTTCAGAATGCTGCTGCTAGAATCCGAAATAAAACTAGGAAATTTGGCCGTATTACATCAATTCTTGCCTCCCTTCATTGGCTTCCTATCCATGTTAAATCAAAATTCAGTGTGTTTCTGCTGACTTATAAAATCCTAAATGGGCTTGCCTCGTCTCACCTGGCTCATCTCCTTAAACCGTAAATCACATCTCGAGCTCTTTGCACTCAAAATACAGGGCTCCTGTATGTACCCAAAGTTAAAAAGAAGTCAGCTGGTGGCAGGGCCTTTTCCTATCAGGCCCCGTTCTTGTGGAATAACCTTTCTGCTGCCATCAGACAATCAGAGTCTGGTGAGTCCTTTAAATCCAAACTTAAAACTCATCTTTTTGCCTTAGCTTACAATTAGTTGCCTTTAAGTTGAGTGCTTCACAACCAGTACTGCATGGTGGGTTGGTTTCTGTATCAATGAATTTACCAAGCACTGCTCTGCTGATGAGATTATGGTGTATAGCTTATGACTAATTGATGACTTAACTGATTATGACTAATGACTACTGCAAACTGTTCTCTTCTCGCACATGTCTTTTCTCTCTCTGAATGATGTCTTCTCCTTTCTCTTTTTGTGTGTGAATGGTGTCATGAGAGTCTCCTTTGTGTGCATGTGCAGTCGGTCCTTCTCCCAGGTCTCCATGGTGACAGTGGTCACCACCTGGACACTGCTTGGCATTCCCCTCATCACATTTTCTTTTTATATATCTTATAAATCCATATAATTTTTTCTTTTTTTACATGGTGATGGTGGTCGCGTGGCTTGGGTCCTGGGCTGTTCTGGTGGCGTCTGGACACTGCTTGGCATCCTCCTCATCACATTCTTCATAAATTTTATAATTCCATTATAATTCTGTTATCCTCTTTCAATGTTGTATTGTGTAAATTGTGTAAACACAGCATCCATTGCACATTGTCCATCTTGGGAAAGAGATCCCTCCTCTGTTGCTCTCCCTGAGGTTTCTACCTATTTTTTCTCCATTAAAGGGTTGTTTTAGGGAGTTGTTCCTTATCCAATGTGAGTGTCTAAGGACAGGATGTTGTGTTGCTGTAAAGCCCCTTGAGGCAATTTGTAATTTGTGATACTGGGCAATACAGACCATTACGCCACCCGGACGCCCTAAGATGTAATTTGTAACAAAATACTTTAAGAGCTTGTATTTGTGTATTTGAAAGACTTAAAATATATTATTTAATATGTCATTTTATTCTCAAATAAGACACATTTTTATCCCCAGGTTTAAGCTGTAGAAAAAAACCTTTACAACAATTAAGCCTAATCAGCCTTTGGCTAAATGCAAGTGAATCACGTGACATGTCCTGTCGGGTCCAGCAACGCACTCATTGTGAACTACCATATTTCATTTGTGTTCCTTGTGGCCAGTAGCTTGAGGAAAGAAGCCGATTTGGTGTTTGGTGCAAATTTCCCCTAAGATAAAGGTATGTAATCGAAATATGATCAGATATTGCATGCTAAAGCAAGCTTTCTGAATGACTCTAAAATACAACAGAAGAAAAGAGCAATTAGCAAACACATGTGCTCTAGAACTGGCAAATATACTTACTAGCTAGTAACGTTAGCATACCAGCTAACGTCACACACACGCTCAGGCAGCCTGGAACAGTGATATCTTGTGGTTAGTCATCATATGGGAAGCTTCATTAGCGAGATTAGTTATTAGCGACTTTTGTAACTCAGGACAAATTTAATTTCTAGTATAGCTGCTTTTAGGCATTTTATAGTGGCCATTCTTAATAGTTGTCAGGGAAATAGCTTGTCCAGTCCTCCTGAGGATAAGGATAACATTTTATAGTCTTTGCTATGCCAGGGGATGGTCAGATTAATCTACTGGTGCTGCTACTACTACTACTGCTACTACTACTCTTACTACAGATGGTCAGGTTAATATTCAGGTTTAAAAAAAAAAATCATAGATTTTATGAAAACAAGTCATGTACCAATCTAAAATCTTTCCATCTGATCTTTACTCTAAAGCTAAATGTTGTTCATCTTTCTGTACAAAACGTTTTACAATACGGATTAATTGACTTCATTCCTGGATAACGCTCAAGTAACACATAAATGACTGCATTTTAGTGTCCATCATGTGAGTTGTTAGTGTTCTTTGAATGCTCTTGGTTTTAAGTTGCAACTGTTAGGCCTAATCCATTTAATGGTATCTTTACACATTTATCTTAAGGTACAAGTCAGTCATCTCAGAGGATGAGTGGCAATGAACCATCAGAGCCTGGCCAGGCTGGCCCATCATCTGCCACATCTGCAGAAGAAGAAGCCACACCAATGCTCTCAAATGCGCAATGCTGTATGGGAAATACTTCCAAATAGTGAAGCAGATCCCAAACAGAAAGATAGAGGCTGAGTGTCAGCTGTGCACTAATGAAAGGTTCATAATATGTGGCTCTCTTGAGAGACATCAAATTTTAAAACCCACTTGAAATGACAGCACCCTGACAAAATAAAGGAATATGAAGACCACAAAAAAGAATTTGCCAGTGGGGGAAAAAAAAAACAGGACCTCGTACAAACAAATTACTCTCTTTGAATGTGGTCCAGTGACAAAATAAAATGGACTCTCATCATTAAAGGTATGTACCTGCTGGCCACTTTTAAGCATAAAGAATTTATAGACTAGGTAAAGGGACTTTGCCAAGGTGCTAAAGTTATGTCCAGGAGGACACCTGGGAGAAGAATCGATGAAGACTTTAATAATAAAACAAATATGAAGGTGAGACTTAAGTGCATACAACATGTTTGTACCCCTGCAGATATCTGGTCAACTAAAAAAAACAAGTTATATGGGAATCACTGTACATTCGATACAAACAGACACGCTAGAACGTGAATCAGCTGCTCTTACTTGAAGACATTTCCCCAGTCTGCATACCATATTGCAGAACTACTGGAGGACATCCATTCAGAATATGGAGTCACAACTGACACTATTTTTTTTTTACTGTAACTGGCAATGCATCAAACTTCTCAAAAGAATTTTGAGAGTTCAATATCACAGTTGTTTCAGAGGAACATGGTGAGACAGATGAGCAGGAACAGGATCTTTCATTTGTAATTTATAGATCCAGAGGAAGAAGAAAGGTCAGAGTGTGCTATCATTCTACCACCTCATGTCAGGTGTCATGTCACTTACACAGTGAGTTTGGTTTCAACCACCGATGCCAACAGGGCAATTAAAAGCAATTCAGCTCTCTCCATGCTGAATCATTCATCCATGGCAAAGTGTTCAGCCCTATGGAATGCTTCTGGCAGACCAAAATTCTTTTTATGACTGTTTGAATCAGCTGACATTTCTTCGGGAGAAGCTTCCTGAGATCATGCCTGCCTTGCAACTCCCACCATTCAAAGAAGTAGAGCTTGATTTCCATTTGCAATTGCCATTGAAATTGATCGCCTTCAGACCTCATGCTACTATGGTGAGCTCATACCTACCCCCTTTGCTGTTCAGGCTAAACTACATGACCTGCAAACTTCAAACCTGCAGTACTGTTCGCATATCTTGCAAACCGCCATAGCTGGCTTTGAAAAGGTTCAGTAGCTTCTTACAGCTGAAGACTGATGTCCATAAAGCCATCCTGGCTACAGCAACCCCCACCCATTTTTCAAGATGAGGTGGTTGCCTCCCAAACTAGCTGCAGAAAAGAAGAGGATACATCACCTGTTTCTGCACTCAGCTGAAGAGCTTGGCCTTGTGTCAGAAAGAACAGAATGAAGACAATTTCTTCATCTTCTCTGATCAGGGTACAGGTAAACTACTCTCACTTCAGTGTCTTAAGGTTAAACTGCAGTTTCATGAATTAATCATCAAAAATGAATATTCATCAATTAGAAAATAAATGAGTAGCTAGTTTCATATCACATTTTTAAATATTTTGTGATATTAAAAATCCTTGAATTTAATGTAAATTCATAACTTTGTTGCCCTGTTTGCCTCTACTGTTTCCAATCCCAACAACAGGAGCCGAGAGCCAGTTGGGCAGAGAGATGTTGCCCAGCCACAGCAAAGCAGAGTTGGAGACCCTTCACTTTCTGGAGGACCCCAGAAAGGACCTTTCCTCGCTAGATTCATATCCACTGTTCAAACTACTCTTTGTGAGATTCAATACCACTTTGCCATCATTGGCACCATCTTCTCCTTTACAGGCATGGTATACCACCCTCACAGAAGGCAATTAACAGCTTAACTGATGGAGAGATTAGTTGTGCTAAAAACAACTAAAACTGAAATTTAGGGGAAAAAATTGTTAGATATTAGTTGTGCTAAAAAACAACTAAAACGGAAATGGAAGGACTGCAGTGTTATGGGGTACACAAAGGAGCATACTCTTTTCTTTTTTTTAGGTTGTTGTTGGCATTGAGGGGAAGGGGGGGATGCTTCTCTTTCTACTATTTTGTACTGTATTATACTCTGCTGTAATGGTACTGTAATGTGTCTTTTGCACTCATTCAATTGGTTACTTTTAAAGTTGGAGATCACAGAAATGTACTTACTCCACTGCACTTATATTTATCGCTCTTGAAAAAGGCATCTGGTAAATGCCCAGTCTTTTTGTCTTCTGAAAGAACTAGTGCATCACTGTGGCATAACTGTTCAGTTCCCCCAGCTGCATTTCAATTGGCTGTTCACTAAGTCAGTCAATGGTCACTTTGACTGACAGAAACCACCCAGCATACAACCCCTAAATTCGCAGCCTCCCACCTCCAAGATATCCTGATTGGCCACTTCAAATCTATGATGTGGGGAAATTAGCAGAGCTCATCTTTTCAATTTAGGGGGGGGGGGGTTAAGATCAGACTCATATTTAGGCTACTACTACTATTCTTCTTTTTCTTCTTTCAGGTTTTCCCCTGTTTCTCAGGGATCGCCAAAGTGGATTTTATAGTTTCCATCAGTACCCTGTGAGGGCACAGCACCAATGGCAGTCGTTGTCAACCCAGGCCTCGACTGATTCGGTATCTTGTCAATCCACATAATGATTTGGCAAAGTTTTACATCGGATGCCCTTCCGGACACAACCACTAACCCTATGGATGGGGGCACAGGTAAAGCACTCGATGCCACCCCAGTATTCATGAAATTGCGTCCATGCCTGTCGCCAGCCCCATATTTAGGCTACTAAATGCATAAATGTGATATCAGTTTGTATAGATTGTATGTTTGTATTTTCAAATTACAAATTACTTGTATTTTAATTAAATACATTTTCTCATACCATTATTTAGTATTTCATTTTGATACATTTGATGAGCAAGTATTTATAATTTGTAACAAGATACTTTTTGATGCATTTGTGCCAATCTCTGACTATAAATGAAAACTTTAGAAATGTCACCATCCTGAACTGGCTGTCAAGGAGCTGAAGTGTATTTTTACAAAGCATGTGTGTGAGGAAACGTTGATTTTTTTTCCTAAAATAATCCCAATATTTCCCCTGAAATAACCCCAATATTATAGCAAACCCAAACTGTGATCAAACCTGGTATCATCGGTGTCCTCCGCCGCCTCATCGTCTGCATCCTGCTCCCCGGGCTCAGCCCAACTGTCTGCAGGGTTGTGGGCCTCCTGGGGGGCCTCCACGGGACCATTGTTTGATTGGAGGGATGTCTCTGTTTGCTCAGACTTTTGGTCCCCTGAAAAAGGTGAAGAATAGAGGAGAATCTGTGTTTAATGGGTTTAAATGGCAGAGGAAAGCAATGTATAGCTGGACCTTTTTAAACAGGTGCATATTGAAATGGTATACAGATTTGAGCATGTAAACAAACATTGAATTTTGTAAAAATTTTCCTTTTTTCTTTTCACAACAAAGTAAGATGGATTTCACGTGGAAGTAGTGATTTGAGGAAAAAAACCTTGAAAAAAAGTGTCTACTTTTAATAATAGATCCTATTTTAGGCACTGGTGGTATATAAATTAAATCAGTTGTACATTTTGAAATCACTGTCTCAAAACTTTTCACTCTGGTGAGGTCTGGGCAAGATGAATAGCTTTTCTTATTCTAATAAAACACACAGGAAAATATGGTATTCCTCACATGGAGATTAAGAAACATGTTAACTTATGTAATAAATGTCCTGTGCTGCACTTCAACTAAATTTCCTATTAACTAATTGCTGAATTTTTAGCTCCATCTGTGAATACTAGCTATGACACTTCTTTGCTTTAAGATAAAAGCCACTTTATAGACCCAAGAAGATGTAGGTAAAAACCTGCTAACATGAGGATTCGAACTGGCGAGTCCCATGTTGGTAGGCAACGGAACAGACGGCTATGCTACCCGGACCCCCCCTGTTTAAAATGACTGTTTGCACAAGTGATGACTGTCAGAGAGAGACAGAGAGAGAGAGAGTGATGTACCCTCTGGGTTCTCTGTTGAATGCTGGTTGGCACCTTGTGCATCCGTGTTCTCCACTGTCTTCTTCCCTGCATCTTTCTTGAACATCCTTTTTAACTGTAGCAAACACCGAAATAAGAGGACTGACACAATTTGCTACAGTATTTTTTTTAAATACAATATTTATGATACCAGTGGGTATCCAAAGAACCATAGATGACTTTCCCATAAAGCTACAGTACATGACAACAAAACACAACGTTCATTTAATTTTCATGCAAAACAAATGACTATTATGCTAATATGCTTTTGGGGTAAACAATGGGCTGGAAAGATAAAGTGATGTCTACAACAGGCAGACGCACGCACGCACACACACACACACACACACACACACACACACACACACACACACACACACACACACACACACACACACACACACGTAAAGACGAGGACTTGATGTATCCAGATAGATAAAGTGAGTCTACAACAGGCTACAGAAATAAACACACACAAACACATATGCATACACAAGTGAATAAAGTCGAGGACACAACCAGTTACACAGACTTTAAATGCCTCCAAACACACCTTCCTGGCCACAGGGTCCTCAGGCAGGATGGGGGCTCCCTCAAGTCCTTCACAAGTGATACGCGTGGCGTCCCCCTTGGCGGGGAAAATATAGAGCGCCCTCTCTCCGAGCTGCCTCTGGGTGTGGTCGTAGTAGCCGAGACGTCTCACCCTGAACAGAACAATGAGTTTACACCAAGGTGCCGGGACCAACCTCACCATGAACCTCATCATACACTCACTGGCCACTTTATTAGGTACACCTTGCTAGTACCGGGTTGGACCCCCTTTTGCCTTCAGAACTGCCTTAATCCTTCGTGGCATAGATTCAACAAGGTACTGGAAACATTCCTCAGAGAGTTTGGTCCATATTGACATGATAGCATCACGCAGTTGCTGCAGATTTGTTGGCTGCACATCCATGATGCGAATCTCCCGGTCCACCACATCCCAAAGGTGCTCTATTGGATTGAGATCTGGTGACTGTGGAGGCCATTTGAGTACAGTGAACTCATTGTCATGTTCAAGAAACCAGTCTGAGATGATTCGAGCTTTATGACATGGCGCGTTATCCTGCTGGAAGTAGCCATCAGAAGATGGGAACACTGTGGTCATAAAGGGATGGACATGGCCAGCAACAATACTCAGGTAGGCTGTGGCGTTGACACGATGCTCAATTGGTACTAAGGGGCCCAAAGTGTGCCAAGAAAATATCCCCCACACCATTACACCACCACCACCAGCCTGAACCGTTGATACAAGGCAGGATGGATCCATGCTGTCATGTTGTTGACGCCAAATTCTGACCCTACCATCCGAATGTCGCAGCAGAAATCGAGACTCATCAGACCAGGCAACGTTTTTCCAATCTTCTATTGTCCAATTTTGGTGAGCCTGTGCGAATTGTAGCCTCAGTTTCCTGTTCTTAGCTGACAGGAGTGGCACCCGGTGTGGTCTTCTGCTGCTGTAGCCCATATGCCTCAAGGTTCGACGTGTTGTGCGTTCAGAGATGCTCTTCTGCATACCTCGATTGTAATGAGTGGTTATTTGAGTTACTGTTGCCTTTCTGTCAGCTCGAACCAGTCTGGCCATTCTCCTCTGACCTCTGGCATCAACAAGGCATTTTCACCCACAGAACTGCCGCTCACTGGATATTTTCTCTTTTTCGGACCATTCTCTGTAAACCCTAGAGATGGTTGTGCGTGAAAATCCCAGTAGATCAGCAGTTTCTGAAATACTCAGACCAGCCCGTCTGGCACCAACAACCATGCCACGTTCAAAGTCACTTAAATCACCTTTCTTCCCCATTCTGATGCTCGGTTTGAACTGCAGCAGATCGTCTTGACCATGTCTGCATGTCTAAATGCATTGAGTTGCTGCCATGTGATTGGCTGATTAGAAATTTGCGTTAACGAGCAGTTGGACGGGTTTGCCTAATAAAGTGGCCGGTGAGTGTAGATGCTGACTATGCTCCCCGGATGTCATAAATTTGTCCATCTCAAGACATGTAAATTAAGTCGACATCGAGTCACACGATGTATGAAATCAGCGGGTGGATGGATGGATGAAGGAATCTACCTGTGGAGGTTCTCCTGTGTGATGGTGGATGGAGGGGGATAGACGCTGTCAGAGCCTTTAGGAGAGAAGCTCTTGGTGATCCACGTCACCTTTAGCTCCACGACTTTGACCTGAAAAGAGCAACGTCATATCCAGATGGCCATTTGAAAAAGGAGACAGAAAACGGTTCAGACCCAACGAAGAGAACCCAGTTTTCAAATAAATAAATAAATAAATATGTTGACAGACTAATGACTGAGCCACAGCACGCTTTCCTGACGACAAAGTGCCTTACTACTATTAAACATCACATGAGGAGGACAATAGTTGAAATGAAAGGGACCAGCTACGGACATTTCCGTTCGTCATCATCTTATGTCTTCACAAGAAGAGAAAAAAGATCATCTTACCTCTTCAACAACAACCCTGAACTTGAACTTCTTGCTGAGGACGGGTTTGACCCCAGACAGCCACTGGACATTAGAAAAGACTTTTGCTGGCCCAATCAGCACCTGGCCTGGGTAGAAGCCGTACGCCTCATCGAAAAACAGGCCCTGAAACACGACAGAGGACCAACAACAAAGAGTATGGATGTCACAAACAACTGGGTGAAATTTCCGAGAAATGAACAACAGTGTTTGATTCATTTAGTTATCTGTGAGAGCTGTTAAAACAATGTGTTCAAGACATTCAAAAATGGAAAGTCAAATGTTAAAAGCACACCAGGTATGCATGAATATTTGTAGATATAAAGATTATCTCTATTGAGAGAAGGCTATATTACACACACACACAGATTCACACCTAGGGACAATTTAGTACGGCCGATTCACCTGACCTACATGTCTGGACTGTGAGAGGAAACTGGAGGACCTAGAGGAAACCCACGCAGACACGGGGAGAACATGCAAACTCCACACGACCCAGGACAACCCCCAAGGGCTCGAACCCAGGACCTTCTTGCCACGAGGCAACTGCGTTAATCACTGTGTCAGTGTGCCGCATGTTATCTTCACACATCTGATCTAAATGTATGGGCTAGTAGGGGCCTACTAAACCTATTAATGTGCTTTGAGGTTCATTCATTTTTTTTTCCAAAACTTTATTGACCAAAAATGAATGCTCCATTAGTTTTTATTAATAATTGGTTAGGTGATTTACACTTGACAGAGCAAGTTTTTTTTTCTTCCATAAATTGGACACAAATAGCTTGTCCTCCAACCAAGTCCACCTAAATGGTAAATGCACACCTTTACATATGGCAGAGAAGAAGCTATGTAACATAGCAACATGTAAAATGACTTAGAAGGGTAACTCTAGTATCCAGTGTATGTAGCAGAAGGTAAGCAGTTGAAAGACTAAATACTACAAACTTAAAGGTCCTCTGCTTTATACAAAGAAAGCGTCCTCTCTTAGAAAAAATAAATAAATAAAATATGGCAACCATATTTTATTCATATCATGGCAACCGCTGAGTGCAGTGTGGCACACACAGCTGAGTCACATCAGCTGATTAAACAACTTCTGATATCAGTGGATTGGATCAAACACCGTTACAGAGGGAACACCACTCGTTTTTGCCCTGTGATGCCCTGGCAGCCTGTCCAGGGTGTCTTCTCGCCTCTCGCCCAGTGACTGCTGGGATAGGCTCCAGCATCCCCGTGACCCTGACAGCAGGATAAGCAGTTTGGATAACGGATGGATGGATAGATAAAAAAAACCTTTCCATTAACAACCTGATGGACGCTACTGCTGCCCCAAATGGCCAGCCATCATGGATACAGGTTACCACTGCATCCCAGGAGTGACACAATTTTGCACATGGCGCTCAATTCCGTTTCGACTCTTTCTCATTTCTGTGCAATTTCTGGGCTTTTAACTTTTTGAATATGAACTCATCAAAGAGCATTAAATGTGTCATTTATCATGTGGGAGCAAAAAGAGCTGGTTTATAAAGAAAGATTATGCACCAAAGCTGACAGATGCCTGCGGTGACCTACCGAGTCACTGACATGTGGACAGACATCGTAAAGCTTGGCACCATCCTCCACGCTCATTGAACACCTGGAGAAAGACAGGAACGACTGCTGGCTTAGAGACTGATGTCTGTTTTAGCATTTACACTTCAAAAACCCCTCCCCCCACCATACACACACACACACAAAATCATTCTTCTTGCACATACAAATATGCATGCTCAAACACAGTCAGAAAAACATCAATGTGGATGATGCGCGCGCGCGCGCACACACACACACACACACACACACACACACACACACACACACACACACACACACACACTCTACCTGGCTCCATTGGACAGCTTAAGGATGATGTGATTTGTCAGGTCATATACTTTCCCCAGCCAGAAGTCATAGGCAATGTAGTCGCCATACATGAAAGACTGGTAGAACACACCAGGAAAGCTTAATGAGCTTCAATACAGCAACAGGTTTCAACATTGCTTTTAAATCGACTTATTTCAGAATTGCACAAAATTGCAGTCGGGGATCTTCTAAGGACTTGGTGGTGTAAGGATCAGTAGCTGCCCATTTGTCTACTGAAGCTATAGCCAATACATTATTCTCAACACAACAGAAAAGGGACAGCAGAATGCAGGTACTGACAGGTTTGAGGCTTTTATTTCCACCGGAGTGAGCCATGCTAAAACTCTAGCACTCTTGGTGCTGCTAGGTGAAAAGGGGGGATAGATTAAATCACCATAAACTGAATGTTAATTCAATTGATTCATGCATTAACAATCAAACAAAACCCCACGTTAACATGCTCTTGAGGTGTCAGTGGGCTTACTCAAGTAAAGGTGAGGAAAAGTGCCCGCTTGATAACCCCAAAGAAATGCCTACACTATACACCATAACCGATCAGCCAAAACAAAACCACTGACAGGTAAGTGAATAAGATTGATCTCGTTACAATGACACCCATCAAAGGGTGGGATATATTAGGCAGCAAGTGAACAGTCAGTTCTTGAAGTTGATGTGTTGGAAGCAGGAACAATGGGCAAGCGGAAGGATCTGAGTGACTTTGGCAAGGGCCAAATTGTGATGGCTAGATGACTGGGTCAGAGCATCTCCAAGACGACAGGTCTTTGTGGGGTGTTTCCGGTATGCAGTGGTCAGTACCTACCAAAAGTGGACCAACGAAGGACAACCGTTGAACTGGCGACAGGGTCACGGGTACCCAAGGCTCATTGATCCATGTGGGGAGCGAAGGCTGCCCGTCTGGTCTGATCCCACAGAAGAGCTACTGTAGCTCAAATTGCTGAAAAAGTTAATGCTGGCTATGACAGACAGGTGTCAGAACACACAGTGCATTGTAGTCTGTTGCGTATGGAGCTGAGTAACCGCAGGCCGGTTAGAGTGCCCATGATGACCCCTGTCCACTGCCAAAAGTGCCTACATTGGGTACGTGAGTGTCAGAACTGGACCATGGAGCAATGTAAGAAGGTGGCCTGGTCCGATGAATCACATTTTCTTTTTCATCATGTGGACGACTGGGTGCGTTCGCATCATTTATCTGGGGTAGAGATGGCACCAGGATGCACTGTGGGAAGAAGGCAAGCCGGCGGAGGCAGTGTGATGCTCTGGGCAATGTTCTGCTGGGAAACCTTGCGTCCTGGCATTCATGTGAATGGTACTTTGACACGTACCACCTACCTAAACATTGTTGCAGACCAGGACCACCCACGCCATCATGGCAACGGTATTCCCTGATGACAGTGGCCTCTTTCAGCAGGATAATGTGCCCTGCCACACTGCAAAAATTGTTCAGGAATGGTTCGAGGAACATGACAAAGAGCTCAAGGTGTTGCCTTGGCCTCCAAATCTCAAGCCGCTTTGTGGGCTATGCTGGAAAAACAGGTCTGATCCATGGAAGGCCCCACCTCGCAACTTACAGGACTTAAAGGATCTGCTGCTAACGTCCAGAGGACACCTTCAGAGATCTTGTGGAGTCCATGTCTCGACGGGTCAGAGCTGTTTTGGCAGCATGTGGGGGACCTACACAATATTAGGCAGGTGGTTTAAATATTTTGGCTGATCGGTGTATATATAAATAACAATCGGGCGGTGCAGCCCAATGTTTTCTACAACAACCATTGATTGTTCAGCAGATTGGGTCAGTACATAGATCACTACATTAGCTTGTTGTTTGAATTGTTCTTCTGTGTGTGAATGCTTATTCCCCAGCATGGCATGAGAATTGTTCCATCACATCCAGCGTACTGGTAAAATAACTTGTAAATGAACGGTGGGATTCATATAAACAAAACGAGAATGTCAGAAAGTGAAGTTCCCCTCTCTTACCCAAATGTGCTGCAGGTCTTTGCTGTTGACTGGGTATAGCACACAGTTGGTTCCTACTAGTTTCACAGCACACTCAATGTCAATGTTGGTCACAATTCCACACTGGTTGTCCTGTAACACAACAAAAAGTCACATGGCAAGTATGTCAACAATCATTGCCATCATCATCATCATCATGCTTTTTGTACAGAAACCCTTTGCAAGGATCAACATTGTGTTTCTCATCTAAAATTTTTAGCAATTAACATTTGTACCTTTGGTTTCATACATTTCCTGAGGCACAGCAATATCACTGGTATCACAGCATATGAACTAGGATACACATTAAGAATATTCATGAAAGAAAAATGTAGCTATGCTTTACAAGGGTATTCAAGTTCAGATTTCATTCTACATTGTCCTGCAAGTTTAAAAGCTTTAGCACACCAATTATCTTGTCACACTTTCACAACCATCAATCAGCCTGTTATGGTATTCCAGTCATTTCTGGCACAACTAAAAGAAGAAACAAAGCAGAAGAGAGGGAACAGACAAGAGAAGGAGAAAGACTCGGCTTACACAGGAATGCATCCGTCGCACAATGTCTCTAATAACGATGGATCGATCTTCGAGTTTCAGCTGCAAAAACAAAGAGCAAAAAGAGCTTAGAAAATGACAGACGACACAAGCGGATCTCATCATGTACAGAAATCCATCACTTTTTAGGGAACACTCCTGTATGCTTGTAAGTGATATAGGCTTTGGTCACACAGTACAATCACCATTTTATGGTCATTAATGCTTTAGGCGCTCTAATAATAGCATACACCATAATAGCACTGTTCATATTATGGAGACCCTGATCTCATCCTCAGAAGGCAGCTTGTGATTTAATTCTCTAAGAAGGTGTACATCACAAATGTATGCGGACTTTGACAGCATGACTCACGGAATCTAAGATGACCTTGTATTGCCCCTTCTAACAACCACACCCGCTGCAGTGTAAACTCAATGATGCTGCAACCGCTGTCAATAGCGGACGAAGCGGAGTGGACGTAAATATCTCCCAGGCTTGTCACAAGACACGCACCTAGCCAAGTTTGAATGTTATGACAGGCAGACAGGAATGAGGCAGTAGTGACGTAGGGGTGACGTAACCACCACAGGAGTCAAATCAGCTGTCGTCAGCAAAGGTTATAACTCAAAGATGTAGGCGATTGGATAAGATAGTTATAGCAAAGAACTTCATGAAACACAAATGGATGGACCAACTCAAAACAGTGGGCAGCCGCCATGCAGCGCCCGGGGAACCAACTCCAGTTCTTTTCCCATTGCCTCGGTCAGGGGCACAGACAGGAGTATAAACCCTAACATGCGTGTTTCTTCCCTAGGTGGGAGGAACCAGAGCACCTGGAAAAAACCCACCGCAGACATGGGGAGAACATGAAAACTCCACACAGAGGACGACCTGGGATGGACAACCCTGGGGTTCGAACCCAGGACCTTCTTGCTGTGAGGTGACAGCGCTAACCACTGTAATGATTCAGAGTACTGCAGCTTTCTTGTCAGTAATATGAGAGCAGAAAATGGAAGCAGGTCCCTCTCACTGGGACAGAGTAGGAAACCTTGTCACCCTGAGCCGCATTAAACTATATGGGTTATGTCAAACAAGATGTATCAGCAGTGTTGAGTCAAACTGAACAAGCTAATGAATAATTAACTGGCTCTTCCTAATCTGGAATTCCAAGATTAATCACTAAGCTTTTAAATACCTTAATCTTGCTTAATATGTAAAAAAGTGTAAGCATCCTCAACAACTGCCAGATCTCAGACACACATTGGTTATTCTGGACATAAATTTGCAAAGTTTGCACGCGAGAATACTGACTAGCTCTGAAAACACTTGTTTTTTGCAAACCAGTAACCTTCGTCTGTACTGTCACCAAAAAAGAAAGAAGAGGTGCTAAATAACTTTTATGACGCTCGAGTCCAAAACAAGGAGAAAACTGTAGGTACGCTGTCGACTGGGTGGGGGGATGTTGTTGAAATGTTTGCCTGAATCGCTTCATTTATGTTGCTTTGTCGCCATAGCTAGACTACTTTTAAACTTTCTGCACTACACTCGCAAGTGGACCGTTTCACTGTGGCGATTATGTTCTTTAAAAAAATGCTTTAAAAAAAGCATGTGGTTTTGTCCTACAATGCGACACCTTAAAAACTTTGAACTTATTGAACGTAACTTTTTTGGATTTTTTTCTCCCCAATTGTACCCAGCCATTTACCCCATTCTTCTGAGCCATCCCGGTCACTGCTTCACCCCTTCTGTCAATCCGGGGAGGGCTGCAGACTACCACATGCCTCCTGCGATACATGTGAAGTCACCAGCTGCTGCTTTTCACCTGACAGTGAGGCATTTCACCAGGGGGACATAGCGCATGGGAGGATCACGCTATTCCCCCCAGTTCCCCCTCCCCCCGAACAGGCACCCCAACTTGACCAGAGGAGGCGCTAGTGCAGCGACCAGGACACATACCCACATCCGGCTTCCCACCTGCACACACGGCCAATTGTGTCTGTAGGGACGCCCGATCAAGCCGGAGGCAACACGGGGATTCGAACCAGGATACCCGCGTTGGTAGGCAACGGAATAGACCGCTACGCCACCTGGACACTGAGAAAATGAATTCTGAATCTGAAACACGACGCACTGTAGTCGCTGTGTTATAAGACACCTACCATGCTTCGGTCAACACCCAAATACCAGACAGTTCGTAACACCTGTGACGTAAACAGTGCTGCAACTATCCTGCATGGATTTATCATCAGAAAAAGTCACATTTTTTGTTTGGTGGACAAAATAATAAACAAAGCGCTGCATTGAAAATGTTTTCTTTTTCACTGAAAATGAAAGCATTCATTTTCACATTTCACATTGGGCAGGGGGGGTATTAGGTGGCAGGTATTCTTATACGAGTGGGCGGCAAATCCATTAATGGCTATTGTAGTGGAAACATTGGGCGGCTAGACACCATAATAGCTGCGGGCCCCTGGGTAAGAGAAGCAAGCGCTAATTTTTCATTTGCATGTCTCCAACTGAGTTCAATGGTTTCATGAAACCCTCTGCACAACTGCACTGACCGACAGTCATCCAACGGTTCCACCATTGGCCACTGACTACAGGCTCCTGGCACCATGTGCTCTGCACACCATCCTCTCTGCAGTTAGTCTGCTTTAATTATCAGCAGCATTGATAGAGAAGATAAACATATAAGCAATGATCACGCCAGGGGATTAACAGGCCAGCGTAGTCTTCTGGAGCGTGCTGATCACATTCATTAAAGATGACTACTCAATGTAATCTCTGATTTTATCACACTGTTCGGTTTCCATCTCCTCCCGACAGATTAATTCTAACGCAGCCTGCAGGGTGTTTGATGGGTTTATGATGCCACTTGTAAAGAATTAAAACATGGAAAAAAATTAATGATTTGGAAAAGGTCCAAATACGCTCACTAGAGATGCACCGATATTGGTATCAGATATCGGACCAATATGGTTACTGCTGAATGCATTTCACTAGTTTTCTAAAGGCGACTGAAACTGTGCTTTCAGGATTCAATGAGCGGCTTGAAAATTTGTATCTCTTATTGAACATCCAGTTCTTGGAAATTTGTAACTGTCAGAACCAGGTCTAAATATCCAGTCCTGCCCTTGTACCTTTTAGCTTCCTGGATCTCATTTCACTACCCATCCATCCATCCATCCATCACAATATCAAGTGTGTGTGTGGCTTTATTTTCCCAACATCAGCGGAGAATTTACCTGAGAAATGTTTCTTTTAGCAAAAATCCTAAATAGTACACACACACACACACACCTTTATTATTCCCTAATTTCCATTTGTGAACATATTCTAGCACAGACACAAGTGTATTTCTGTACTCCAACTGACACCCCCCCCCCAAAAAAAATCACTGGATTTAAATGTTATAATTTATTAATCTTACCACCAAAAGCCAAATCCTACCCTGAACAAAAGCTTAGTGTAATGCAAACAACCACAACATAATCTCATTTCTAATTTAAACACTCGCTCCTAATACAAACCAAAACAGGTTTTTTTTACCCTAAAATGAGTACTGCCATGATTTTCCTATTTTTAGGCCCGCTCTTCTTCTTTCTTTTTTTTTGGAGAAAACATGCACGTCCTCCCAAACATGCAGACGTGTGAACACACACACACACACGCGCACACGCGCACACACGCACACTTTGGCAGACCTCCTGTTTTGCCTGGTGCTGTAACCCTACCCAACTGAACTGAAGGGCGGAGTGGAGAGGATGGGATGCGATCGATGGGCCACCATGTTCCTGTGTAGTCCATTTAAACAACAGCCTGTTTGTGCTACGAGCCTCAACTGCTGGGATTTTTGGAGTGGGATTACACACACACACACACACACACACACACACACACACACACACACACACACACACACACACACACACACACACACACACACACACACACAGAATGCAGACCTACGAATCCAGACAAACACTCGGAAGAATAAGACCTTATTTGAACAACAAATACAGAAGAGTTTGACTGCAGTCCTAAGTACACCGTTTCAGCGAATGCAGGGCAGTGTGCTCTGTTTTAATTAATTAAGTTTCCTTTATTAATCCCCTTGGGGAAATTCAGTTACTGCAAATTAACCCATCCTAGCTGTGATCTGTGTAGCTAGGAGCAGAGGGCAGCTGCAGCGCCCGGGGACCAACTCCAGTTCTTTTCCCCATTGCCTTGGCCAGGGGCACAGACAGGAGTATAAACCCTAACATGCATGTTTCTTTTGATGGTGGGGGAAACTGGAGCACCCGGAGAAAACCCACAGCAGACACGGGGAGAACATGCAAACTCCACACAGACGGCCTGGGATGACCCCCAAGGTTGGACAACCCTGGGGTTCGAACCAAGGACTTTCTTGCTGTGAGGCGACAGCACTAGCAACTGGGCCACCATGCCACCCATGTAACCATGGTTACCTGCAAAAAATTAGAAATGAGTACTCGGTGCCTTATTTGATGCATATATGGAAATTGGCTACAATCACTGCAAATGAGTCTTATCAAGCACTTCATGAACGCAAAATATAAACAGGCAAATGAAATTAGTTTATTAACTACTAGCTGGGTAATCCGCTTATATCTATAGATAGATACATAGATACTATCTGCTGATACAGATACCAGAGCTGTTTTTTTCTTGAATATTATTATCATCATCATCATCACGTTGGTAGTGTGTAAGGTCACATGAGGCTGTAGTAAACATAACTTATCAAACCAGAAAAAAATGCATTAAATTTAAATGTATTCCAAACTAATTTATTTGAACTGTAGCTTAAGTAGCCTTCACATACAAACAGGTTGCTATGACAACTCCTTAATGTGTTTATTGACTTAGAGTCAAACTGTGCTTTTCTTCCTCTCCAAATTACATCAAATAATCATTTTTTTTCTTTTTTTTTTTACAAAAAGACCTATCCTGTAGTCATTTCACATTAAAATGCCAGAAAGATTTATATGTTTTGTTGGTGAAAGATATAAAACAACATTGACTAAGTGGTGATGTGTTGCTCCTGACGGACCTGGTGTTAAGGTGATGTACATCCTGTCTGGCCTGGCACCACTGACCGTTTTCCCTGAAACCTTTATTCAATTCAATTTATTGTCATTAAAAACAATGTGCAGGCACATGCTAAAAATTAAATGAGGGACCCAAGTGATTTTTTTTTTTACTCTCCAAGCATCAATTAAATCTAATTGTGACAATAACCTGGATTAAGTGATGGAAGATTATGAATGTGGTTCTTCAATTTTCTCTCCAGTGTGAAATATGTAGTGCATTTCCAACCCATGTCTGTGTGTGTTTTCTGTACAAAAATTAAATGTACCACTCTCATCTGCCTATCTCTCCCTCCATTAATGTGTAAAGACCCAAAACTTCTGCATAGGGAAAAATAAGATGAAAATCAGAAAAAGAAACAGATGGGATGGATGGATATTAAACAATACCCTGTGATTTATTACAATTATTTGTTAGTTTTTTTGTATTTTAGTGTCTTTCTTTTTCTTGTAAACCAGGTGCTTTTTTTTAAGGTGGCAACATCCTTTCTTAAAACGATTACGCCCCCCCATCTAATAAATCAAACCCTACAAGTTTTTACAGTGCTGTGACAATTTGAGAAATTTAGTTGTTACCGGAAAATAATAATTACTTTGACAGACTTGCCAAGTTTCATCCAAAAAAAGAAAAAGAAAAAAAAAGGATTTCCTCTAAGTGTACAGTTCACTGGTTGGTCGCTGGGAATGTGTTACCATGCCGTCTACGTCAGAATTGTACTCCATTTCATCATCACCCTCCTTCTCCTGGATCTTGGCAACAGGCAGGTCTGCCTCCTACCCCTCCTGCCCAGGATCAGCTGCAGCAGCTGCCGGGGAGGTTACGCGCACAGCAACATCACTAACTCCATGCACACTGGGTCCCTCTGATAGTTACTATGTCATCTACAGCCATTTTATCTTTCTCCAAATTACTACAGCGTTTAGGAGACTCCAGGTTTACATTTTGTGGAGTTTCACTTGTTTCTCCGTGGCCATCAGCTTTGTTACTCCCCCTCGCTACTTCTCCCTGCTTCAGCAGTTCGGTCAGCGGCTTCTGTATCCTCCGCTTCCTGCTCTCTAGGTGGACAAGCATAGCACTCAAAACATTTTATACTACCTGAACTTGCACATACAATTTTGGCTATGGGCTTTAAATTGCATTATTAAATATTTATAATTCATAAAAATATCAGATTATGCGATCTGGATCGGTCATGGATCAGGAACGTCAGTCCAATAACCGATGAATGAATTACACCAGTATCAGCACCCAATACTGATATTGGATCGGATTGGACCACACACACACACGTGTGTGCACATAAAAATCTCTCTCTCACCCTTTTTTGGGTGGTATGTGTCTTCCTCAAGCTCGGGTCTTCTACCAGAGAACTGGGAGTTTGAGGGTTCTGCGCAGTATCTTAGCTGTTCCTAGGACTGCACTGTCCTGGACAGAGACCTCAGATGTTGTTCCTGGAATCTGCTGAAGCCACTCCCCCAGTTTGGGGGTTACAACCCCTACTGCTTCTATTACCACTGGGACTACTGTGGATTTTACCTTTCACATCCGATCTAGTTCTTCCTTCAGCCCTTGTTATTTCTCTAGCTTCTCATGCTCTTTCTTCCTCATGTTGCCATCACTCAGGATTGCTACATCGATCACTACTGCTGTCTTCTGTTCCTTGTCGAACACCACAATGTCTGGTTGGTTAGCCAGCACCTGCTTGTCAGGCTGGAATTTGAAGTCCCACAGGATCTTAGCTCTGCCTTTCCCAACCACCTTTGGTGGTGTCTCCCATTTGGACTTGGGGAATTCCAGTCTGTATCTAGTACAGATGTTGCTGTACACTATATCCTCAGTGTACACTTTTCCAGCTAGAATCTTACACCCTGCTACTAAGCACTGGACTGTCTCAGGTGCATCTTTGCACAGCCTGCATCTTGGGTTGTGTCTGGTGTGGTAGACCCCTGCCTCAATCGATCTGGTCCTGAGTGCCTGTTCTTTTTCTTTAGAAATTTATTTCTGATTTTTCCCTTTTTTCTCCCAATTTAGTGGCCAATCGATCCCTATTGTAATTCAAACACCCACCCTCGTACTGCATGCGTTCGCCAACTGCATCTCTCCGGCCGGCAGTCTCGAAGGAGACCGCCTCCCCACTTTCGTGACAAGGCGACTCCAGGCCGAACCACTGTTTTTTCCGACACACACAGAGACGCATCCACGTGACGAACACAAGCCGACTCCGCCCCCCTCCCGAAGACAGCGTTGCCAATGATTGCTGCTTCATCGAGTCCGGCCATAGTCAGATCTGACGAGACCGGGGCGCGAACCCCAGTCCCCAGTGGGCAACTGCATCGCCACAAAGCCGATGCTTAGACCGCTACACCACCGCGGACCGCCTGAGTGCCTGTTCTTGTGCTGCTATGATCAGAGCCTCTGTGCTGTCCTTCAGTCCAGCCTTTTCTAGCCACTGGTAGGATTTCTTGATATCAGTTATGTCTTCTATCGGTTTATGGTACATCCCATGGAGGGGCTTGATCTTCCATGATACCTCTTCTTCTTCTGTACTCTGTCCTCTGTTACCTGAGGTACTCACTAACCAGTTCGTCCTGGAAGGCCCTCTTTCTGATGTACTCGTGGATGTTCCCCGTTTCCTCCTGGATAGTGGTTCTGACACATCTTTTCACTTATCGTACAGTCTCAGGGTGCTGGACTTTGGGTGGAACCCTCCAAATATTGCGAGGGGTTTCCATGTCCTGATATCTATGGCCTTCATCTCCTCCTTTAGCCAGCTTATTATTCCAGGTGGGCATCTGATGACTGGTAGGGCATATGTGTTGATGGCTTGGACCTTATTCTTCCAATTGAGCTTCCTCTCCAGGACCAGCTTTACTCTCTGGGGCTATTTGGCTGTAGCTGACCTCCTTGCTGCCTTTGTGTGGTTTCAATTTGCCTGTGGAACACCCAGGTACTTGTAACTGTCCTGTATGTCTGTTATCCTGTCATCTGGTAATTCAACCCCTTCAGTCCTCATGACCTTTCCTCTTTTTGCCACCATTTGAGTGCACTAGTCCAGTCCGAATGGCACCCTGTCGTCATCGTAGAACCTGGTGAGGTGGATCAGTGAGTCAATGTCTCGCTCGTTCCTCGCATACAGCTTGATGTCATCCATGTATAGGAGGTGGCTGATGGTAACTCAACTTCTGAACCTGTGTCCATATCCAGTCTTTGTGATGAACTGACTGATTGTGTTCAGGCCTATGCAGAACAGTAGCGGGGATAGTGTATCACCCTTGGTATATACCACATTTGATTGTTACCTGTACAATTGTTATTTTCCACTGCCACATTGAGTTCTTGATAAAGACTATTAGGGTCCTGTTGGCTTTGTATAGTGCCAAGCACTTGAATAACCACATGTGGGGCATTGTACCATAGACTTTCTTGTAGTCAATCCAGGCTGTGCTCTGGTTGGTCTGTCTGGTTTTAGTCTTGGGTGACTGCTCTATCAACCATTAGCTGATGCTTTGACCCTCTGGTGTTGTTCCCAATTCCTTTCTGAGTTTCGCTTATTTATTGACTCATGTGTCCTTTCAGCTTAGCTGCTAGGATCATCCATGTTGTGGAGAGGCAGGTAGTTTGAAGGTGTTGTACCCCTGTGGGGATCCTTCATGATCAGTATTGTTCTCCCCTGCATTAAACAGTCAGGGTGAGACCCTGATGTTAGAAGCTGGTTCATCTGTGTCGCCAGACATTCATGGAGTGCCATTAGCTTCTTCACCCAGTAGGGGTGAATCATGTCAGGGCCTGGTGCAGTCCAGCTCTTCATGCTCATAACTGGATGTCAGCCTCTGTGATAACTGGTTCTCGTTCTTGGATATTGCTGTGGTCTGCTCTTAGGTCCACCAGTCACTGGGTATTAGTGTTGTGTGATGCCTCCTTTTCCCATATATCCTTCCAGTATGACTCGGTCTCTGTTCTGCGTGGGTCTGATGTTGTTCCCTTGTTACTCTGCAGCTGGGAGTACACTTTGGATGGTTCTTTGAGGAACCATACATTTACTCTTTTGGCTTCTGCTTCTCTAGTGTATCCCTTCAGCCTGGCGGCCAGAGCTGTGAGCCTTTGTTTGGTAGTTTCCAGGGCCTCCCTTATGGACATCTTGCTGTACTTCTTCATCCAGGGCCTGTCTTTCATCACACGCTTCATGTAGCCTCTCTCCTAGGGTCTGATGTTATAGTAGCATTTCATCAGTTTCAGGTTCTCGGCCCTTGTTCATGAATGTCTTGTTTGAGTAGGCCATTTCTTATGAGGTTTTGTCCTGGTTCCCCAACACCTGACACGGACCTTAAGGTTAATACTCTTGTGTAAGCCCCTGACCAAGGCAATTGTCCCCGGATGCTCCACTGCGGCTGCCAACTGCTCCTAGCTACATGGCTAGGATGAATGGAGAGGATGAATTTCCCCAAGGGGATTAATAATAAAAGTATATCTTATCTCACTTGACTCAGGTCATGTAACTGCCCGCTCTGTTTCTGTGTACGCTGGCCTTTAATGGACCCAGCTCCTGAGGGAGGTTTTGTAGCGGGCTGCTCTTCCTCCAGGAATAGACAAAGGGAAGAGTAAGGCTCATGCAAGAGTATGATCTCATTGATCATAGTAATAAACAACAAAGAATCTATGGTCCCTTTCATTTCTTTCCTCTTAAAAGGCAGGAATTTCTCCAAAATAAAAATGGTCATTTGTTGACTGTATGAGAAAGAGAGAGGGAGGGAGTGTGTGTGTGTGTGTGTGTGTGTGTGTGTGTGTGTGTGTGTGTGTGTGTGTGTGTGTGTGTGTGTGTGTGTGTGTGTGTGTGTGTGTGTGTGTGTGATCTCACATCATTAATCAAGTGTCTTTATGCATGCTCAATAATTCAGGTAAGGAAATCACAGAAATTATGATGTTATGTCGCTCTTCACATGCGTTCCTGTTGATGAAGCAGCGGAGATAGTCCGTATGAAATTGCAAGATGACCCTACCCTTAGCAATAGGACCACCCTTAACACTCACCAAGTGTGCCTGCTCCTGGAGCTGTGTCTTCAGTCCATGTACTTCACATAGAGGGGGCAGTACTATAGGCAGAAGCATGGGTGTACTATGGGCTCCCCAGTTTCAAATATAATGGCCAACTTGTATATGGAGGAAGTGGCTCTGATGGCTCTGATGTCCTATCCAGGGACATCACCTATAGCCATTGGTTAAGATTTGTGGATGACACCTAGGTTAACATTAAATCTCAAGGCATACCACATTTCACAAACTACATCAAGTTCACCAGGAAAGATGTGAAAATGACAGATTAGCCTTCTTAGACTATGAAATTGCAATTGGTGATGGGGGCCATTTGATTGTTGATATTTACCGTAAACGAACACATAGCTACTGATCAGTACTTAAGGTTTGACTCTCATCACTGGAGCACAAACTAGTGCTCCCCACTGACACAACGGCCGGGGAAGAAGAGAAATCCACATTAAACAGGCCCTGGTTAAGTATGGTTATCCTATCTGGGCATTTGTCAAAGTCAGGAAGATGCCCAAACAATGCACCAGCCGATCGAAGAGAGAAGGCCAACCGCTGCCTAAGCCTAAACCAGTGGTGATTCTGTATGTAGCGAGAGTGTCGGAACAGTTGAGATGCATATTTGCCAAACACCCATCTCAGTTGCTTTCAAACCCCAAAACATGCTGCGCAAGAAATCCACCCACCCCAAGGATCGGGTCCCTCGACACAAACAGAGCAATATAGTATACGCTGTTAATTCCCAGGAGGATTGGCATGAATTGTACATCAGGGAAACCATACAGACGCTGGCCAAGAGGATGGCACAGACTGAAGAACAAATGCATCAAGCCAGGACTCCACAGTCTACACCCATCTACAGGCCAGTGGCCACTCTTTAAAGGATGAGGATGTGCACATCCTTGATAGGGAGGAATACGAGTTTGAACAAGAGGGAACAACCATCCTTGAACAAGGGGGGGATACTTAAGAGTACATCTGTTGCTATCTTACAATGTTGTGAATCAAAACATTCCCCAATCCTCTGTGAATAGTACACATGGCCATTGTAACTCTAGTTAATGCTCACGGTATGAAACCAATCGTTGTTTTCGGTCATTATGCCACTGTATTGTTTACAAGGGTGAGGATACATGCGGTCAGCTGAGACGTAAGAAGTCACTTATATGAGTGATGAAACACTTCTCTCAAACGTTGTGTCCAGATGAACTGACTCTACTTTCTGTGATCATTAATCAAGCTATGAAAATATGTAGGCTATATGCAAATAACAAAGGAGAAAAAAAATTCTGAATACAATGGAGCCTTCTAAACAGGCTTTGTTAAACCTTACTCAAATACACACACTCGCACACATTTGTCTGTCAAATCATTATTCAAATAAGCACTATAGTAATAGGCAAAACAAGATATCAGTACACAGACACAAGAGGTACCTTTATCTTAAGTGAAACAGTGTCGCACTCATTAAAATAGACACAACCGCACAATCTCCATCTCAAACACACAAGAAATGTCATGCATTTGAAATTATCAGAAAAGATTGGAGTGTCAGAATAGAAAAAGTGGCTGACAACGTTGCTATGTCTCAGTCGTAGCAATGAGGAGCAATATACGGGTCAATATAAGGTTGAACCCCCAAAAAATTGTTACAAAGGGTTTTCTGGTACTATTTGACATGCAAAACATCATATTAAATATCTAGTTGATTCTGACCCTGGGAAGGGGGTCATTTTCAAGATGACTTCCAAGATGGCTGCCAGGCGCTTAAATGCTATATCTCTTACTATTCCGCCTAGAAAGGTGATTTTTGAGGTCAAATACTAGGTTTTAGGGCCCAAGTGTCTGTTCAAATAAGTTAAATTCCCATCAGTTAATCATTGACAAATCCAACCTGCAAACTAATAAAATAATCCAGTCAACCAGATTTACCAGTCCATGGTCTTATTTTAAACATACAGTTAATCATTAGTCATCATCATCATCCTCAGACTCCTCTGGAAGAAACTTGTGGGGATTGTCAAATTTTTCATGTTGGCCCGTTCCACAGGCAGTAAGTACATGGTAGTCCATATCTTCTACAAGAGCAGCGGAGTGTGTTGCAGGCATTGGAGCAGTTACAGTGAATAACCTTCAAGGGACTGTCTGGAGCAAGTGTTCATTCTTGACATAACTGGGACGAACCAATTATCCTGCAGGTTCCACCCCCAGTTCATGGCATCCATTCCCTCTTCTTTTCCCATCCAGATCATGATTCGGTAGTATGCTCTGCGACAGTGAAGTTTAGTAGCAGATTCAGTTGGGGGCAGACGTTCTGGTGTTAAAAACGACAAAGCAGAGACAACCTTCTTGCTGAATGTGTTGCATCATAATATCGCAAGGGAATCTGTGCACTTTCCACCAAAGACGACAGCCATTTCTTGGCACCCTAGTTCATCAATGACCTCTGTGGTCTGGTTTGAGACAGTGAATGCATTGGCACTTGTCCGAAGGACAGGATCTCCTTTTACAAGCTTCTGGAAAGCAGCCTTTTTGCCTGCACCAAAGAGCCGAGAAGTCGTGTCACAACCGGTCATGGCGTGGATGAATAACAACTGAGAAAACATCATGTCCGAGAATTTCTTTTAGATGGTTGATGTCATACACTTTAGAACTACCATCAGCTTTGCACTTGTCTGATCTGAAGTAAAGACCCTTACTATTTCACTGTGCATAGTAGAGAAGTAAGACAAGGATATCGTTATCTTCTCCAATCAGCATAGTTGTGTGCAGAAGAGATGCCTCCATTGCAGCCTTCACTATGTCTGCATCAGCATCACCAGTTGCAGTTGCACTAACAACAGTGCAATCACTTTTTCTCAGTTCATCAGTTACCATTCAGATCAGTCCCCATTTATTGATATCTCTTGAAAGGAATGCCTACTTCTTACCTGAGAATTCTGTCTCAGCAGTGAAGCGGATATCAGAATGGAGATTGTGTCCTCTTCTCTGATGTGTGTTGTCTTTAATGGATGGCCCTTCCTCATAAGCCATCAAAGACAATGGTTGAAGATGAACCATAATGCCAGATTGAGAAGTCGGCATATGACTGTGCTATTCCACCATAGCTTTCTCCATGTTTCCATGGTATTTGGTGAAGTAATGTACCTCCATCAAGTAAGTGGTACTCTATTTCTGGTACAGAATCTAAGATGGCATCCCTTGCATGTTCACTGATGGTGTGAGCTAATTGATGCTTATCAGCCTTTCGGCAAACGTTTCTGGCTTCTAAGAGGGCAGGAGGGAAAGGACTGAGCTCGCAACTTATAACCTCCTGCAATGATAGCTCGTCAGTTTTGGAGACTACCAGGGCTCCTAGAAATACAAGTGCAGAATAAATAAAAATCAGGAGCAATCTTGACAGCTGTTGTTTCTCCAAGGGTTCTGGCTTTATCCTTTCAGCATGTAGGTCACCACAACAGTATTAAATTCTACCTTTAACTTTGAAAGACCACCCATCACATCGCTTATCACAACATAGTAATATTGTCATTGTAAAGTTATCAGTCTTGACACAATAGTCTGCACTTCCTTCATGAACGCTTATGCCACACAAAAGACAATCAGAAATCTTAGCACTCCTCTTAGCATTACTAGATTCCCCACCCCTGTACCTCTTTAAATGAAGGTCAATTTCTTTACTGTCTGCGTACATTTTACGACAGTTTGAATGCACTCTACTGCCAGCTGTCACATCAATGGATTCACCTCTTTGAACACTAGCTCCATTTATTCCATTAGCACATTTTTGGCAAATTTGGACTACATCATCTCCATCTTCCAATTTACCCTGACAAATGGGACAGATGTGGTCACCACAGGATGAAATCATTTTCTGGAAGATGAGATAAGGAAATTAATACATGTATGATTAGTGCCATTTCAAAATCAGTATAATGTGAATAGCCTCTATGCTTGTCAATATATGGGAAGTAACATGTAATAGTACTTGGTAGTAGTAGTAGTAGTAGAACATGTGATTGAGTGAATTAGCAGCACTCTTAGAAACCCAATGTGGACTTGTGAAAAAATAACTAACTGATAATAATTCAACTGAATCTACTGAATTCCATGACCCCTAAAACATAGGGCTAAACACCAAAACCACCTTTCTAGGCTGAATAGTATGTACTTGAGACAGCCAATAACAGCTCCCTGCAGCCATTTTGAAAATGACCTCTTTCTGGAACTGAGATTTTATTAGATGTTTAGTATATTATTAAGCATGCCTAGGGGTATCAAAACCAACTGAAAAACCTTTTGTATCAATTATTTTAGGGTTAGGTGAATATTTATTGTATACTGACCAATCTAAAAAGAAAGAAGGAATGAGAAAGCAATAAGGTGGTGGTGAGCACACAATCAGTCATAATTACACAAAAAAGACTGTGTGTGTGTGTGTGCGTGCGTGCATGTGTGTGTGTGTGTGTGTGGGTGGGTGTTTTGTGCTGAGAAAGAAGAAAAATCTTGGCAGCCTCTCCATCCAAGCTGATAAGGCTGAACCAGCCAGATTGATTACAAAAATCAATAGGAGGACAGTATTTGCTTTGACTTCCTGGCCTAATTAACACGAAAGTCATTATCCAGGTGCAGTACAGGAGGGACGGGGCACAGAGAGAAAAGAGATGGAAAGAGAGAGATATGCACTGCAGAGGACTGCAGCCTGGGGCCACGCCTGTTTGCCGACTGAACAGACAGACAAGCAGCGCCGTCTCCAGGCAGAAAAGACGCCTCACTAACAAGTCATGTGAGCGGCCTACACAGATACATGCACGCACACACACACACACACACACACACACACACACACACACACACACACAGTTATTTCAGAGAGGTGGTATTGGCATGAAGGTTATTGATTGGGACACAGGCAGTACATGTAGCTCTTTTAAGAGGGGTCGGCCTGGGGTCTTATCCCCATGGAAACCACAGTGAGGATGACATGGGACTTCCTAGGATGAAATTTTGACTTTGTCCTACTGCGATACATGAATTCATTGTCTGGACTGATGATAACAACAATCTGTAACCTAAAATTTCTCACTGAGAAATTTTGAATGAATGAGATCTGAACTATATGACAGAGTATAACCTGGAAACCAGTTTTGGCTTGATATTACACTAACATTACCAGACAGTCTGATATGATGAACCTCAGTTGGATTCTTGAATATGGTATTTTTGAACAAGTATGCATTTACTAAGATGTGTATAATGTGCCAGTTTCCCTATGATACTAATACACTTCTAAAATCATCCCACCCTGCCTATGTACACCAGTCTACTTTACAGCCATGTAGTATCAGAAAGGACAGGCTGGGGTAAAAATAAGAAAGCTAAAAAGATGGATGGAGCAGTATGAGCTGTGAGAGGAAAGCGGTGCAAAAGGAGGCAGAAGAAAGAGTGAGAGAAAAAAAAATCAGAAAAAGATGCTGTTGAGGAAAAGGAGAAAATAGACTGTCAGGAAGGGAGGGGGAAGAGAGCGAGAGAGAGAGAGAGAGAGCATGAGTGTCAAGAAAATGGACGGGAAAGATGGTGAAGGAGAAATGGAGGGGCGGAGGAAAAGCAAGGCTGGCTGTGAAAGAGCGCAAAATGAAGACGGGCAGCGAACGAAACACAGGAGACAGTGGCCCAACAGGTGGAAGATCGAGAGAGTGAGAAAAAAGCAACAGCAAGCACCAGAAATAGACCAGAACACAGCAAGCCAGACAAGTAAAATGGGTGGGGAGAGGGAGAGAGAGAGAGAGAGAGAGAGAGAGAGAGAGAGAGAGAGAGAGAGAACAGAAGACAGTCTCTCCCACTGAACATGCAGGGTCAATGCTGCAGTGGAGGAAGTAGGGAGGGATGGAAAGGAGGAAGAGAGGAGGCTGGATCATCTGTGGGATGGATGTACGCTGCAGTGGGAATGCAACGCAATGCAGAGTGTGTGTGTGTGTTCACATATTTGCAGAGAGAGAGAGAGATAAGAACTAGATGAGATCCATTATCATTGGGCAGGGCTGGGTTAAGTGTACTGTGTGTGTGTGTGTGTGCGTGTGCATGCGTGTGTGTGTGTGTGTGTGTGTGTGTGCGTGTACACATTCATCCAATCAGCACCATATTGCATCATATGCCTCAACATCCTCCAACACTGGCCTACTGGGAGACTGGCAGGGGGGCCGCAGAAGAAGAAGGGCAAATGAGAGATTTGAGATAAAGGAGGGGAAGAGCTACTGAAGAGAGGAGAGCAGAGGAGGAACAAGGTAGAAGAGAGAAACTTTGGGAGCATGAGAAAACAAGAGAAGGGGGGAAATGAGGCTGAGGGGAGAGGAGGGAGGGCGGGGAAAGGGGGAGACGATGAGACAGCAAGATGGAGTGGGAGGTAGATGAGGAAGTGGAAAAAGGCAGGCGAAATGGTAAATGGACTGCATTTATATAGCACTTCTCTAGTCTACCGACCACTCCAAGCACTTTAACAATGTAAGCCTCACATTCACCCATTCACACACACATTCATACACTGACGGCAGAGGCTGCCATGCAAGGCACCAACCTGCTCATCAGGAGCAGTTGGGGGTTCAGTGTCGTGCTCAAGGACACTTCGACATGCTCTCTGGGGATCGAGCCAGGAACCTTCTGATTATGAGACGACCCACTCTACCTCCTGAGTCATGCTGCTCCCCATATGGGGAGAAGAGAAGAGGGAGGGAGGCAAGAGGAAATAAACACTGATGTGCAGGGAGAGGGTAAAGAGAAAGAGAGTGATCTCAGATTGCAAAGGAGGAGTTGGATGCAGGAAGGAAAGGGATAGGCTGAATGGAGAAGAGGGTAGGCGAGCAGAAGGTGTCTGCTGTTTTTCATATAATTCTGATGGTATCTAACCACTTTTCATTTTTGGCATTATTTTGACAAAATTGCTTCGGTAGGAATAGAAAAAAAAATCCCATTTAACCTTTAAATTTTAAAGAAAATCAAATAAACTATGGAATTCACCACACACACACACACACACACACACATACACATACACACATATATATATACACTCACTGGCCACTTTATTAGGTACACCTTGCTAGTACCGGGTTGGACCCCCTTTTGCCTTCAGAACTGCCTTAATCCTTCGTGGCATAGATTCAACAAGGTACTGGAAACATTCCTCAGAGAGTTTGGTCCATATTGACATGATAGCATCACGCAGTTGCTGCAGATTTGTTGGCTGCATATCCATGATGCGAATCTCCCGGTCCACCACATCCCAAAGGTGCTCTATTGGATTGAGATCTGGTGACTGTGGAGGCCATTTGAGTACAGTGAACTCATTGTCATGTTCAAGAAACCAGTCTGAGATGATTTGAGCTTTATGACATGGCGCGTTATCCTGCTGGAAGTAGCCATCAGAAGATGGGAACACTGTGGTCATAAAGGGATGGACATGGTCAGCAACAATACTCAGGTAGGCTGTGGCGTTGACACGATGCTCAATTGGTACTAAGGGGCCCAAAGTGTGCCAAGAAAATATCCCCCACACCATTACACCACCACCACCAGCCTGAACCGTTGATACAAGGCAGGATGGATCCATGCTTTTATGTTGTTGACGCCAAATTCTGACCCTACCATCCGAATGTCGCAGCAGAAATCGAGACTCATCAGACCAGGCAACGTTTTTCCAATCTTCTATTGTCCAATTTTGGTGAGCCTGTGCGAATTGTAGCCTCAGTTTCCTGTTCTTAGCTGACAGGAGTGGCACCCGGTGTGGTCTTCTGCTGCTGTAGCCCATCTGCCTCAAGGTTCGACGTGTTGTGCGTTCAGAGATGCTCTTCTGCATACCTCGGTTGTAATGAGTGGTTATTTGAGTTACTGTTGCCTTTCTGTCAGCTCGAACCAGTCTGGCCATTCTCCTCTGACCTCTGGCATCAACAAGGCATTTTCGCCCACAGAACTGCCGCTCACTGGATATTTTCTCTTTTTCGGACCATTCTCTGTAAACCCTAGAGATGGTTGTGCGTGAAAATCCCAGTAGATCAGCAGTTTCTGAAATACTCAGACCAGCCCGTCTGGCACCAACAACCATGCCACGTTCAAAGTCACTTAAATCACCTTTCTTCCCCATTCTGATGCTCGGTTTGAGCTGCAGCAGATCGTCTTGACCATGTCTGCATGTCTAAATGCATTGAGTTGCTGCCATGTGATTGGCCGATTAGAAATTTGCGTTAACGAGCAGTTGGACGGGTGTGCCTAATAAAGTGGCCGGTGAGTGTATATATAAAAGAAATTATCATGTGCAGCTGCCTGGTTTGAAAGGCAAAAAAAAGATTTGAGCTTTTACCAGGACTCAAAATTAACGGCACCCAGTTGTCCCAGGGTCGAAGAAAATTTGACTCAGGATGATTTCACATGACTTTCAGTCATGGCAAAATTCCCAACCTGACTCTCTCCATCTGGCTACCTAATCGTCCCCTCGTTTAATTGGCTCAATGATTTCTCCCTCTCCACCTCAACCTGATGTGTGATGAGCGTTCTGGCGCAAAATGGCTGCTGTGCATTACCGAGGTGGTGTTACACATTGTGGTGGTTGAAGGGAGTTCCCCCCATTCATTGTGAAGCACTTTGGGTGTCTAGATAAAGCACTATAGAAATGTAATCCATTACCCATCCATCCATTATCCAAACCGCTTATTCTGCTCTCAGGGTCACGGGATGCTGGAGCCTATTTCAGCAGACATTGGACGGCAGGCGGGTAGACACCCTGGACAGTCTGCCAGTCCATCACAGGGCCGACACACACACATTCACACCTAGGGACAATTTAGTATGGCCAATTCACCTGACCTACATGTCTTTGGACTGTGGGAGGAAACCGGAGCACCCGGAAGAAACCCACGCAGACACGGGGAGAACACGCAAACTCCACACAGAGGACGACCCGGGACGACCCCCCACGGTTGGACTACCCCAAGGCTCGAACCCAGGACCTTCTTGCTGTGAGGTGATCGCGCAAACCACTGCACCACTGTGCCGCCTGTAATCCACTATTACTACGATTATCATCATCATCATTATAAACAGTCATAGCTGAATCACAGCTCAAATTCCTAAATGTCCTTAGATTAATTTAGCATTGATGTAGTCTTAATCCAACTTTAAGACCCTTTTAACACCTGGCATTAAGAGATGATATCCAGAGAGTTTTACTGGTTAGGCAAAAGTATGTCAATGTAAGCAGTAAATGCACATAGTATACACACTGGATTCAGAATGTGGTGAAACCACGACCAAATACCAGGTGTAAATGCAGCATTAAAGCCCTGAGCAGCGGTCTGATGGCCGAGAAGGGTAAATGTGTATCTAACCTCCATATTCTGTTATTCTCTCACCTCCTTCCTAACCTGCTGTGCAGCCGTCTCACCTCCCATATCTCCTTCTGCCACAGCGCCTCCTGGTCTGATGACAAGTCCACATTCTGAACAGCTTAATCGGAGTGTGTACCTCGATCTGCACCAACACTGTAAGGTGCAGGATAGTCAGCCTGCATATGGGGGATATACTATGTGTTAACCTGTCTTCTCTATGCAGTCGCGCGGATGCCCTGTTCACGCACATGCTCAGCATGTGATCCGAGGACTGCCCGGCACCTGCTCAACAACATAACACACTCAGCACCCCCAAAGTGCTGTTGGGCTGGTCTTGGCGACAACTCCCTGCCCCAGATTACACCATCGTCTGACCGTCTATGTACCTCTCCACCTGCAGCGAGCTCCCCGAGCACAGGGACAACAGGCGGAAAATTATATCCTCAGTTTAAGTGTACGCTAATGCAACCAAACGAGATCAAAATAAGTGGTTTTACCCATTTTTAAACAGAGAGGTTGAGATTTTTAAAAACTGATCTCTTCCGCTCCACCTTCATAGCTGTAGTGTTATTGGCATGATTTGCTGGATCAAATACCGCTCTGGTATGTCTATCAAATATCTAAGAATCATTTTTATTTTTATCATGACTTGTTACCAATATGTGACATGGTGGGATCAAATTTCAAAATAAGCACAGAAATGTTAACCAATATGTTCACTGAAAGGAGAGGGATGCCAGATGAAGCAACTAATGGTTTGCAGATTGAATAAATTCAGATTTCTAATGTGTTCGCGTTACTCTGCTTGGTAGGGAACAACCATTATGTACCACATACACACACTCTATGGCCACCTCAGAGGAGGCACTAATTCACTGGACTCATTACTAACCTAATCACAGTGAGTGGGTTTCAATATTATGTGTGGACATATTGGACTATGATCTGTGAAAGCATGGCACAGGTTAATGATCAAACCCTGTTCAACTGTGACTTGCATTTAATGACGACAGTTCCAGAGCATGGGTGATGCTAGTGTGGAGAGAGAGAGACACAAGATCACTTGAAATATGTGACAAAAACTCTCCCGATACAACAGAAACTCTTCAGCCAAGAGGGCAAAATTCCTGAGCTTAGTTGCCAACCTCAAGGGCGAAATCCTCACTCAGACTTCAGGGGGACCATGTGTGTGAGACAGAGTGAGTGAGAGAGAGAGAGAGAGAGAGAGAGAGAGAACTGGCATCTTATCAGTCTGCCTCTTTTGTCTCTTTTTACTGGAAGGTGTGCACACACATATACACAGCGTATCTTCTTCTTTTGTCGTATGCCACTAGGTACGCCTAGACTCAATGCTGCCTGCACCCAACCGAGTATAATTAAACACAGAAAAGTAACTGACATAGTGCAGTTTCATGAAGCTGTATTGATGGATGACTTTTTTGGGGGGGGGTCAAATTTCCCTCTTTTGTACATTGGGGGGGAAACGTGTCCCTTTGGTTCCCTGCGGCAATTACGGGCTTGGCCAACCTGTCTTTTTACAGTGGTGGGGTAAATCTACATTGCCAAAATTCAAAAAGTGATTGCAGCTATTGTTTTCCAAAATGCATTAAATGGAAGATGAGCTTTGTTTTCAAGTCCTTGGTCATCTCTGAAAATGCTTCTGGAAAGCCAAGGCTGAGGTGGAAAAGCAAACAAGCCCCACTTTTATGAGCAGAGGCTGGATAACAGCCAAAATAAAGATGGAAGGTTTGCCTGTACCGCGGAGTGACTGGGCAGGTATTCCTTCCACAAGTGACTTCATTTTGGGGCAGAGGCATTCTTCATTATCTCAGCAAGCTAGGGGTGATACCACAGCTCTTCAGCTGAATGGAAAGACCAAGGCAGGGTTGATGGATGGGAGTCATCCTACAACCCAGCCGCACCGCCTCCACCCACCTCTGCCGTGACGTCTGAAATGGCCTCTACTCCTAAAATAACCCATATGTCACTAGCAGACGCCGGCTCCATCAATAGCAAAACATTGGCTCAGACCATGGGGGGGGGGGGGGGTCTGTTTGTGGTGGGCGAATGGGGTGTCACAGAAATACGGCAAATCCACTGTCAAGCATTATTTTCGCTTGCATGCTTGAAGGACACAAAAAGCATCCACGATCTGTGTGACACATGATTTTTCATTTTGCATAACCCATTGAATTCATTCTTTCTTTCTTCTGTTCATAAAGCCATCCCCCTCTAGCCCCTTAAAGATGGGTCTATCCCCTCACCCCCTTTTACTCTTTCAGTTGTCTGATTGGAGGAAAAACAGATTTGTGCAGGAGGTGTAAGTTAACACCAAGTAACGGCAAACATGGATAGCTAATGTATGACGTCATATCCTACTGTGTAAGAGAGGGCAAAGGAAGGAGGGGTGGGACAATCAGACAAAAATCAACAAATCAATGCTGATACTACAACAGCTTAAAGGAAGACTGCACTCAAAAACAACACGATGCTCAGTAACTAGAATGCCATATGTTCACAGAGACGGTGGTGTTTTGTCTTCACCAAACTCACTCCATGCAGACTATATCGTTCCGTTAGCACCATCTAAGGATAAGGCGCCAAATGACATCACATACTTGGGAAGTAAAAAACTAAGACTACAGGGGAGTGGGGTTGCCAACTCCTTGAAATGAAGATAAGGAACAGGGGACAGGGATGGGGGTTGGATGGATGGGGCGGCGTGGGCATAGCAAATATAATGTGCCTTACACTATACACACACGTGTGTGTGTGTGTGTGTGTATATATATATATATTATATATAATAAAGAACGATTCCTTATTTTAAGGCACGGTTGGCAACCCTACAGGGGAGGGAGGGAGAGAGAGAGAGAGAGAGAGAGAGAGTGTGTGAGTGTGCGGGGGTATTAGAGGCATTAGGGCTGTCGCAGTTTGTCAAGACGGTTGTGTCCTTGTGTAATGCTTGCTGGTACATGCAGTACCTATGGGACTGGCTCTCTGAACTGGAAGACCGTTTTCTCTGTAAATAATAGTTACACCAAAGCAGTTCAAGCTTTAATAGAGAATATAGACAATTGACAGTTCCTGCATGTGCACATTAGGAGTGGCAAAATTTCCCTTTAACAAGAAAACAACCCCGAAAGCTACTACAGCCAACTTCACCAACTGAGGTATCACTGAAAGAAGGAGGCAAAGCGAAAGAAGAGTAAATCATAGCTGATCAAAGATAAAAAGATTTACGAAACACTACATGGGATAGTTCTGGATCAGATTCATGAGGATGACGCAATCAGCAACAAACTGAATTGATCCTGTGAGGGAAAAAAAAAAGGAAATCTAATGATTGCTGTGTAGGAGTAAACAAAATGAAGAGTTTCTAATAAGCCACAATCCAGGGGGCGCCTGGGTAGCGTAGCGGCCTATTCCATGTTACCTCCAGCCTAGTCAGGTGTCCCTACAGAATTGGCCGTGTCTGCGGGTGGGAAGCCGGCTGTGGGTATGTGTCCTGGTCGCTGCACTAGCGCCTCCTCTGGTCAGGGAGGGGGAACTGGGGAGAATAGCGTGATCCTCCCTTGCATGATCCTCTATGTCCCCTTGGCGAAACTCCTCACTGTCGGATGAAAAGCGGCTAGCGACTCCAAATGTATCGGAGGAGGCATGTGGTAGTCCGCAGCCCTCCCTGTATTGGCAGCGGGGGTGGAGCAGTGACCGGGACAGCTTGGAAGAGTGGGGTAATTGGCCAAGCACAATTGGGAGACAAAAGGGGGAACAAAAAAAAGCCACAATCAAGCACAAGTAATGGGTGAGGTTTTGGATGATTTGATTGTACGGGAGGGAGAGGACCTTCATGCAGCAAAGTGGAACACAAGATGGACCTGTTATTTAATCCAGACCCGAGCAATCTGATAATCACAATGTTCGAAAAATCAAAAGGGTAGGACATCTCTGAACTTCCACCACTGCAGGGACTCTTGATGACACCAACTTTTACAGAACTACCAAATCAAGGGCAACATAACAGGGAACAATAGCTCATTATAACACTACTTAAACATCAAAAAAAGACAAAGGACTACCACACACAAGAAAGGATGTGGGCAAGGAACAGCTTTTGTGAGCACAGCATTAAAAAAACCTGCAGGGAGCAGAAGGTGAGCACTCGGTTTTGTTTTTTTTTGTTTTTTTAAGATCATTTTGTTGCCATTTTACACCTTTACTTGACAGCGACAGAGACACGAAAGGCAAGGGAGAGATTCAGGCCAGATTCGAACCCAGGCTGCTGGGGTAAGGACTCAGCCTTATGTAGTACCACTCTACCAGGTGAGCCATCGCGGCCCGAGAACCTTCATTTATTAAGGACACAAAAGTCCTGACATTACTATGAAAGCCATCTGGCATGAAACAGCTTGCCTGTGTCATCACTAAGCACTTCCCCTAGCTCGAAACCTTTATAAATTCTACCTTCTCCTTCAAGTTTATCCACTACTTTCGTTACTGAATTTATCAGTTCGTCATCTTTATTTGTCTTGCTTGCCAGCATCTCTGCCTTTGGTTGCACACACTTCCTCCCCACACACTTCCTCTACTTGGCAGTAGTCAGCCCTGGCCTTACGGTCCCCCGTATTGTAAGAACCCCCACAGTCATCATTGCCATATCAAATACCTCCACCACCATGACCTACCCCCCATTCAATCAACAGTGGGATTTCCACCAAGACAGCTTTTGCATAATTTGATGTTTCAATTGGGAAAAGGCTGAACAGAACCTTTTTTTTGAATCCCAAATTTCGCAAAAACATTTATATGTTTGCTTGAGATGGTTTTTGCTTTTGTAAAGAAAAGAGTTCAACAATGTATTTGCCAAATTAAAAATGAAATCCATTAGAATTTAATGACATGATCAGCTGTTCCTTCATCTTAACTGGTCCATCGTTGTGGTGGGTGCTGAAGTGTGGACATGTGACGTGGGACATGTCAAACTACGTTCAGGGTTTACTTGCTTCAAAAGATCTGTCAGAAATGACACTAATTGGAAATTTATTTTTTGAGATTTGAGAGAAATTCTCTTAAAATTCTCTAGACAATTTAACGGAAACAGCACCTGAAACACCTTGGAAAAAAAAACTGAAAAAGGGGAGAGGAGACCACGGCCATTCGATAAGAAATGGTAACCAGGTTGTGGTTGGCTTGGGTGAATTTACTTATTTTTATCCAGTATACTCATGATGCCAAACTAAAAAGAAACACAGCAAGACCCTCTTAGTATTACACAATGTGGTTTTGGCGAAGTAGCATGCGTTATGAGAGGGTATCTTTCTTTTCTTTTCTTTTTTTTTTGCAGGATTTTGCTCCCTTTTTCTCCCCAATTGTACCCGTCCAATTACCCCACTCTTCCGAGCTGTCCCAGTCGCTGCTCCACTCACTCTGCTGATCCGGGGAGGCCTGCAGATTACCACATGCCTCCTCCAATACATGTGGAGTCGCCACCCAATTCTTTTCACCTGACAGAGACAAGTTTCATCAGAGGGACATAGCACATGGGAGGATCACGCTATTCCCCCCAGTTCCTCCTCCCTGCAGAACAGGCACCCCAACCGACCAGAGGAGGCGCTAGTGCAGTGACCAGGACACACACCCACATCCGGCTTCCCACCCGCAGACACAGCCAATTGTGTCTGTAGGGACACCCGACCAAGTCGGAGGTATTCGAACTGGCGATCCTTGTTTTGGTAGGCAATGGAATAGACCGCCACACCTCCCGGATGCCCCAGAGAGTATCCTTTTGGCCGAACATCACAGTGGATGCCAAATTGAACACAGGGCAGCTTCTTAAATACTCTAAGCTCTACAAATACATCTGTCACATGAGAAGTAGCTCTAGCCATGGAATCAACATCATTGGCATGGCTACTAGTGACTTTGGCCTTTGTATACAACATTGTGTTTGACTAAACTAGAAATCCATTGTTCTTAAGATCGTTGAGGAAAACCGCTGAATAGCTCCACAGTCACAAGTACTTGTCACTGATAAGTCTGAAATCACAACCCAGTCCTGATTCTATTATTCAACTGGCGACCTACTCTTGATTCTATTATTCAGCCATTACCGTCCTCCTGCTGAAGACGGGAGAGACAAAGAAGCAGTCAGGCAGCTGGGCCTTGCATACCTTTGAAGCAGTGATACAGTGGCCATTGAGGAGGTCACTCCCTATGCCTCCAGATGGATTAACAGCAACCATAAATTCTAACATCAGTGAATGGTACAACTTTATACTAATACAAAGAGGTGGGTATACCCTGTATACTTATACATGCCCTTGACTATGTTACATATTTGAAGCCTAGCACGCAGCAAAATATGCCAGCCACGTTCTTAACTTGACATGCTCAAAGAAAGGAGAGAAAGACTGTGAGCAGCATGGACCAACCTGAGCATGGAGTCCCCATTGATAGCTGCACTAACAGGTGATGAGCCTTGCGCTGATCCTTTGGAGATAGTCATTACGATTTCATAGGTCGGGGGAATAAAAAAACTCCTGAATTGGTATGAAGCAGCAAGCACGTTCCCTTTTCCAGGCTGCTGCCATAAAGCTGAGCAGAGGATGAGCTGACTGATTAAAGATGATGGTATGCCTCCTCTTTGAATAAATTTCATACATCCTTCTTTAAGGTTAAGTGGACTCACAATTTTGTGTCCCATTTGAAAAAAGTTGTAAGGCACTTGACTGGAAATAATCCAGTGAACTTGGCCAAAAAAAAAAAAGATTGTCGCTGCACTGGGCAGCTTCTAGGTGTCAATGGAGTCAATGGGGGTAATTATATTTGATATGAAAGACGGTATGCATGCTACATCATCTTTTCCCCCATTACTTATATAAGAAAGGTGACAGGAAAAAACAAAGATTTAACAAGGTCAACAAAAGAACAATTACTCAAATATGCATGGTTCTGTTATTATGGGGAAACCTACCACCACAAGGTGACTATGAAAATGGCCCTAGATTTAGGATGTCTGGTTGCATACATTAATTACTTGCATAACAATTGTCATGCTCTCTACTTCTTATCATGAAAATCTACATATCTTATTCAATTTATTTAAAGTCCAGAAAAAAAATAGTCTTCTGGGTAATGGCCTTCTTTCCAACAATCCCCCAGAGAGAAAATTTAGCTTAGTATTTAAATTGCAGTAAGGAAGAACGGGGATAAACAAACAACAGTTGCGATTTCTGAACCTTAAAGACACACCATTTTGAAGATGTGCAACTTTGCATACTGCAGGATGTTGTAATGAATTATTGATTTGACTCTTAACAATGCTCTCAGAGTGTATGAAACTAAGACAGCAAGCACCACAGTGATGACAAACATCACACAAAAAAATAATACACACCCAAGTCTTTTAGATGAGTTGCAATACCAACACACACAGTCAAGCATTTAGGGCCTTGACACTGCGTGACTTGTTATGACACAGCAGTACCGGCACTCTGGTATGTAAACATTAGCATTATTGTTGAACGGACGTTTCATTCAACCTTTGTTCTAAACGCAACACTCACTCTGGCCAGAACTTTACTCATTTAGCCCATAGGACAAAGCAGGTAAACACAGAGCCCTCAAATGAGTTTCTTCCAGTCTCATTTTGTCTCTAAAACAAATTTGTTCTAGATTTGCTCTCCTGGAAACCCCCATGACCCTTTTCCATGAAGCCCTAGAGAACTCTTTTACAAAAGCTGAATTTCTTTTTCTTTGCTTGTAGGACAACTGCCATCTCTATATGATTTCACATGGCAAAAAGACAAATAAAAATGCAAGGACATAAATACTGAAGGAATTGGTTTGTCCAATAATTCAAATCCTGAAAAAAAAAGCTGCTGATCTAAGTCTTTGTTCTGACTTTGAGGCTTGATATAAGCCATACACATACTAACCTGGTTGAAGTGTAGAAACAACACATGGTTCAGTCTTTTGTTTCATAAAGTGTGCTGCTTAACTAAAATAACCTTAACCAATTTTATTTCAGTTACATTCTGACCTGAAAGACCAATGAAAACGATCACTGTCATCCAATCACATTTAAGTGTCCCCATTAATAAGAGCTGTTAATGTGATGCATCTACCTGGACATCACCCATCAATTCTAACATCATATTTATGTTGTGACTATTTAAAAATTTGTTTTATATTAATGAGGCTACATAATACAGGCTTAGATGATCTAAAAGTCATGCGGGCACCAACTGAAATGAGCACCGGGGAAAACAAAAGGAATTCTTATTTAAGAGGGTTGGCTAATATGAATGAGTAGATGTGAAGTTTTGCAAGAGTGACATTAAAAATAAAGGAAAGCCATTTTTGGCAACACTGACCTTGCAAAACTATCACGTTTTAACACTTGACTAGAGAGCATCCTATTATTTTGTGCAATCCCGGATTATCACACCCGATTTAAATGTTATGAGATCCAATGGGCTCGTTAGAAATATGACATGAGGTCCATATTATATACACGATACATGGCATGAAGAGATATGGCATGAAAATGAGGTGAACGAATGGATTCTAAATCTTTTGTCTGAACGATTTGATCATGCCTGTTTGGAGTCAGTCACGCCCAGTTGGGTTGCACTGCATCTACACGCAGGCCACACTCAACAAAACTAAGGTTAAGATCCGTAACAGGCAATAGTTTACACATCTAGCTCAGCTTTGCAAAATAAGAACAAATACTGATGAGCATTTCATGGCTGCGCCGACAGCAAGGCAGCTTATGACAAGGTGGTGCAACCTGGTCTTGCGCCGGCTGTGTGACATGTAGCTCCGAGCTAAATTCTAGCTAGCCAATCGCATCTTTAGACCGCTAGCTAGCTGGTTAGCAAACTAGCCACGTTAGTTGGATGAATACAGGTAAATCTTCCTCCTGTCTGAACTGAATTAGCCGACCCAATCAAAAAGACACCAATTACCTGACGACGGGTGGTTACGAACCGTACCCCCCCCACACACACACACACACTTTACAAAACCCAAGTGTTTTAATCCGGGTGTAGTTAAAACAGACATCACCTTTGTCTCGCGGATGTCCTGCTTCCCTCCTTCGGGGTACCACTGCACGCGCACGAACCCTCTTCCGAGAGGCCGGCTCCGCGTGTCCGCAGCGCTCTCCGTATCCGAGCCGTACGGGACCGGGACCGAGACCCGGCCTCCTCCTCCTCCTCCTCCACCTCCTCTCCCTCCGCCATCGTCGAGGTCCGAGTCCGAGTTAAAATCCTCCTCACCATGGATCATCCGCACCAGGCCGAAGCGGACGGAGCCGCGATACCGCCCCGACACCAAGTCGTGGGAGAAGAGGAGCCGCTGGGAGCCGTCCGCCGCTGGAGAGAGCCCCGCGGAGTGGGTCTCAGAGACCGGGCTGGCTGTCGGAGAAACGGCCGGGATGGGGGATACTGCTACGGCTGCGGCTGCGGCACTTGCCGCCGCGCCTGCTGATATGGGCTGCGCCATGCTCTGCTCTGTTGCTGTTATTGTTGATGCTACTGCCGCTGTCAGAAAACGGTACGGAAGAGCCGGAGGAAGGAGGCGAATAAAAAGACAAACCCACGTGTTTACGTATGTCGATACGACGCACTACGTAGTTTAGCGCAGTGTGAGCATTTGGTTTGAACGTCGCTCCCCATCGTCGGTGACTCCGCCCGTTTATTGGAGACATAGGTACCCTGAAAAGGAGCGTTGCAGCCACAAACAAATTAGGAAGGCTCCTAACTGTGTGGCATTTACCCGAAGCCAGGTTCTTTTGGTGCGAAATCGAACGTAAATATAGAGGCTATTAGTTATAAAGGTAAAGATGTATCCTTCAAAATGTCATGCTGGATTTCACCTGCAGCCTAAGCGTTAGAAAGACTGAGGGTGGATAGTATGCTTGTGATTTACGTGGTTCAGAAAGGGAAACTTTTTTTTTCACTTGTTCTTTCATAGTTTATTCTGGATGGATGTGCAATTTTTTTATTGTAAGGACAATGGTTATACATGTGCAGACTGGCCACCACACCTCGCCGGGTGGCTCCCTTCCCAGGTCTGGCTCCAGGAGGGGGCCCCAGTTTCCCTTTTCCGGGCGAGGTGCCGTAATTCTGCTGGTGTAAATTCATTGAGTTTTTTTGGGAATCGCTCTTAGTCTGGCCCCTCCCCTGGGACCAATTTGCCTTGGGAGACCCTATCAGGGGCTATTCCCCCCCGACAACACAGTTCCCAGGATCACAGCGACACACAAACCCCCTCCACCACGTTAAGGTGGCGATTCTCGAAGTTTTTTTTTTAAATGTAATCTACTTTGTAAATTGGGAGGCGCTCTTCGTTCGATTAAGCCATTGATCATTTTTGGTGAATTTCACATCAACCAAACTAAATGAACTGGTTCTAAACCATGTGTTCGACCTTCTTCTTTTTTTGTTGTTGCATATTTTAAGCAGTATGGTACAATTATTGAGAAAGTTACAAACAAAACAAAAAACCCATACTTTTGATATTTTTTATAAAAAATTATTTAATGGAAAACAATACTTAACTATGTACAAAGTTCAGATACAAAGTCCATATTTAATGTAATGTGGCTGTCATTTTTGTAAAGAAAGTTGAGTTCAAAGGCATCTTTTGCGCACCACTTGGTGTCAGTGTTTAAGTGCATTTCATGCATATCTCAGTTTTCTGCGTGATGCTGAACATAACATTACATGTTCAACTACAATTAATAACTGCAACACCTCGCACACATTATTGAAAATTTAAGTGCAATGTAGCGCAACTTTTAACGGACACAGACATGCAAATAAAACGAATATGTGGCTTTCAATTGGTAGCCTGTCTGTGTTTGTACAGTGTTAAAAGGTTGGTCTGGGTGTCATAAGACGATTTTGTGGGATCTCAGGAAATTCTGGTTAGGTTTGTCTGTTAAATTCCCCCTCGACACATTACAGAGAGGCTGGTTCAGGTGCTCATTTGGACACAGTCTGCCGTGTCAGTCTAAGGCCTGTCATTTTGTTGATTAAATGAAGTTTCAAACTGCTTGTCATTCAACATCAGAGAGTAGAACTTGCATTGAATAACTCGTTATATTATTGTTGTAACAAATGATGACTTCACTATCCAGCTATCACTGAATGGTGGAAGATGCACACAATCAGCAGCACATTATCCCAAGTATTTCTGTTTCGGCTGCAGCCAGTTGTTGCTTTTGGGTGGTGGGCTAAAGAAAATGAATTATAAATTATGGCAATGAATTATAAATAATAGTATGAAAATGCATTTATTTTTGTAGAAATTCTGCGTGGGCGAACAACAATCTCCTGCCCGCAATCCTCTTCCAAATACGAAAAACAAACCGCCGGGAAGTTGAACCCGGCCGGAGAACAGGGACGCACGCTGGAAACTTTCCTTTAACCGAGTCACGTGCAGAGGGGTAAACATAGATGAGCTGGTTAGGCAAAGCGGTTTACACCCGTTTATACCACTCAATCCCGACTGGGGAAACGTTCATTGACATCAACATGTATAATGGAGTGGACGTGAAAAAAATGCGGCAAAATCAATTCTCCACAATTTCTCCCGCACGCCCCCCCCCCCGAAAGGCGTACACGTCACGCGTGTATTAGACACTTGGCTGATATCTGTCCCCTAAATTCGGTAATAGGCTGACAACCGCCGTCACAGCACGTGCGTAAAATGCGAGTCTGCTGCGCGTCCGGCGGTGGCACAACGACCAACGTCCCCTTGACCCGAGTGGTAAGTAGCCCTATGTTTGTTGTTCAACGTATCCACCACCGGGCGTTGGAGGATCTGGTCATCCAGCCCCGACAAAGGATTATGACCAAATGGCCTCTAAGCACCGAGGGGATAAATAAGCAAGGCGCGCCAGCTCCAACAGGCAGTCTCAGCGTGGAGCGTCTGGACGCGGTCTCCTTGGCGACACATCCACCCAAACAGAGCGCGGAACTCCGGGAAGATCAGGTGCAACTGGAAATAATTTTGGGGGTCGTTTCAAAAGTGCGGGTAAATAATAATAATAATCATAATAATAATATAAAGAGGAACCATGTCGGTAGTTAACGCCGTGTCGTTCATGAATCATCGCCACATGCGGTTTCCGGTCTCCCGCACGCGGCGGCACACTCTGCCCGCCAGCGAGTTCCGGTCCCTCAGCCTGCAGGACGCGATCAGCGTGTTCGAGATCGAGAGAGAAGGTAAGCAAGAGTTTGATAAGAATTTGTACCCACTATAAACGTCTCGCATTACTGAAGCACAGAGATGCAGTCGCATCAGAAGCTCTTGTTAAAACGGTCTTCCCTCTTTATTAGAAAGGCGTTTTATCGCCCTGCTCACCCTGCTGTCTTAGTTGACATTGAACTTGGGCTCTCTTTTATGCACGTCAAGCGGTTTTATCGTGGGTTTTATTCTGTCTGCGAGCTTTATTTTTGTCGTTTATTTGCTTTTCCGTTTTAATTTTGTGACTCTGTTTTTGAAATAAACTTTATCACCATTATCACAGCCAACGGGAGTTGGCCTATACCCCCCCCCCCAAAAAACAAAAGATCCAAAAAGTCCAACTAAAACGTATTCAGTGAAGTCGAGCAGCAGTTACCTTGGGAACAAAATGAGCTCTATCATATGACGTTTTTAACCTGAAATATTCATCATTTGGCAATCCTTCCACTAAATTCCAAGTTTTATATATGCCATAAAAAATTATTATTATTAATATACATACTCACTTGTGTTTCACTAAAACCATTAAGTCCAGCATTCCACAGGTACACTTTAATATGAGTCCATCGTCTCCCAGGACATCTGAGTGTATGACATTATTGCATTTCTGTGTTTTCTCCATTTGCATATGGGTAGCCATATGCTCTGTTCCCCAGCCAGGACAATTTGGCATTGTGTTACTTGAGTTTTGACCTAGCTACCAGTTCCCAGAGATGGTGGTTGAATATTGTGAGTAACACTTCCCTTTTCTCTCTTCATAAGCATTCATCTCAGTGTCTGGTGAGTGTCCTCTGCACCTGGACGAAGTGCATCACTTCCTCACCTTGTGCCCCGAGCTGTCACTTGGCTGGTTCGAGGAGGGACGCTTGGTGGCTTTTATCATCGGCTCGTTGTGGGACCAGGAGAGGCTTACTTTGGTAAGTTGGAGAGGATGACATTAAGACTAACTGCTAGAGAATCACAAGATGAGGCTCAAACTGGATCGACCAAAGAGGTTTTCAAGGGCTTACTGTGTGTGTGTGTGTGTGTGTGTGTGTGTGTGTGTGTGTGTGTGTGTGTGTGTGTGTGTGTGTGTGTGTGTGTGTGTGCGTCTGTTTGTTTGTTTGTTTGTTTGTGTGACGGAGAGTGCCGGACAATTGCATAGCTACGCTCTGAAATCTTTGTGGTGAAGATGACAACTCGTACTAACAGCCTGTAGCAATTTAGATGTTTTGTTAAGAAGAGTTTTCTTGACAATTCTTGCCCAGTCTTCATTTTGAGAGATGAAGTTAAAAGTTTGAGCTAGACAATACTCACCGCCTTCTCCACTATATGTGAGGTGGTGGCACCAGAGAAGCCCCATCCATTCATCACTACAGAGCCGCCTCAACTTTACCACACATTATAGGAGTGATTCTGAGGAGTTTAAAAGACATTTTATTGAAGAGTTAAATGCATGTGTGCATGTCATGGAGACAGATATGCTGAAGTAAAGCCTAGATATTTATTATACATTATAAGATAAGATTTTTTTTGTTGTTGTTCATACCTCAACAGTAGCAATGTGTGATACCACCACACAAATTGCAAAAGTCTAAGTAGCCAAGGTGACTATCCTGACGCTCCCTACTCAGGAAGCGCTCTTTAGCATAACATTGGGTGAAGGAGGCCTTTACTCAGACCCTTTCATTCAAGACACAGCAGTGTGCATTACTCACCTGTGCTTACAACTTTCCTCTCCCTCTGTGTCATATCTCTCTGTAGGATGCCCTAACCCTCCATAAGCCCCACGGCACCACAGTCCACATCCATGTGTTGGCGGTCCACCGGACCTTCCGACAGCAAGGAAAGGGCTCCATCTTAATGTGGCGCTACCTCCAGTACCTCCGATGCCTGCCCTACGTGCGCCGTGCGGTGCTCATGTGCGAAGACTTCCTGGTCCCCTTCTACCAGAAGTCCGGCTTCAAGGTTCAGGGCCCCAGTGAGATCACGGTCGGGCCCCTCACCTTCACCGAGATGTTCTACCACGTGCAAGGCCACGCCTTCATGCGCCGTAACAGCGGCTGTTGAGACATGATTTGAGACAGGACATGATGTGGATTCTTTAGCTGTCGGTGGCGGTGCCATCTATCATTGACCGTAGGAGACGGGGATGTGTGAACAGCTTTCTTTATGTGTGGGTTACTAATACAATCTGCTATTCTGAACACATTGTTGAGGAAAGCTACTCTGAAAGCATAGATGGATCAAGTACCAATTATTTCCCACTGAAAGGAGCTGGAAAGCTACCCTCAAAAGAAACACAATAGTTTGCTTAACTACTCTGAAACTGTAGTTAAAAGCTGCCATGAGGAGTTTTCACTGATTTTTTTATCAGTCTCAAGTTGAATTTTGATGCCTCTCTGTGATTAACAGTAATCAAATGAGGCCGTCAGTGAGACATTAGACATTAATGGAGTTCGATATGCTGCAGCCATGTTGGTCAGCGAGTTTGCGAAAGACAGCCAACAAATTATATGTTTATATGTAGAAACGTCAGTTTAGATAACGTTCAAGAATTAAAATGAAGTACATTGACACTTTAGACTACATTTCATGAAGGCATTATGAAGATAAAATTAGCCTCTGCTGCTCTGTTACTGCAGTTATTGATTTAAATCTGATCAATGGGAGGAGCATAGAAAAGCATGCATAGAAAGTCACCAAAAGAGATTAATCACGTATTTATAATTTCACTTTTTTTTTGGATCAATTTTGTATAAAACATTAATTTGTGGTGTTTATTTTTCCTAATTATATTTTTGCATGAATGCTGGACATTTTTTTAAGGATATAGCATAGCAAATAAATCAAATTGTCAAAGACGTTTAAAATAGTGGATGGTATCCCTATTTGTATTTTTGTTTTCTTCAAATTTGCTGTCTTTTTGGTGTCTGAGAAGCCAAAAACGACTTGTTCCGTTGTAGCCTATATAATATGTTTTACTACCGTGGCACGTACAGATTACTACACACAGCATGTCTTTAAAATCGCTGGGCAGCTTTGGTCAAGACAACAGAATGAAACCTTTCACAATGATTGGTTAAGAAACTGAGTCGTGGGCGTGTCTCCGTAGCCGAATGGTTACAGCTGCTACTACAGGACCACGTGGTCACAACCCTTCGATTCCAGCCGGCGACCTTGCTTGTTTGTAAAAAAACAAAAACAAAAAAAAACCTTGCTTGTATGCCCTCCCCCTCCCACTTCCTGTCTGCCTCCTCACTGTAGCTGTCCAATAAAGGTAAACAAAAAAGAAACCGAGTCAGCTTGTCAGCCAGCCTCTAAAGCTGACCTTCCAGAAACTCGACATTTATTGTACGGTTGGGAAGAACTTGTTAAATGCTGCTTTCTTTCTCTGACAGTTACAACAGTTGTAAACTTTCCAGTATTTACTCGTTTACTCATCCCAAATGCCTTCGCAAACGTGGTAAATACGGTATGTTTCGAGAGCACCAACGGGCTACATGCCTTTGGTGCAATGTTTTGAGAAATTTAGAAATGTAAAATATTGTATACCAAAGAGTACAGTGCAATACAGCCAACCATGTAAAATTGAATGTTTGATGATAAACTGCACAAGTATATCAGCTTTGAAGATTTGCCAGTCGTCTTTATAGGACCACATGTTGAACCCCCGCTCTGTAGAAACTCACGTTTGCCTCCATAAGCCTTGAATCAAGACATAAATGATCATATATATATATAAACTTGTTCTATAGAAAATAAAGGTTTTATTTTCTCATGTTTATTAAGCTTTTTTCTGTTCGCCATTTAGCATAGTAGACATTTTATATGGCTTAAAAATAGAAAGGAGTGATGGGCTGGGATAATGTTGGGTCGGAATCAATAAAAGCTGTGATACATTCTTGGAAAATATTTTGTAATGTATGATACTGAGATTGGACCCAGAAGGAAAACATAAAATAGACAGGAGTAGGGTTATCTAGATTCCTGTTGAATTCACACCCTCAAGACACCAGAAAGATGTCAGTAAAAGTATTCTCAGTCGAGTTGAATACACTTAATATTGTTGGAAAACATGATGGGTGTGAATGGATAAGATCTGTTTGGATATCATGTGAGATGACACAGATTGCAATGCTAATGCTAAAAGAAAAAATATATTAATATTAAATTATACACTACCGTTCAAAAGTTTGGGATCACATTGAAATGTCCATATTTTTGAAGGAAAAGCACTGTACTTTTCAATGAAGATAACTTTAAACTAGTCTTAACTTTAAAGAAATACACTCTATACATTGCTAATGTGGTAAATGACTATTCTAGCTGCAAATGTCTGGTTTTTGGTGCAATATCTACATAGGTGTATAGAGGCCCATTTCAAGCAACTATCACTCCAGTGTTCTAATGGTACAATGTGTTTGCTCATTGGCTCAGAAGGATAATTGATGATTAGAAAACCCTTGTGCAATCATGTTCACACATCTGAAAACAGTTTAGCTCGTTACAGAAGCTACAAAACTGACCTTCCTTTGAGCAGATTGAGTTTCTGGAGCATCACATTTGTGGGGTCAATTAAACGCTCAAAATGGCCAGAAAAAGAGAACGTTCATCTGAAACTCGACAGTCTATTCTTGTTCTTAGAAATGAAGGCTATTCCATGCGAGAAATTGCTAAGAAATTGAAGATTTCCTACACCGGTGTGTACTACTCCCTTCAGAGGACAGCACAAACAGGCTCTAACCAGAGTAGAAAAAGAAGTGGGAGGCCGCGTTGCACAACTGAGCAAGAAGATAAGTACATTAGAGTCTCTAGTTTGAGAAACAGACGCCTCACAGGTCCCCAACTGGCATCTTCATTAAATAGTACCCGCAAAACACCAGTGTCAACATCTACAGTGAAGAGGCGGCTGCGGGATTCTGGGCTTCAGGGCAGAGTGGCAAAGAAAAAGCCATATCTGAGACTGACCAATAAAAGAAAAAGATTAAGATGGGCAAAAGAACACAGACATTGGACAGAGGAAGACTGGAAAAAAGTGTTGTGGACGGATGAATCCAAGTTTGAGGTGTTTGGATCACAAAGAAGAACGTTTGTGAGACGCAGAACAAATGAAAAGATGCTGGAAGAATGCCTGACGCCATCTGTTAAGCATGGTGGAGGTAATGTGATGGTCTGGGGTTGCTTTGGTGCTGGTAAGGTGGGAGATTTGTACAGGGTAAAAGGGATTCTGAATAAGGAAGGCTATCACTCCATTTTGCAACGCCATGCCATACCCAGTGGACAGCGCTTGATTGGAGCCAATTTCATCCTACAACAGGACAATGACCCTAAACACTCCTCCAAATTGTGCAAGAACTATTTAGAGCAGAAGCAGGCAGCTGGTATTCTATCGGTAATGGAGTGGCCAGCGCAGTCACCAGATCTGAACCCCATTGAGCTGTTGTGGGAGCAGCTTGACCGTATGGTACGCAAGAAGTGTCCATCCAACCAATCCAACTTGTGGGAGCTGCTTCTGGAAGCGTGGGGTGCAATTTCTCCAGATTACCTCAACAAATTAACAGCTGGAATGCCAAAGGTCTGCAATGCTGTAATTGCTGCAAATGGAGGATTCTTTGACGAAAGCAAAGTTTGATGTAAAAAAAATCTTATTTCAAATACAAATCATTATTTCTAACCTTGTCAATGTCTTGACTCTATTTTCTATTCATTTCACAACATATGGTGGTGAATAAGTGTGACTTTTCATGGAAAACACAAAATTGTTTGGGTGATCCCAAACTTTTGAACGGTAGTGTATATTAAATATATTTCTTATACACTATATGGACAAAAGTATTGGGACACACCTCTTAATCATTGAATTCAGGTGTTTCATTCAGACCCATTGCCACAGGTATATAAAATCAAGCAGCTAGCCGTGCAGTCTGCATTTACAAACATTTGTGAAAGAATGGGTCGTTCTGAAGAGCTCAGTGAATTCAAGCGTGGTACTGTCATAGGATGCCACCTTTGCACTAAGTCAGTTCGTGAAATTTCTTACCTGCTTGATATTCCACGGTCAACTGTAAGTGGTATTGAAAAGTGGAAGCGTTTAGGAACAACAGCAACTCAGCCACGAAGTGGCAGACCATGTAAAGTCACACAGCGGGGTCGACGGGTGCTGAGGCACATAGTGTGTAAAAGTCGCCAACACTGCTGACTCAGTAACTGCAGAGTTCCAAACTTCCTCTGGCATTAACATCAGCACAAAAGCTGTGTGCCGGGAGCTTCATGGAATGGGTTTCCATGGCCGAGCAGCTGCATGCAAGCCTTACATCACCAAGCACAATATCAAGCCTCAGATAGAGTGGTGTAAAGCACGCTGCCACTGGACTCTGGAGCAGTGGAAACGTGTTCGGTGAAGTGACAAATCACACTTCTCTGTCTGGCAGTCTGATGGATGAGTCTGGGTTTGGCAGATGCCAGGAGAACATTACCTGCCTGACTGCATTGTACCAACTGTAAAGTTTGGTGGAGGGATAATGGTATGGAGTTGTTGTTCAGGGGTTGGGCTTGGCCCCTTAGCTCCAGTGAAGGGAAATCGTAATGCTTCAGCATACCAAGACATTTTGGACAAGTCTATGCTTCCAACTTTGTGGGAACAGTTTGGGGAGGGCCCTTTTCTGTTCTGGCATGACTGTGTCCCAGTGCACAAAGCAAGGTCCATTAAGACACGGTTGGGTGAGTTTGGTGTGGAAGAACTTGACTGGCCTGCAGAGCCCTGACCTCAACCCCACTGAACACCTTTGGGATAAACTAGAAGGGAGATTGCGAGCCAGGTCTTCTTGTTCAACATCAGTGCCTGACCTCACAAATGCTCTTCTGGATGAATGGGTAAAAATTCCCACAGACACACTCCAAAATCTTGTGGAAAGCCTTCCCAGAAGAGTGGAAGCTGTTATAGCTGCAAAGGCAGGAACAACTCCATATTAATGCCTATGGATCTAGAATGGGATGTCATAAAAACTCCTGTAGGAGTAATGGCCATGTGTCCAAATACTTTTGTACATATAGTGTATGTCAAAGCACATGTTAATGCTTTGTCAGTGCTGTACGTGTCATTTACCAAGCCATAGAGGAACAGGCTAAAATCAAAATCCATACATAAATTAACAAACGCACACAGTTTATGATTACAAGACATTTATTTTGTGGATTTCTTTCACATAAAACCTTTCAGGTTTATCATATAAAAATGAAACATCATAAAACAGTACCTTGACCATGGCCAAACATTCTTTCAAAACATTCACCTTTTTATTCAAATAAATAGAAACGACAAGTTCAGTTGGTCCCAATGCAGATGTGGCAACAGAACAGCTGCATACAGTAATGTTAATGGGAATTGAAATAATGCAATGCAAATCACAGCGACTCGATTCAAAAGGCACTGCGGGTTTCCTAAAACGCAGCTGGCGACAGTCTGGACCTCCTCCCCATTTGCAAGGACAGATTAGCAACATGAGAAGAGTGACAAAATGAGAATCCAAAATCAGACATTATGAACAAAACATTTTTAAAATGATTTGGTTGTCCTGTATAAAACATATCCTCCACATCATCTGACTTACACATTTTATCGACAGCATCAGTCAAGCAGGGAGTTAAGAGACTTAGCAAAGCCTCCTCAGAACAAGTCATATAATCCACCACACCAGAGTAATCCACCTCGATTTCCTAGCAGTTAAGGATTTGTCAGAATTGTGGGCTTTAAGAAAAACAAATTTAATCTGTGACTCAAACTTTATGACCCCTGGGACACATCAGAAACTTAGTGACCCTGGCCTACATTAGGAAAAACCTCTTGTTAGTTTTAGCAAAGCAGTCCAACAACCCATTCTGGTGCCAATCAAAATTTCTGAATGTAAAGTGTACACGGCACAAGATTTGGTTTCTAATTTGTAAAAATAACCACTAGGAAGATATTGCATCTTAGTTTTTCGCCTTTTAAATCGCTCACTGCATCTCAATCCTGCATCTCGTAGTGTTTCCTATTGGTGAAATTCTTTAGCATAAATTAACGGAAAGGAAAAAAAAAGGTGATAAAACAAAACTAGACTTGCACAATTCTCAAACAGCATATGGCTCGGGTATAACGTACATGACAAGTCAGTGACCATCTGACAAGGCACAGACACTACGTACATGGATGATTTGCATGCACATAATACAAGGAGGTTAAAAACACTTGCTTAGAAATAACTGAAATGCCCCTTAACTGAATTAGTCACAGACTAACTCATTGTTAAACTCTGTCATTCCAGAAATGTACATCTCCAAAGTGGTTTAGGCACAACTGTGATTGTTAATAAATGGGTCCAATGTAAATGTTATGATAAGGAGTGCCTAACTTAAAACCTGTGGCAGTGATGTTGCCATGTCTGTACATGAAAAACTGAAAATAAAATGCATGAGAGGCTTGTAAAATGATTCTGATAAGAAAGAAAAGTCCCCAGTATCAGTATGATTGTAAATATTATTTGAAATTACAATGACATTAATATGTTAAATGTAAATAGTAAGGCAGCTAGTGGTTCTGGATGAAATTCATGCTTCAGGTAGTTAATTATTTTGTCTTTCTGAAGTAGATATTTCACTCCACTTTTTCATTTTGGCTGCAAGCTGATACTTAGGCCTGTTATCAAACTTAAATCACAGTATTAACTGCTCCCGAATGTTATTGGGAACTAGAAAAAAAAGACACATTTTTGAACATTAAAACAAACTTGTAAATGTGAATGTGCTTAATTGCTGTAACAACTTTTTTATAACGATATATTAAATTGCTGCAGAACAAAGTGACATTCTATGTCTTGTAGTGATTGTGAAAAACATTTAAGGTTGCAGAAAACCCGAGACGTGGTAAAAACAGGAGGGATCCACGTTGATCAAATAACGAGGTGCACATTTGTACAAATTAGTTCTTACGCCATAAGTATTCTTAATCAGCACCCCCAGTCATAACTGCAGCCATGCTTCCATACAGTTTAGGTGAAATAACGTTTTAAATCGAGGTGCAATGAACTTGAAATGTCTTCAAAGCTTCTTGGATTTGTGACATGACCCTTCACAGAGTCAACAAGCCAACCATTTCTAACTTTTCAAGTCTTTGTTTAGGTCCCTTCAAGCTCTCTGTAGCTTTGGTTTGCAGGAGATCTCTTTTCCTGTCCCTTTATTCTGATGACCCGTTAGCAAATGATTACGATCTATGGAGCAGTAACCAGGTCAGCAGCCTGAGATAGAACCACCGCCCCATTCCCATGAACCCAAACTAGTTCAAGTTCTTTAATCATCAAACGGTAAAAAAAAAGAAAAGCCCAGCACCATTTGCATTCGTAAGACGGTATTGACTTGACCTGAAAAAAAAAATCATTGACCTTTGCTGTAAAGTGAAGTGATTTGCTAGCGCGTAAAACGGCAGGGCCAGCTACAGCATTATGGCTAGCGGCTAGTGCACCACATGGTTGATGTCGTGGTCTATGTCGTACTTCTCACAAAACTTGCTGGTAAAGGGTAGGCAAGTGAGGTGTTCCAACCAGTGCCAATTGATGGGGTAGATGTAAAACCACACGATGAGGGAGGAGAACAGCCCTACATAGACCAGCATAGAGAAAACGATTAGGATGCGTTTCCGGTACTTGTCAAACGTCCCGAAGGTAATGTAGGGCAGGAAGGCAAAGGAGAGCAGCAGGCCGCTAAGGAAACCAAAGATGTGTGCGATGTTGTCAATCCATGGCAGCAGGCCGCACATGAAGAGGAAGAGGACGATGCCCAGCAGTTTGAGGAAGGCCTTCCAGGGTTTCTCTAGTATCTGCCAGCCCTGGAACAGCTCCACAAAGAGGCAAGCGAGTAGACCAAACTGAGAGCCTGCTGGACCAACCTGGAAGAGAAAGGAACGAGAGAGAGAGAGAGAGACAGACACACACACACACACGCACGCACACACATTTCACTCGGGTGCAATCTTGGAAATGCTGCCGGACAGCAAGTTCTTGATCAACAAGACTAGACCCCTACCTTTTACAATGGGCATTGGGGAATCATCTATATCTCAAGTTGTGAGACATGGTATCATTTACATTTCATATTTAGGAACACCGGTAATCTGCTGATACATGGCTTTTGGCTGACCTTTACATTAATAAACAGCACAGCTTTTTCTTGCATAAGCTGTTGGTACATTGCCACAGTGGAAATAGTGCCATTACAGTGTGCATCCATTGTAGTGTCTTAGCTAGAGGAGGAGACTAAGCTCCTCTTAACAAGATAGGGGGGGGAAAACACCTCCATTTGGTAATATGGAAAGCAGGGGGACTAGAGACGTGTGTGCAATCCTGATATATTCATTAGAAGTGAAGTGCGTTGGTGGATGCCAATGAAAATCCCTCCTACCGGAACAATTCTCCCAGCAGAATTGAGAATCGGTCTGTGAGTGTTAATAGAACATGAGGTAATTGCGATAACTTAAACACTGATCAGGAAGTGTGGTGTTTGTATTGCCAGTACTCCTTTTGTTTGATTGTGCAGGAGCCTTCCTGTTTATTGTGATATAAAAGATTTGATGAATTATTTTGCTAAGAATGAAAACAAACACAGGCATGGAGCTAAGGTGGCAGAGATTCACGCTTACCATTAAATCTCAGCAACGGGTTCATATGAACGAATTTTACACTTACTCATTCTCACTCATGATGAACAGTGCAGAATATCTATAGTTCTGTTAAATCTGTTTCAGCATTTTCAGTGGAAAAAACTATGACATCTCAATGCACACAATCACTGTACTGCTGAACGATGGTGTGGGGAAAATGTGTTTTGATAGCTTTGTGGCATTAACATAATATTAGAGATCAAATGCACGTCATAAGATATTGACATGCCTTTTGCTTTAGTGTCTTAATTTTCTATTTTTCAAAATCTTAAACGAGTTTTCCACGCTCAAAAACAGAGACTGAGCTGCCCAAGGCAATAGTAATAGTGGATTTATAGCCAAGAAATGAGCTATCGATTTTCCCCAAGCTTTTGTTGAGTTTTATTCCAGATCTAGTTTTGACGATACGCCATCAGGCTTGGGTCAGACTAAAGTTGTACAGATTACAGTGACGTCAGGACTCATTTGGGAGGCTTGGCTGGGCGTTAGCCAGATGGCTAATCTGTCAGGACAGTTGACCATCATGAGAGCAGAGAAAGGAGGGTGGAGTCAGATGGAAACGAGGGCCCTCTGGCCTCATGCACCTCGGACATGAGGGCGGCCAACACGATCCAAACACGCCTCTCTAAGACGTTTTGTGTGGACTGAAAGATGACTGTGACGTGCTAACCATGTGCTACTGAGGATCATTACCCTTGTCTGAAAATGACCAGTTTTGAGAAGACCCTAAAAAGATAATTATAAAAAATAAGAATAATTAAAATAATTAAAAAAAGAATAATTATAAGGGCAGCCCAGGTTGTTTTTGGTTTTTTTTGATTCACCGTGACTTTTTAGTATTTTAAAGGTGAACGGTGTTTGATATGAGGTATATGAAAATGTTGCAACACTGAATAGTGTTCAACGTTGATGGTGAATTTCGGTGTCAGCTGCTCATTTTACAAAGAGGTCGTTTACACGATTATTATCATCAAGGGGCAAGGTGGGGGAATCAGTTTTCCTTTATACTTACCTTAAAATCTTTTTAACATAATTTGGGCTAACAAAGGGGTTCATCTCATCCTTATTCATATATGAAGCTGCTTTCTCACATTATTCAGTTCTTATAAACAGCTCTTACCATGCAGTATGTGATGAGGAGTCTGACCTCCAATGTCAACGGCTACAGTTGCATGCGGAATAATCCATAAATTATTATCCTGAATTAATTTCCTCTGATGAATTATTTACACAAGTGCTAAATGAACTACACACACACACACACACACACACACACACACACACACACACACACACACACACACACACACACACACACACACACACACACACCCCGATCACCCAAAACATTAAAACCACTGACAGGTAAGTGAATAACATTGATTATTTCGTTACAATGGCACCTGTCAATTTGTGATATTGGGCTATACAAATGAAATTGACTTCATTTGACTTGACCTGTCAAGGGGTGGGATATATTAGGCAGCAAGTGAACGGTCAATTCTAGAATGTCTTGATTCATACTCAATAATCCAGGTAAGGAAATCCCAAAAAGTTGAATCAGGACACGATGTTATGTGGGAGAAACATTTCAACACTCATCTAAGTGACTTTGTCAGTCTCTGCTGACTGCAGTTATCCCTAACCTTATAAACAGCAATGCTGCATAATGACCGAAAAGAACAGCGTTCCATCACAACCGAAACCAGCGAATGGCAGGTTAGCCTTCTTAGACTATGATATTGCAGTTTGGTGATGGGGGACATTTGATTGTTGATGTTTGTCGTAAACCAACACATACTGATCAGTACTTAAGGTTTGACTCTCATTATCCACTGCAGCACAAACTAGGAGTCATCAGGATGCTGCACCACTGAGCTGACAACGTCCCCACCGACAGACACAGTGGCCGGGGAAGGGGAGAAATCCCACATTCAACAGGCCCTGGGTAAGTGTGGTTATCAAAGGTGTTGGGTGTTTGTCAAAGCCAAGAAGACGCCCAAACAGTGCACCAGCCGATCGAAGTAAGGAAAAGGACAACAGCTGTCCAAGCGTAAACCAGTGGTGATTCTGTATGTGGTGGGACTGTTGGAACAGTTGAGATGCATATTTTCCACACACAGCATCTCAGTTGCTTTCAAACCCCAAAACAAGCTGCGCCAGAAATTGGTCCACCCCAAGTATTTGGTCCCCTGGCACAAACAGAGCAATGTAGTGTATGCTGCTCTTTCAAGGATGAGGATGGGCACATCCTTGATAGGGAGGAATGCTGGTTTGAACTGGAAGTCAAAGAGGCCATCTATGTGAAGAGGGAATGATCATCCCTGAACTGAAGGGGGAGGGGAGCTAAGAGTACACCTGTCACCACCTTACAATGCTGTGATCGCAACTAATCCCAATCCTCTGTGGACAGTACACGTGGCCACTGCAATTCTAATTAATGGTCATGGCAATTTGCATATGAAACCTATTGCTGGTTTCAGTTGTGATGCAACTGTGCCAGTTTTGATCGTTATGCAACTGTGCTGTTTATAAAGTTAGGGATACCTGCAGTCAGCGGAGACTGATGAATTCACTTAGACGAGTGATGAAATATTTCTCTCTCAATAAACGTGTCCAGATGAACTGATTTAACTTTCTGGGAATCAGTTCTTGAAGTTGAGGTGCGCTAACACCAAGACAGCTTTGGGCATACTGCTAATAGCCATTAATAAACTACAGACTGCTCACCCTGATGGGATTTTTGTTGTGGCTGGAAACTTTTACCAAGTGTTACGGCCCTAGTGCCGTGTGTCTGTAATTTTCCCTCTCCAGGTGATGCCCCGCCTCCTGTGGAGCTGCTGATTGAGCCCAGGTGACCCCAATTCCTCATCAGCTGGGTATATAACTTGGAGAGAGACACCCAACAGTGCCAGTGGGCCATTGTTGCCAACCAGAGAGCAAGCTCTTGTGTCTAGACTCCTTGAGAAGGAGGGTGAAACTTATTAGTGTTCTTGGTTTGGTTTGATCTGAGTTTTGGTTAAAGTCTGGTTAGTTAAGAGCCAGCATCTTTAGTTGCCTGTTTATTCTGTAGTTTGACTAAAAGTTCATTTTGTTAATAAATCTGTTTTTACACCTGGTTCCGCCTCCCACCTTTCTTATTCCCCCGGGATACTTTTATTTTCTTTGTTACTTCCCCTCATCCCCTGGACCTTTTAACGGGGAAAGTAACAATTGGGGGCTCTTCCGGGATCATTATTCTTTGAATAAGACCGTAAGGAGGTGGATTCCTGTTGTGTGTTAATTGTTGCTGTGTTCAGCTTGTCTCCAGTGGTGGCTACGGTGAATATTGTAAATTCGTTTGGCATTTCAGACCGCTTCCCTGGTTAGAATAGGGGTGTCCAGCTGGACTGTGTCCAGTCCTTCCATCAGACACTCTTTTGTTATTTTGCCTTTCTTGTTTTAGGAGTAATCCTGGGTGGGGACAACGCTCCCTGGCGGGGGTAGGCTTTTTGGGGCTCAGGCCGCCGAAGTTCAGCTTTTAAAGCCGCCCCGAGCCCGGCACGCTCCGAGAAGACAGATAGGCGAAGCTTCAACCAGGTAGGAATGGGGTAAGTTTGTTTGTTGGGCTAGCCATGCGTCTAATTTCAGCTTGCCGTAATTTGCCACTGGCGGATGTGACCTTTTGAAGGTGTGAGGTTGAGTGGTGGTAGCTGAGGCCCGTACGTGGTGTTGTGGTGTTCTCAACTATGGCTACGTTTGATTTGTGTGAATTTACAGCTAATCCTACATTAGTTCAGCTGGATGATTGTAGGAAAAAAGAGCTATATGATATTGCGGTGCATTATGGCATCTCCATCTCAGGTTCTCTTTCTAAAAGGGACCTGAAAGCTGCGCTTATAGATGCGCTAATTGTTGGAGGGATTCTTAGCTTACCGGCGCCTCGTAGTGAAGCCGCATTGTTCTCAGCTGACAGCCGCTCTGATTCTCCGGCAGAGGAGCCGGCTGAGCAAATACCAATTAGTTTTACTCCGGGTTCCCGTGGTGTGACAGAGAAGAAACCGGTTACCCTACCCCCCTTTGAACCTTTCTCCGTAGAGTCCACGCCTGGTTCTAAACTGGATGTGCGGTTAAAAGTCCGTCTTGCTTGTCTCCAGTTGGAAAAAGAGGAAAGGGAAAAGGAGAGGGAACTTCAGCTTCGTAGGGAGTTGGAGTTGAGGAAGTTGGAGGCAGAGACAGCCGTCAAAATGCGACAGTTAGAGCTGCAGTTAGGACCTGGCTCGGCTGTTACGAGTGAGTTGCCGACACCAAGCTCTACCGCCGCTTTTGATGTGAGCAAAAACACCACGTTGGTCCCTGTGTTCCGTGAGGCCGAAGTTGAAACCTACTTTGGTGCGTTTGAGCACATAGCCGCCGCTTTGAGCTGGCCGCAGGATGCCTGGGCTATATTGCTCCAGTGTAAACTAACTGGGAAAGCTCTGGAAGCTTGCGCCTCACTTCCCGCCGTGGATAGCATTGTCTATGAAAAACTCAAAAGTGCCATTCTGCGGGCATATGAGTTGGTGCCAGAGGCATACCGACAATGTTTCAGAGGCCTCAGGAAAAGCCCAGATCAGATGTATACTGACTTTGCGCGGGGAAAAAGCCTTCTCTTTGCGAGGTCCACGACTTGGCGTCCTTAAAAGAGCTGATAGTGTTGGAGGATTTTAAAAACTGTGTGCCTGACCGCATTGTCACTTATTTGAATGAGCAAAAAGTGTCCACTCTGCATCAGGCAGCAGTGTTGGCGGACGAGTTCGCGCTAACGCATAAAAGCGTTTTTGTGCTGCGTAATATTTCCTCCCGCGGCGGCGGCGACTCACGAAATCCTAACCTGCATGTTACCCAAATGTCGCGTGTCAGTACCCCTCCAAATCCTAGGGTGGAGAAACAAAGTTTTTTTTTGTCATAAGTCTGGACATGTGGTGGCAGATTGTGAGGCCTTGAAACGGAAGCAGCAGGCAGCTGCCCCGAGACAGCCAAAAGGGGTGGGGTTGATAAAAACGATGTCCACGTTCCCTCTTAACCAACCTTCCCTTGCCGAGGGGCCAGATGAGTGTTTCGGCCCTTTCATCTCTGAAGGGTTTGTATCGCTCACCGGCAGAGCCGCAGATCAATGTCCAGTTACTATCCTGAGAGATACTGGTGGTTCCCAATCAGTCATTCGTGCTACTGTCTTGCCTTTGACTAAAGACTCTGCCTGTGATGCGAGCGCTGTTGTGAGAGGAATCGGAATGAGTTTTGTGCCTGCACCGCTTCATCGTGTCCATGTGAAATCGAAACTCGTTAGTGGTTTGTTTCCCGTAGCTGTTCGCGCCTCTTTACCAGTCAGCGGCGTTGATTTCATCATGGGGAACGACATAGCAGGAGGGAAAGTGTACCCCACACCTGAGGTCATGGACGTTCCCTTGTCTGTGACAGAGTCTGATGACTTGGCAAAGAAACATCCTGGCGTGTTTGGGGTCTGTGCATTAACTAGAGCTCAGGTCCAGAAACAGCCAAAAGAGGTTGATCTGGCTGATTCGGTGTTTGTTTCAGCCTTGTCTGAGGACAAGTTGTCCTCTGTTGGTGAGTCAGCGAGTGATGGGCCCAAAGCCCACAAGAATGCAACATTACTGGCGAAAGAAGCCCTTTCCGCCTCCCAGGATAAAATGAAGAAACAGTTTGACCGTAAAGCAGTGGCGCGTCAGTTCCGTCCCGGTGACCAAGTACTCGTCCTACTGCCGGTGCCTGGATCTGCCCTCACTGCACGATTTCTGGGTCCATATGCGGTGGAAAGAAAAGTGTCTGATACAGACTATATTATTCTCACTCCTGAGCGTAGGAGGAAGACACGGTTATGTCATGTCAACATGCTTAAACCTTACTTTCCCAGGAATACTCCTGGGGTGACACAGGCGAGTCCCGAAACGTCTGCTTCCTTAGTATGTGTCGGTGTCTTACCTGATGATGGACTCCACCTGCCCTCTGGTGGCCAACGGAGTGGTAGGCTGACCAACTCTGACTTTCTATCTGATGTTAACTCCCACCTGTCGTACCTCTCTGTGGAGCAGCGAAGTGACGTCCTCGGTCTATTTCACACTTTTCCCACTTTATTTGGTGATGTGCCGTCCTGTACTAGTGTCTTACAGCATGACTTAGACGTTGGTAGTGCTGTGCCCATCAAACAGCATTCCTACCGTTCTACTGATAAACGCGAGGTAAAATGCCTGTCCGGTTACCATACAAAAAGGTGTGAATTTGAAAAACGGCAAATGTTATCCCCATCCATACTTACGAGGAGTAAGTAATTAGCAATGGTGTAATTTTTTTGTGTGCAATTACCCTCTTACAGATACAAACCTAAAGTATGTATTTATAAGAGGGGGTGTTACGGCCCCAGTGCCGTGTGTTGTGTATGTGATTACCCTCTCATATATACAAACCTAGGGTTTGTACTTATGGGAGGGGGTGTTACGGCCCTAGTGCCGTGTGTCTGTAATTTTCCCTCTCCAGGTGATGCCCCGCCTCCTGTGGAGCTGCTGATTGAGCCCAGGTGACCCCAATTCCTCATCAGCTGGGTATATAACTTGGAGAGAGACACCCAACAGTGCCAGTGGGCCATTGTTGCCAACCAGAGAGCAAGCTCTTGTGTCTAGACTCCTTGAGAAGGAGGGTGAAACTTATTAGTGTTCTTGGTTTGGTTTGATCTGAGTTTTGGTTAAAGTCTGGTTAGTTAAGAGCCAGCATCTTTAGTTGCCTGTTTATTCTGTAGTTTGACTAAAAGTTCATTTTGTTAATAAATCTGTTTTTACACCTGGTTCTGCCTCCCACCTTTCTTATTCCCCCGGGATACTTTTATTTTCTTTGTTACTTCCCCTCATCCCCTGGACCTTTTAACGGGGAGTGTAACACCAAGGTAGTCTGAAAACTGTCCTTCCTAAATTTTACCAACATGTGACATGTCCTACGAGAGGTCAGATTACACTGGACCATGTTTACAGTAACATCAGAAAGGACACAAGGTCTCCACACTCCCCCACTTAGGCCGGTCCGACCATCTTTCTCACTCTGGCATACAGACCTCTCATCAGCAAAAAAAAAAAAAGCCTTCTGTGAGAACCATAAAGACTTGGCCTGAGAGGGCTTCCATGCAGCTTCAGGACTGCTTTGAGTTTACTCACTGGGGTTTATTTGCACATCAAGACAGAAGACGATACAGCCACTGTCCTGTTTTACATACAAAACTCTATTGATACCGTGACTGTTGACAACCATATCAAATGCTTTCCAAACAATAAACCACTGATGACAAGGGATGTTTTCTCCCCAATTGTACCTGGCCAATTACCCCACTCTTCTTAGCTGTCCCGGTTGTTGCTTCGACCCCTCTGCAATCAAGGGTGGGCTGCAGACTACCACGCGCCTCCTCCGATACATGTGGAGTCGCCAGCTAATTCTTTTCACCTGACATTAAGGAGTTTTGCTAGGGGGATGTAGCGCATAGGAGGATCATGCTATTCCCCCCCAGTTCCTCCTCCCCTGAACAGGCACCCCGACCAACCAGAGGAGGTGCTAGTGCAGCGACCAGGACACACACTCACATCCAGCTTCCCATCCGCAGACACGGCCAACTGTGTCTGTAGGGATGCCCAACCAAGCCGGAGGTAACATGGGGATTCAAACCGGCGATCCCCATGTTGGTAGGCAATGGGATAGACTGCTACACTACCCAGACGCCCCTATGACAAGAGATGTCAAGCTGCTGCTGAGGGACCGCGACACAGCCTACAGGTCTGGCAATGCTGAACTATACAGCGTTGCCAGGTCCAACCTGAAGAGAGCCGTCAAGGAGGCAAACACAGCTTACAGGCAGAAAATTGAAGGACACTTCAGCGAGGGGGACCCCCAACGTGTATGGCAAGGCATTCAGCACATCACAAACTAAAAAGGGAGCAAAGACCCAACCAGCAACAGCAGCAGTGACTCACTAGCTGAGGAACTCAACCACTTCTTTGCCCATTTTGAGGTGTATGAGGCAGAGACTGAGACTGTACTGATACCAACCACAAACTGCCTGGTACTTCATGTGAGCACAGATGATGCCAGGGGAGTGCTCCGCAGTGTCAATCCCAGGAAGGCCGCCGGCCCAGACAGCATTCCAGGGAGGGCACTCAGATACTGTGTGGATCAGCTGGCGGAGGTTTTCAGCAACATCTTTAACCTCTCCTTGTCATTAGGTACTGTCCCCAAATGCTTTAAGTCTGCCACTATTGTACCTGTCCCTAAGAAAACATCTATCAGCAGCCTTGAATACTATAGACCTGTGACACTCACCTCCACTGTAATGAAGTGTTTTGAGAGGCTGGTCCTAAAACACATTAAATCTGCACTCCTACCCAATCTGGACCAACACTAATTTGCCTAGAGCCAACAGGAACAGCTGAGATACTGCGCAGAACCCTCAAACTCTCAGGCCTCTGGCAGAGGACCCGAGGTTGAAGGAGACACACACCACTTGAAAAAGGGTTTAGAGGTAGATTTTTTTGTTTTTATATAAATATCTTCTTCTTCCTCCTCTTTTAGTTGCTCCCGTTAGGGGTCACCACAGCGGATTATCCGTTTGCACCTCATCCTGTCGTCTGCATCTTCCTCTGTCACACCAACCACCTGCATGTCTTCCCTCACCACATCCATAAACCTCCTCTTTGGCCTTCTTCTTTCCCTCTTACCCGGCCAGCATTATCTTCAGCATCCTTCTCCCAATATAGCCAGCATCTCTCCTCCACATATGTTCAAACCATCTCAATCTTGCTGCTCTTGCTGTCTCCAAACCATCCAACCTGAACTGTCCCTCTAATATACTCGTTCCTAATCATGTTCATCTTCGTCACTCCCAATGAAAATCTTAGCATCTTCAACTCTGCTACCTCCAGCTCCGCCTCCTGTCTTTTTGTTAGTGCCACTGTCTCCAAACCATATAACACAGCTCGTCTCACGGCCATCTTGTAAACCTTCCCTTTCACTCATTCCTTCTGTTGCAAATCACTCCTGATACTCTTCTCCACCCACTCCACCCTGCTTGAACTCTCTTCTTCACCTCTCTTCTGCACTCCCCATTACTTTGAACAGCTGACCCCAAGTATTGAAACTCATCCATCTTCACCACCTCTCCTCCTTGCATCCTCACCATTCCGCTGTCCTCCCTCTCATTCACACATATGTATTCCATCTTGCTCCTACTGACTTTCATTCCTCTTCTCTCCGCTGTATACCTCCACCTCTCCAGGCTTTCCTCAGCCTGCTCCCTACTCTCACTATAGATCACAATAATGTCATCCGTGAACATCATAGTCCACAGAGACTCCTGCCTGATCTTGTCCGTCAACTTTATTCGATAACGATAGTGAATAGGCAGATGGGGGGGGGGGGGGTATGACATGTAACAAAGGTTGCCACCTGGAATTGAACAGGCGACAGTTGCGACCATGTGGTAATGTGGCATGCAGTGTAACCATTCGGCTATGGAGGTGCTCTATAACCAGATTATTTAAACGGCATTAGCATAGAAATGATTCCTTCCAGCGCTATTTGAACAGTATAAGCAGTTGATCATTTTAAACCATTTCCATTTGAGGGCTAATCCACGATGAGGTGGTCTTCTATCGAAAGTATTTGTCTCCACGAAGCGTTATTATTTTTCAATAGAGGAGCACCCCAGTGTGGATTATCACACTTACTATTATTCAAATTGACAGACAATAATCATTTAAAGTCATTTTGACTGGACTGTTTTCTGTATATTTAGCTTGCTGATATTATCCTACAAAAGCCTCATGAAGTGCATTAATTTGGAATGGAATAGGAATGGTGAAGAGGCCACAGCTTGACAATGGTCCTGTATTCAGAAATAACCAACCACAGAATGCTTTAACTAATCAGTCAGAATCCAGTATTCAATATCACCCTGTAATGATGTAGAATATCAGGCTCCTTCAAAAAAAAAAAAAAAAAAAAAAAAAGCTAGAGAAGGAATGGGAATGATCTGCTAAGGAGCTCATGGAAAGTAAAGTCACGCCATACCAGGTGCTTCAGCTTGCACCAGTCCAACTCCCAGTCAGCTCACAGGCCAACCAACAAACAGCTGTGGCATTTCAAGACTAAACCTACCTCTATGATGGCTCCTCAATCCAATTCCCCCTGCCATGTGACACACGTCTAATCTCTCAAGACTTAAACTTCCTAGTCACCTTGTTGTCAAGTGACCCCCCTGTCAGGCTAGTCTTGTGAGTTTACTTTCTTTTTTTTTTTAAAGATCTGATCATAGAAGATCACACAGTAGAGCTTTGTCCCACACAACTGACTCTGTGCATAACTGTAGTCCACTGACTTCCGGTTTCTACTGCAGCGGTCACAGCAGTTTCCTGTTTGTCGGCGTGTGCTATTGACAATGGCCTATTTTTTGCGATGCCAGCAAGATTTACCACGGATAAATGTCAATGACATGCACAGAATTACGTCCACAATCCTGTCTATCCATCCACTCATCCTCATAATTGTGAACGTAACTTGATAAGTACAACTTGAAATTTTTCACCCATTTCCTGGTAGGTGCAGGTGAAAGCTTGTCGACAATTCTGTGCACGTCATTGACATTTATCCATGGTAAATCTTGCCTTCGCTACAATACTGGAAAAGTAGAGTAACAGCTGGAGAAAATTTATTTTCCCCTAAAGAGCAAAAAGAATGAGTAAAAAAAAAAAGGGGGATATCCTTCAGTGGGTAGAGAAAGACATGAGGTATATCTTGAAAAGTTTTTAACCAACAAAAGAATGAGGGGGCGCCACCGAGTCACTTTCAGACAATGTGAAATGAAAACTGACTTTTTTAAACGTTGTTAGCTCATTTTCCCAGTCATATCATTCATCTATTCAACAACTTATGCCAAAAATAATGATTAAAAAAAATCAGTTTTTTACTCATCAGCTTAACTTCCTCTGACAGCCAGGTTTTTTTGGGGATTGCATCACCAAGGCTGAGCAGGCAGGCGAGCAACAAGGCAACCAATAACATCATTAAATGTTTGGCACCATCCTATCAAATCACATCTCTCCTAATGTTTTGTCCTGCCCTAATATCCTGTTTTAATTGGAAATAAAAAAAAAGTTAACCCTATAATTTACAGGCCGTTAATTACCTAGTAATTGTGAAGAAATTGCTAAGAAATTACATAGTAATGTGAAGAAATGACCCACCTGTCTTACCCTGTATGTGGGCTACGCCACTCACTATAAATTCCCATATAATTACTGACCAAACCTCTTTATTCTGCTTTAATTTTACTCTATAATTACACAATGCTTCACAGTGATTCTACTTCTAACTTATCATAATGATTTCACTTTACTGTTATTTCTTAGCAATTTCTTCACATTACTACCAAAAGAAAAAGGGAAAAATAAATTAACAAAAGATTTATCACATAATGTTTTTGAGGCTCCACCACACATCATCTGCACTTCATTTTAAACCTATTCCAACATGTCATTAGGGTTGGTTAGGGTTATCGGTATAATTAGTATAGGGTCATTATTATAGTATAGGGTTATTATAATTATTATTGTTTCAATCACAGCTGACGACCTCATCAGTCAGATGTCGTTAAATCCACAAGGGTCTCCTTAATGCTACGGGGAAAAGGGATAATCCGCACAAAATGCAAGTGGCTTGACCACCCTTCGTGTTGTGCCCTTGCGTGTGCTGCTGGTGGCTATTCCTGGTGCGTGAAAGCCAGCACGGCCACGGATTAAGACACCTCAGATCCACACAGGTGCCAGATGGGAGCTCTTCCTGGGATCAACTTGTGCAGGAGACGCAGGTAAACATGAGCTTGTTGGGGTGGTGGTGGTGGTGGTGGTGGGGCGGGGGGTGTTCATTTTTGCCGCTAACAGGAATCACAGTTACACTGAAAGGTTAAAATGGGGGAGTGAATTTGTCAGTCTATAAATAATTTTATACGAAAAACATTAAATAGGGGTTTAACATGAATGCAGTTTTCCACATTTCATTGTTTAGGTTATTGAAGTATTCTCTACCCATCATGGGAGGCAAGTTTGTCGGCAGGGTTTCCACTATTTGCAAAAAAAAAAAAACTATCTTCCAGCACTTTTCAAGGACATTTTCCATGACTTTTTCTTAGATAAACATATGTTGGTGACAGAACGTCATATTATTCAGTATTAACTATCAGTGGAAGTCTCAACAGTCTCTAAATGGACGGTGTGATGTTTAGCTGAACATACTGCCCAAACCTCACACACTGATGTGACATCTCAGGAGCTAAAACTATGCCATCTACGCTAAAATTAAGAATATGCAATCTTGGTGGTGGATAGAAATACAATTCTATAACCCAATTTGACGATTTTAATGAGATCAATTATGTTTCCAGCCAGATTTGATCAATTTTATAATTTTCCAGGTGTTTTCCATAACTGGAAGACCAGCCCATAAACTTCCAGTTTTTAATTTTTCCAGGGTGTGCGGTTATACTTCAGTGGAACTCATAAGCAAATTTCTGAGGCCGTTTGAATTTGCCAGCATCACCAGACACCGCTTCTGTTCCATGTCTAGCCTGTGTAATAATTTTCCCCACTAAAAACACGTTCAAAGCCATTTAACCTGCTATGGGCAGACTTTGTTAAACAACACAATGGCATTAATTTAATCTTTGAAAGTGAAAGTGGGTCTTTCTTATAAGGCACACTGAGGGTAAAGGACTTGCCAAAAAATGTAGGTGAGCGAACACTGTTCTTTTCAAATGCTGAGTTCAGCCAAGGTGCAGGGCCAGAGTCATAGAACTGTACCTGAGATTTGAGAATTTGATAGCAGCTGTAGGTGTCCTTGGTATGCAGGCTTAGCTGGATTGAAAGGATAATACTAAATCAGACAGAACCCATAGTGAGAAAGAAGAAATCCCAGCAGAAATAAAACCCCATCCTGCTGGCGACACATATTTCTACATGGACCAAGAGATCAGCCAAAACATTAAAACCACCTGCCTGATACTGTGTAGGTCCCCCTCATGCCACCAAAACAAAAGCTCTGACCCATTGAGGCATGGACTCCACAAGACCTCTGAAGGTGTCCTGTGGTATCTGGCACCAAGATGTTGGCAGCAGATTCTTTAAGTCCTGTAAGTTGCGAGGTGGGGCCTCCATGGATTGGACTTGCTTTTCCAACACATCCCACAAATGCTCAATCAGATTGAGATTTGGGAAATTTGGAGGCCAAGGCAACACCTTGAGCTCTTTGTCATGTTCCTCAAACCATTCCTGAACAATTTTTGCAGTGTGGCAGGGCACATTATCCTGCTGAAAGAGGCCACTGCCATCAGGGAATACCGTTGCCATGAAGGGGGGTACCTGGTCTGCAACAATGTTTAGGGAGGTGGTAAGTGTCAAAGTTAACACCCACATGAATGCCAGGACCCAAGGTTTCCCAGCAGAACATTGCCTTCTTCCCATAGTGCATCCTGGTGCCATCTTTTCCCCAGGTAAACAACGCATACGCACCCGTCCATCCATATGATGTAAAAGAAAATGTGATTACTCAGATCAGGCCACCTTCTTCCATTGCACCATGGTCCAGTTTTGCCACTCACATATCCATTGTAGGTGCTTTTGACAGTGGACAGGGGTCATCATGGGTGCTCTGACGGGTCTGCGGTTAGATGCAGCATGTGTTTTGACCTGTCCATCATAGCCAGCATCAACTTTTTCAGCAATCTGAGCTACAGTAGCTCTTCTGTGGGATCGAACCAGACGGGCTAGCCTTCGCTCCCCCACGTGTTTCAATCTGAATGTAATTAATAGATATGGACTTTCAACTTCATCTTATAATAGTTGTGGGTTTTTATTTTCAATTCTGCATACATTTTTGCAGACAAAGGTGATGTTATGACATCATTTGTCTGGGATTTTAAACTGAAAATTAACTTCTGGATTACAGATGAAAGTCTGAAGGATAGATGGTAGATGAAAACAACCTCACCTCAACCTCACCCAATGTCTGCCCATTAGAGAGGGCAGTTAGGACTGGTCCAGTGATTTGCTGCATGCGCTAAATCCCTGTGAGTAAGTGAGCTTATCTGAGCAGAGTTAAACTAATGACTGGAAACCGGGATTACGGCTGTTTGGGAATTGTGTGAACACTGGTTATTTCACCCACTTTTAAAAATGAACTTTGCCTACAGTTCATCTAAACTCGTGAATTACGAGTGGTCAAGGCTGCATTCGACTTGATGGGATGCAGGCGGAGATGAATGTCGAGTCTTCAGTTACGATTTCTCTATCGCTCGCTCAAAACAAAAAACTATGATAGGAATGATGATTAACGACTAAATAAGATGAATACGTCACAGTGAGCACGTGTTTGGCTAGGCTATCAGCTTTAATTAGATGTTAATTTCTTTTATCATTAAACTGCAAGATATTTCAAAGCATTTTTGCACCCTTAAATTCATCAAACTTAATGTTTAATGTTATGACATCTGGTAGTGTTTTTAGTCTTTTTTTTTCCTTTTCTTTTTTTTTCGCAAGGGAGTGTGCATTACACCCAAATCTAATTTAGGGAAAGGAAGGCATTTGGACAAATGGAAAACAGGCTCGAGCCCTGCACCACTCTACCGTTCACCCCCAGACATCCAGCCAGCTCAGTGGAGATCAGCAGTGTGTGTGTGTGCCTATTGTTGTGTGCCTGGTGTGTGTAAACGGGTGCTTGAAAAACTCAACAATTGTTAAGAATGGGTGCAGATGAGGGCAAGCACGTTTGTTACCTTTTGAATAGGAATAGGATTGCAAGCCCATGTGCAAGTGTGTGTGTGTGCATGTGTGTGTTCATTTGTGTGTCTGTATACAGAGGGACATTAATAAACTCACAGCAAGCAGCAACTGAATGTGTGGAAGTGTTTGTGTGTGGTTATGTCTCTGTGCTATCATATGTAATTGACCGTGTCTGCTTACATGCATGCCGATATGGACACATTACTTTGGTTAACATGTGTGTGTGTGTATATATATATATACACATACATACTTTTTTCCTGTATCCGTGTTGATATTCTGCTCCTCATTAGTCGAGCACTCAACACCATTGACGGTTTCGAAAAAAACACTATATATATATATTTATATATATATATATATAATATGTATACCCATCCACCATTATCCGAACCGCTTATCTTGCTGTCAGGGTTGCAGGGATGCTGGAGCCTATCCCAGCAGTCATTGTATGGCAGGTGGGGAGACACCCTGGACAGGCCGCCAGGCCATCACAGGGCATATACTATATATATATATATATATATATGGCATGAAACAGGCTTGTACTGCCTCATAAAGAATTTACTTACTTAAATGCCCAGAGTACTCAAAACTCACAACACCCGCATCTAACACTTGGACTAAATTAGCTTCAACAATCGATACCAAAATAAAGCAGAAATTTCCATAATGTATTTTAAATATTCCCTGAAAATCGGGGAAACAACTTTGTGCGTGGAAAGAAAATTTGATTATATTCGAAAAATTGTATTAAACCCCCGTTAAATAACTACCATTCAGCCCATTGCAGACAAACTTCAGATGGGCTTTTCTGGAATCAGTTTGAAATCATTAAGCACCAAACCTCATCAAGTTATCCGTTGAAACGTAATCTAAGTTTCACTTTTGACTTTTAGCCACAGCTACGGGGGGAGTTGGTGAGATAAAAGGTGCAAGATAACATTTATGTAGCCTAAATTAATAGGAAGTTTATTTTATTAATTTCTCCAGTACCAATAGCAGAACCGTTAACGTCAAGAGTTTATCAATACTACGGTCTTTAATAATTTGGCACCGTTGCCTGTTTAATACCGGGTTTCGGTACCCATCCCTATGTAACAGTTAGTACTAGTATAGCGTTTCCTTTCTAAGGAAGAAAAAAAATCAAATGTGAACATGTATTGCATCGCCAAGTCTAAGGGCCACGTTTGTTTTTCCCTGAGTTTTGATTTAACAACCATTGGTTCTTCACAAGTTCATCTCAATGGACTTATATATATATATATATATATATATATGAGAGAGTGTGTGTGAGTTGGCTACCTCAGCTCTGTAGGGCAGGAACAGTGCAGAGGCCAGGTTTCCGGTAATGCCACTAAGGATGTAAATGATGGCGATGCGGACCCATCCGGCCAGCTTCTCCAGGTCTCTAAGTATGGTCATCTGAAACACCACTGACACCAGGCAGTGCATCAGCCTGCAAATGCATCCACATGTGGAAGTACACACATATGCATGCGCATGTATGCATGCATGCATGCATGCGCGCACGCGCGCGCACACACACACACACACACACACACACACACACACACACACACACACACACACAAACACACACAGGTGAGACATCAGCCCAAGGATGACATATTTGAATACCTTATAAATGCCCTACAAATGTAAGCCCTGCACAAAATAGAATATATATGTATACACACGGGCCAATACACACACCTCATCTGCATTTCCTCATTAAGTTTGCTTAGCTTGAGTATAAATTTGTTTGTAAGGACGAATGGAAGGATTTCACAAATGACTGGTATTAAAACTAAAACAAGTAGTCACGTGAGTAAACTGCTCATGTTTAAGTAGCTGGGGTCTTATTTTGAAATAATACCCTGTGAGCTAAATGCTGAAAACACTGCTGACTTGCTAGGAAGAGAATGTTTAGTAATCGTCTCATCCACTCCCTCAGTGTGCTGGTCAAAACGGATTTTCACAGCACACAACTTTTTTGTTGTGTCAATTTATGAGATTTTGAAGGGAATTTTTTTTTTAGCTTGCAAATTACAATCAGAATATTCAATGAATAACAATTATATAAAACACAGCAATCACCCCCCCCCCCTCCTATCACCTGAGTAGGGACATAAAAGAAAAAAAAATTAAATGAAAAGTAAACAGATAAATAAAGGCTGTTTCTTAGATCGATGTACAAGATCTTGATGGTAGCCTACTCCCTCATAGCTTGTTCCTGCTGAATCAGGTTACCAACATTAACATTATGCCTTAAGAAGTACATAAAAGGTCTCCAGATATCATCTAAAATATTTTGTTTATGTCTAACAATATACGTCATCTTTTCCATTGGCATATTTGAAGCCGTTTCTTTAATCCACATTCCGATTCTTGGCCCATTAACATTTTTCCAATTAAGGGCAATTATACATTTAGCTTGTACCATATACATGTCTATGAATTCAAACTCTTTGCTTTGTAAGTGATGGTTGATAGGATATTTAAATACCTATATATAGACCTATAGAAATATACGTATATACACACACACACACCTATATATATATATACACACACACACACACACACACACACACACACACATATATATTTCTTTCTCTTTTTTAACTTATTTTAACTTTAACTTATTTTTAGCTTTTGGTCTTCATGTGTGTATATTTTATACTGTTTGCTGTGTTTGTCTGTGTCTGTCTTGCACTAGTTGGTGAAGTCACAGCCCTCATTTCATTTTTTAACATGTGCCTGCACATTGTTTTTAATGACAATAAATTGAATTGAAAAAAAATATATATATACTCACCAGCCACTTTATTAGGCACACCTGTCCAACTGCTCGTTAACGCAAATTTCTAATCAGCCAATCACATGGCAGCAACTCAATGCATTTAGGCATGTAGACATGGTCAAGACGATCTGCTGCAGTTCAAACCGAGCATCAGAATGGGGAAGAAAGGTGATTTAAGTGACTTTGAACGTGGCATGGTTGTTGGTGCCAGACGGGCGGGTCTCAGTATTTCAGAAACTGCTGATCTACTGGGATTTTCACGCACAACCATCTCTAGGGTTTACAGAGAATGGACCCGAAAAAGAGAAAATATCCAGTGAGCGGCAGTTCTGTGGGCGAAAATGCCTTGTTGATGCCAGAGGTCAGAGGAGAATGGCCAGACTGGTTCGAGCTGATAGAAAGGCAACAGTAACTCAAATAACCACTCATTACAACCGAGGTATGCAGAAGAGCATCTCTGAACGCACAACACGTCGAACCTTGAGGCAGATGGGCTACAGCAGCAGAAGACCACACCGGGTGCCACTCCTGTCAGCTAAGAACAGGAAACTGAGGCTACAATTCGCACAGGCTCACCAAAATTGGACAATAGAAGATTGGAAAAACGTTGCCTGGTCTGATGAGTCTCGATTTCTGCTGCGACATTCGGATGGTAGGGTCAGAATTTGGCGTCAACAACATGACAGCATGGATCCATCCTGCCTTGTATCAACGGTTCAGGCTGGTGGTGGTGGTGTAATGGTGTGGGGGATATTTTCTTGGCATACTTTGGGCCCCTTAGTACCAATTGAGCATCGTGTCAACGCCACAGCCTACCTGAGTATTGTTGCTGACCATGTCCATCCCTTTATGACCAGTGTTCCCATCTTCTGATGGCTACTTCCAGCAGGATAACGCGCCATGTCATAAAGCTCGAATCATCTCAGACTGGTTTCTTGTGATGACAATGAGTGACAATGAGTTCACTGTACTCAAATGGCCTCCACAGTCACCAGATCTCAATCCAATAGAGCACCTTTGGGATGTGGTGGACCGGGAGATTCGCATCATGGATGTGCAGCCAACAAATCTGCAGCAACTGCGTGATGCTATCGTGTCAATATGGCCCAAACTCTCTGAGGAATGTTTCCAGTACCTTGTTGAATCTATACCACGAAGGATTAAGGCAGTTCTGAAGGCAAAAGGCGGTCCAACCCGGTACTAGCAAGGTGTACCTAATAAAGTGGCCAGTGAGTGTATATTATACACACACACACACACACATAGAATACAAAGCTTAGGATCCAATGGTAATTTCTTTGATACATTTTTTTTCTTCTACTTTTTTTGGATTTCCCCCCAACTATATCCAGCCAATTACCCCACTCTTCTGAGCCACCCTGGTCGCTGCTCCACCCCCTCTGCTGACCCGGGGAGGGCTGCAGACTACCACATGCCTCCTCCGATACATGTGGAGCTGCCAGCCGCTTCTTTTCACCTGACAGTGAGGAGTTTCACCAGGGGGGTGTAGCACGTGGGAGGATCATACTATTCCCCCCCAGTTCCCCCTCCCCCTCGAACAGGCGCCCCGACCGACCAGAGGAGGTGCTAGTGCAGCGACCAGGACACATACCCACATCCGGCTTCCCACCCGCAGACACGGCCAATTGTGTCTGTAGGGACGCCCAACCAAGCTGGAGGTAACATGGGGATTCAAACCGGCGATCCTCATGTTGGTAGGCAACAGAATAGACTGCTACGCTACCCAGACGCCCCCTCTTTGATAAAATTTGATTAATCATATTAATAATATCTAGCCAAAAGGGTTGAAGTGAATTTTTAGTCTCATCGAACATTTTCAAAGACTTTAAGCCATCAAAACAGGACCCATTATTTAATAAATTACACTCTAGTTGCGATAAATCTATTCAAGATTTATTCATCACATACTAGACATACAAGCACAATGAGTAGTTAAATTTTTTTTTTTTTGGCAAACTCCGAAAACTGTGCAACAAAAGAGAAGCGGAACAACAATAAGATAAGAATAAAATAAAATAGAATGCAGTAAACAATACAATAACAATTTAAAAAAAGTCAAAAATCTGGTGAGTATACAGAAGGTATATCCCGGTAAATATTTATATACACTGCGCGGTTGCTAAACAACACAACTGTGCAAATAGTCTGAATGAATAAAGTGTAAAGTGTCGGAGGCTAAGTGGCAAATGGCAGTAGTGTTAGAAATTATTTCGATTAATCAATCAATCGTTTAGTCTGCAAAATGTCTAGAATAATGACAGATGCCCATTAGAGGTTCCCAGGGCCAAAAGTGGTGTCTTACTCAGTCTGACCAGCAGCCAAAAACCCCTTTAAGTATTCATTTTATCATGACATGAATCAGAGAAAGGAAAGCACATCTTAGCATTTGTTAAGCTGTAACCAGCAAACAGACTCTTTTTTTTGGGGGGGGGGGGTTCTCCTCAATTGTATCTGGCCAATTACCCCACTCTTCCGAGCTGTCTTGGTCGTTGCTCCACCCACTCTGCCGAACCGGGGAGGGCTGCAGACTACCACATGCCTCCTCCGATACATGTGGAATCACCAGCCGCTTCTTTTCACCTGACAGTGAGTGACAGGGACGTAGCATATGGGAGGAACACGCTATTCCCCCCAGTCCCCCCCCCCCCGAGACAGGCTCCCTGGCCGACCAGAGGAGGCGCTAGTGCAGCGACCAGGACACATACCCACATCCGGCTTCCCACCCGCAGACACAGCCAATTGTGTCTGTAGGGACGCCCGACTAAGCCGGAGGTAACACAGGGATTCAAGCTGGCGATCCCCATGTTGGTATGCAACGTAATAGACTGCCACGTCACCCTGACTTCCGTAAATAGACATTTTTACTTGATAAGTATCTAAAATGATTAATCGATGACCAAAATGATAATTGATTAATATTCTGTCGATTGGCTAATCAATGAATCAACTAATCATTTCAGCGCTATTGGAAAGTAGCTGTTCGTTTTTGGATGTTGCTGTGGGATGCTCACCCAGCATGGAGGAAGAGCGAGAGCCAGAGACGGTAAAACTGGTCAGGAATGTCGGGGTTGAGGAAGGGCAGCAAGCCGCACACGTCATCCAGACAGTGGACCTGGGAAAGGGGAATTTTACTGATTCAAAGCGATGTTCACAATGGGAAAAATGACCGATGGCACACTTGCACAAACACAAACACATACAAACTCACCTGTGAACAGAGCGTGGCCTCTTCATGGAAGTAACCATGCATAAAGGAGCAATATTCCCTGGTAGTGATTTCACACCTGCATGAATACAAAAATACAATTCAGTCAACTGTGGCACAAGATGGCCATTTACAGTTTTATTATACTGTTGCATTGTTCAAACATTTTCACTGTGTGGCTTCACAACAGGGTTAAAAGTGGGTAGCAAGCTTTGTCGGAGCCAGAGCGGGGGCATGGGGGCGGTCGCCCTAGGGCCCACAAGGTCGGGGGGCCCCGTTTGGAGCTCTGTTGCCAAGTTTACGAGCGTCCGTGAACGCACCGGGTCTCGGGACTCCGACGCATTCAGTGACACACTCGTAAAGTCGGCTAATAATAAAAAATACAATGCAGTATGGGGCCCCTATACATAGATATTATTGCTGGCTAGGATGAGATGTCCGCTAGTTTACAGTTTTTGAATTTTAAAATGACTATCACAAGGGTTCATCGAGAAGCTCCGCCCCCTTTGTGCTGAGACCCACACTCGCCCCTGGTAGCAAGTATGTTAAAAATTTGTAATTTCTGCCTTTTTTATGTCTGGATGACACCGATTACAGCTGGTTGGCAATAGAGCAGACAGAAACGGCTGGGCTCTCTTACCTGCCCTTGGTTCCTATGCAACATGGCCGCCCCTTTATTTTGCAGTCCATGTGTCTGTAACCTGTGTGGTTCCACTTGCGGGGGTACGTACACAACTGAATGAATGAATGAATGAATGAATGAATGAATGGGTAAAGCTTGAAACACAAGCTGACATACTGAAAACATTTGATTTTGTAATCAGTAAATGGTATGCAACAATTTAACATAGCATTTTGGTTTTTAAAATTACTTATTTCTTTCATTTCAAGTCAAACTCTCAAGTCAAGACAAATTTTGTTTCTACGGCACATCATGCTGAAAGCAGTGCACTGTGCTTTATAGAGCAGAGAAGAATAAAAAGAAGCAAGAAAGAATTAAAAAAGAACAAAAGAGTAACATTTTCTTTTTTGGGGGGGATTCCCCCCCTTTCTACGAATTGTACTTGGCTAATTACCCCACTCTTCCAAGCCGTCCCAGTCACTGCTCCACCCCCTCTGCTGATCTGGGGAAGGCTGCAGACTACTACATGCCTCCTCCGATACATGTGGAGTCGCCAGCCACTTCTTTTCACCTGACAGTGAAGAGTTTCACCAGGGGGACACAGCGCTTGGGAGGATCATGCTATTCCCCCCAGTCCCCCCCGAACAGGTGCCCCGACGGACCAGAGGAGGCACTAGTGCAGTGACCAGGACACATACCCACATTTGGCTTCCCACCTGCAGACACGGCCAATTGTGTCTGTAGGACTGCCCAACCAAGCCGGAGGTAACACAGGGATTCGAACCGCAGATCCCCGTGTTGGTAGGCAACGGAATAGACCGCTACACTACCCAGACATCCAAAAGAGTGAAAATTTAAATGATAATTCCACCGGTGTCATCATGGAAATCTTGGGTAATGGGACTATTGCTGGACTCAGCTTTACACCAGTGTCTTACGGGTCCATGAAATACAATCATCAGATATGTTTCAACAAATTCAATGTATCCCATCTAAATTACATACTTGGAAGTGAAAACAAGAATGAAAGTTAATATTCGAAATGTCCAATATTATCAATGACTAACCACACTGCTGAGCTACCCCCTGGTTCAACTTGCTGGAATGAGTAGCTTATACTCACTGTAGGTAGTAGTAACCATCCATAAACTACCCGGCCAGCACAACAGAGAAGTCATAGATAATTGCTTCATGTACACTGTCCAACCAAAGCATGAGGGTTTTTATTGTTGTTTGTGAAAGGTCAGGGTTTAAGGCTTGTTTTGAGATGCCTTGTAAGACACTGTTGTAGAGCTGAGTCCAGCGGTGATCCCTTATATCTAAAATCACCACAGCGAAGCTGGTGAGTAAAATGATACCATAATCGATACGCATGATGGCAAAAACTAAAAATAATAAGACCCAAGTTGCAAAAAAGAAAAACAGAATTTTCCTTTAAATCATACTGTGAATCTAGATCATTACTGTAATAGCATTTCCTCACCGGCCACTGCGTGATGTCATCAGGCCAGTTGTGAGGCGTTTGTGAGGCCGGCTCCTCACAAACTCTGTTCCCAGCATGCACCATGAGGAGATAAAGGAAGACAACTCCATTAACGACTAGAAATTATTATATTTGGAATTATCAATTTAAAGACAACAAGTGAGCCTGAGCAATTTATAGAAGCTGTGAAGTATTTCTAAAGTGTTAATAACACACTTAAATGCATCTTAGTGGGCTTTCATATGCCACTGGACAGAAAATACATCATATGTTTGCTATAAAGACTGTAACATTAGCTACGACTGTGTGAATGCAAGATCATATAGTTTGATGTCAACGTCAGTCAATTACATAATGTGATGTCATCACGGCTGTGAAATGACATACTATTGAAGCAGAGCTAGTAAAGTACCTTGGGTCCTGATGGCAGACCGCACCAGAGGACCTGGGGATGTTGACGTCCTCATTGTTCCACTTCATAAAGGTGGCTAGTGTCTCCTGCATACAAAGGATTATTTCAGCGCTGTCTTCAGTGATTATTTCATGTATATAACTTGGTTACAGAGAATACAGTTTTCTGGTCTCTGATCGGCTGGAGGGCCGTCCCTGTCACTGCTCCACGCCCTCTGCCAATCCGGAGAGGGTTGCAGACTATTATATGCCTCCTTAGATACATGTGGAGTCGCCAGCTGCTTCTTTTCACCTGACAGTGAGCAGTTTCACCAGGGGGACGTAGCGCATGGAGGGATCACGGTATTCCCCCCAGTCCCCCTCCCCCGAACAGGCGCCTCAACCGAACAGAGGAGGCGCTAGTGCAGCGACCAGGACACATATCCACATCCAGCTTCCCACCTGCAGACACAGCCAATTGAAGCTGTAGGGACGCCCGACCAAGCTGGAGGTAACACGGAGATTCGAACCGGCAATCTCCGTGTTGGTAGGCAACGGAATAGACCACTACGCTACCCAGATGCCCCCTCTACCCAAAGTATTTCGAGCCATATTTTAAAAAGTTAAATTCATATGAATACTATTTCAAGTGTGGCAGTGCTAGCATTAGAGCTAACTGATGCTGATTAGTTGTGAGACTCGCGAATGTTAAAATATACAGCCAATCCAAGACGATCATTTATGCGATGTTGCATGATGATTCTCATTAGCGATAAGAGTGAAACGGGGATGGCTACCTCAGAAAACTGCAGCAATTTACCAGAATGTATAATATCTCTTTACAATTCTTTGCATAATAAAAAAAAGACTAGTGGGTGTTTGGGGCTTACTGAGTCCAAGTCATTATGTACTTCCCATACTCAAGTTGTGCTGTGTTGCTGCAAAGCCTGCAGAGGCAAATTTGTAATTTTTGATACTGGGCTACACAAATAAAATGGACTTGACTTGACTCTAGAGCACCAGCAGCTGCTGAATGAGCATTACCATGCTTCTCTTTCGAAGAGTGTTGGGTTAAGTATTGCCTCCTGAGCAGGACTGAGATTAGGATTTACCAACTATCTCCAAAACCAGGTTGTTGCCAATGGAAACAAAAACAGAACCCGTATCTCAACGAGTTACGACAGTGGCTAAGGGCTAAGAGAGGCTTAAGTGAACCACATACAGAGCAGTCGGTGCTGAGGGTCTGCACACATCCAGAGTTGTCGTTCTGAACACAGCAGCCTGACTCTCTCTCCAGGTCTTTGGCCTTCTGGATCAGTCGGACTACTTGCCTGTCCTGCCGAATACAGGGGGAGAACTTGGCCCCAAGGTGGATCAGGTCCTCCTGAAAAGGGGGGGGGGGTGAAATCCATGTAAAAACACAAAGGCAAACCCGGTAACCCGCACATGTCAGTGATAGACTGATACAGAAACTGGCAACCTGTCCTTTTATCACTGCAGTGATTGTTTTATTTCACACGTGTAGAGGCAATCTGTGTGTGTGTGTGTGTGTGTGTGTGTGTGTGTATACAGACATGCATGTGCATCCAGCTCAGTAATTTCACTAAACCTCTCTATCAACTTGAAACCCTGCAAAAAACACCTACACTGTGGACTGCAGACAACCTTAAAGAAAACACGCTTGTGAGAGGACAAATGACCTTGCTTGACATTTTCTACAAAGATGACTTTAATAGAACTAACACAGCAGTGAAGACGTGGAGTAGGCCTGAAGCATATTAAGTGAATGGTGAGTCATTCCCTTGAGAGAAAGTTGGTGAAGAAGACAGAAAGTCACTGAGAAGAAATTCTGGCTCTACTTCTAGCCAATGACCGGTCTAGAAAACATAGCTCACATAACAATGAACAATAATTTCAAATGTACCCTTCCAACAGCTATAGTAGCAGTATCCCTTTTACACCGGTGTTGAGCGCTGAAAACTGGAATTATCGGCTTTCCGTCACTAGAATAGTTTGTTAGCATTCACTTTTGTGCATTTCACATCTTCTGCCAACATTTTTGTACAGTATCTAAAAATACACGATCATCAATGATTGTATTGGGCTGAAATTTATCACAAGGGTACATTGTAATTTGATATTAGCAATTATAATCACAGAGAGACAGTGACAACACCTCTCTTACACTGTAGCTGAACATTTAAAGCACACTGCTGCACATAATTTAACCTTGTTGCCAAACATTGGCTTTGGATCACTAGTATGGGCTATCATACTGTAATAACAACATAACTGCATCCACGACACGCTTTTACAATCATATTGAGTATGACTGTAAAAACAAAAACTTGATTAAAAACTTGGTTAAAAATCTGTCTCAGGCTGGAAAGTGAATGTAGATTCATGTGTGACTTTAAACCTCTAATGTGAGGGGCCATCTGCCTAGACTGTACTGGACTGTACTAGGTTGTACTCATCTTCATCACTGGCAGTCACTCGGGGTCAAGTATGACGGTCCTTTAGGATCCTGTGCGTGACAGCTTTTTACGTGGAGAGGCTGATGCGCCTGTAGCCACCACACAGTCCTTGGCCACGGGTGGCCTGAGTCCAATGGAGAACCAAGACGATTGGGGACCGCCCTCTGTTGCAGCCTTCATTGGCATTGTGACCTGAAGACATCTTCCGCCAGTTCTGCCGTTGAGGTCTTTGCTGGATCATGTTTCATCTGGAACCTCCTGCTTGACCTACCCACCTTGGGTGACCCTACCAGGAACCAAGCTCCAGACGGCATAGCTCTTAGGATCGTTAGTACACGCAAGCATCACCATGACAAGGTGGCGATCCAGAAGAAGAAGCTTTACTAGATTGTACTAGACTGCACTAGGCTGTACTAGGCTGTACTTGCCTGTACTAGGATGTACTAGGCTGTATTAGACTGCGGGCTGTGAACAGAAGCCATGCCTGGCAAATGTGATGGATACTCACAGAGCTGGGGCCGATCCAGAAGTTTTCCTGCTGTATATACTTGACGCTCTCATAGACGCCCTTGTTCTTCAGCACCTACAGAGAAAGAGAGAAGGGGAAATGTAGACAACCCAAAACCATACAGCCTGTAAAAAGATCCATAAAGATGAAAAAAAAAAATATATATACAGTGCATCCGGAAAGTATTCACACCCCTTCACTTTCCCCACATTTTGTTACGTTACAGCCTTATTCCAAAATGGATTAAATTCCTTTTTTTCCCCATCAATCTACACACAATACCCCATAATGACAAAGCGAAAAAGGTTTTGTAGAAATTTTTGCAAATTTATTAAAAATAAAAAACTGAAATATTGCATGTACATAAGTATTCACACCCTTTACTCAGTACTTGGTTGAGGCACCCTTGGCAGCGATTACAGCCTCAAGTCTTCTTGGGTATGAAGCTACAAGCTTGGCACACCTATATTTGGGGTATTTCTCCCATTCTTCTCTGCAGATCCTCTTGAGCTCTGTAAAGTTAGATGGGGAGCGTCGCTGCACAGCTATTTTCAGGTCTTTCCAGAGATGTTCAATGGGGTTCAAGTCTGGGCTCTGGCTGGGCCACTCAAGGACATTCACAGACTTGTCCTGAAGCCACTCCTTCGTTGTCTTGGCTGTGTGCTTAGGGTCATTGTCGTGTTGAAAGGTAAACCTTCGCCCCATTCTGAGGTCCTGAGCACTCTGGAGCAGGTTTTCATCAAGGATCTCTCTATACTTTGCTCCATTCATCTTTCCCTCGATCCTGACTAGTCTCCCAGTCCCTGCCGCTGAAAAACATCCCCACGGCATGATGCTGCCACCACCATGCTTCACTGTAGGGATGGTATTAGCAAGGTGATGAGAGGTGCCTGGTTTCCTCCAGACGTGACGTTTGGCATTCAGGCCAAAGAGTTCAATCTTGGTTTCATCAGACTAGAGAATCTTATTTCTCATGGTCTGAGAGTCCTTTAGGTACTTTCTGGCAAACTCCAAGCGGGCTGTCATGTGCCTTTTACTGAGCAGAGGCTTCCGTCTGGCCACTCTACCATAAAGGCCCGATTGGTGGAGTGCTGCAGAGATGGTTGTCCTTCTGGAAGGTTCTCCCATCTCCAAGAGGAACACTGGAGCTCTGTCAGAGTGACCATCGGGTTCTTGGTCACCTCCCTGACCAAGGCCCTTCTCCCCCGAATGCTCAGTTTGGCTGGGCAGCCAGCTCTAGGAAGAGTCCTGGTGGATCCAAACTTCTTCCATTTACGAATGATGGAGACCACTGTGCTCTTCGGGACCTTCAAAGCTGTAGAAATTTTTGTACCCTTCCCCAGATCTGTGCTTCAATACAATCCTATCTTGGAGGTTCACAGACAATTCCTTTGACTTCATGGCTTGGTTTCTGCTCTGACATGCACTGTCAACAGTGGGACCTTATATAGGCAGGTGTGTGCCTTTCCAAATCATGTCCGATCCATTGAATTTACTACAGGTGGACTCCAATCAAGATGTAGAAACATCTCAAGGATGATCAGTGGAAACAGGATGAATCTGAGCTCAATTTTGAGTGTCATAGCAAAGGGTGTGAATACTTATGTACATGCAATATTTCAGTTTTTTATTTTTAATAAATTTGCAAAAATTTCTACAAAACCTTTTTCACTTTGTCATTATGGGGTATTGTGTGTAGATTGATGAGAAAAAAAGGAATTTAATCCATTTTGGAATAAGGCTGTAACATAACAAAATGTGGGGAAAGTAAAGGGGTGTGAATACTTTCCGGATGCACTGTACATAAGCAAGTCACAGGCTATGAAAAATAGGATGTGTTTATTGCAATGTGTTCTTTCATATGAAAAACATAGTGCATTCAAAGTCTGTGTCTGTTAAAGTCTGTTCCCTAAGAGTCAATTCAGTTACGCCATGTCAACACTCACATGGATAAATTCGAAAACATTTCTTTTTTTAATCCAGTTTGGCCTCCCATTTACACTAAGCGTGTGCTTTCAACCACTGAAAAAGCATCTTTTCAAAAACGCTCTCCGAAGTGGGTGCATTTCAAAATGCTGGTCTGGAGTTGTAGTGTGAATGGAGAAAACTGAACTTTTCAAAAAACACGGATGCATTGTTGTCATGCCAAGCAGACTGTGCATGCCTAACAGCAGAGACATAAGCGTTTTTCTGTTGTGTTGGCATTTAAATGGAGATGACAAATGTTTCATTTGTAAATCCTTTTTTTGCATATCAGGAGCAGTAGTGGTTGATTTTTTTGTGTCCTGATGACAAAAAACGAAAAATAAAAAAAGTCAAGTCAAGTCAATTCTGATTTTGGAATGAAACTCAAAAACGAGCTTAATGGAGAACTTACCAGTTCAGATGTAGAGTGTTGGGCAAACCCCACAGGGGCAAAGCCATATGTACAGCAGGCCAGCAGTGTGATGACTACATGAACAAAGGTGATCCAGTAGGTAAAATAGGGCCTGCAGAATAGAGCAGATTTAGCCTAACGCACAACCTTTTCACTGGACTTAAGTTTTAAGTTGAAGACATCTTTGATTTAAAACTGGACCCCATCACCATTAAATCTTATTATATATCAGCATATGTAAAGGCTTAAACATAAATTATCATTTAGAATCTAAAATACAGAGCTGTCAGCCAAACCCATTACTTGGGTTTTAAACAACCTTTGCAGCCTTCATGTAAACTGTATGCATGTCCAACTCTCTGGCTGTCATACACTGTTAGTGTCTTGGTCAAGAGCTCAGGCTATATTGCAAAATGGAAATATATCTTCTGTATCCAGTAGATCACAGTGACAGAGTTTCCAAAGAAAATTGCCATACTGCAATTACAGTTTGTGCTTTTCAGGTAAACTCAGTGTTTTACTGTGATCCTTTTGGTGCCAAAGTACATAGCCAGGGTAACAACATATTGCTTCATGCACAGTACTTTAGCTATCCCCTTTCGCAGGACTGTATTTTCCCCCCCCCCAACAGATTCAATAAACTGGAGTATGAATAATGACTGGTGGCAGCTTTGGAGCCTGATGCCCGGAGTGACTGCGACATATTCAAACTTGTCACCACGTCTTTTCCTGCCATGGTTAGTGGGTCCATCTCATTTGTAATTACAAAAGCATTCCTGGCTGCAATACGAACTCTCCAGTGACACGAGTATATGTCAGTTTCTCAGAGGGATTTTCTCAGCATATTGTGTGTAGCTCCAGTTGCTCCAGTTTCCTCCCACAGTCCAAAGACATGTAGGTCAGGTGAATCGGCCATACTAAATTGTCCCTAGGTGTGAATGTGTGGGCCCTGTGATGGACTGGTGGCCTGTCCAGGGTGTCTCCCTGCCTGCCACCCAATGACTGCTGGGATAGGCCCCAGCAACCCCATGACCCTGAGTAGGATAAGCGGTTTGGATAATGGCTGGATGGATGGAATGGATCGTGTGTAGCAAGTCAACTGGGTGCTCATATTTGTGTGTGCGTGTGTGTGTAAATAACCTGTGGCTGTGGAAGTCGTCCAGCTGTTTCTGCACATTGCTGCTGAGGCTGCGGCGGTAGTGTCGGTTCAGCCACTTGCCCACCACACCCATGCCGTACTGACGCTTGTGTTTGTCGAAGGCGAAGTGCTTCACCTGAGACGCGATGCGCCGGCCTCGGCGAGAATGGCTTTTCTCCAGCACAGCTGTTGGTGTCTTGGGCGTCCGCGATATGTCCTTTCTGGGGGAGGTAAGGGAGTAAGAAAGGGAGGGAGGGGAGACAAGGGCGGGATTTAGGGGAAAGAGACGACGTTGGAATTACATGAGGATGGAAGGAAGGAAAGGACGATACATGGGATGGGGTTAACAAATGCATGGCCTAAGGGTGAAATGGGAGCACACCAGGATATTACAATCACAAAAACAAGCTGACAAACTGTAAGAAGACAAATTGTCTGGGTTTGACAGAAAACCATATCTGGGTCTTCAAGAGATGGAAGTCCATTTGTCACCTTTGCTTTATTGTCTCAAGATTTTACAGCATACATTCACAGGATCCCTTTTAACTAGGGATGTCCGGATGTGATCTGAGAGTTTGGTATCAGAGCCGACCAAGGCTTATTTCAATTGATCGGTATCGGCTTTATTCAACCCAACCAATTTCCGATCTGACTTGCACTACGTCTATCCTAGCTGTCATATAGGTGCTGTGAATGCCCCGTTGCACTACATCTATGTGCCATAAATTGATATTGGCAACAACCAAGCAGCACTGAGCTGCATGTTTGAAAATTCAACAATAAGTGGTGAAAGCGTCTGCAGTGTGGAACATCTTTAAACTGAAAAATTAAAGCAGTCCAACAGCAATTTGTAATAAATACAATTCTGCTGTTTTGCAAGGCTGTAGTAACTTCCAACATGCCTAATATGAAACATTTCTTTTTTTGTCAGTGTTTTTATATGTCTAAGAGTTATTGTTCTTAATATTTTTTACAGCTTGCTTACTTTGTTATTTTGTTGAATTAATAAATCAATCACCATTAATGGACAGTTGTGATGGAACTGTTATTCTTCATGCTAAGCTATCAAATTGTGTAATATATCTCACCTAAACTGGATTGGTTTTACTTTAATGTATTCACAGGGTGCACTGTACAGTTGTACTATGTAGGAAAATATGAATATCAGATGGGAATCGGTATTGGTAGATCCTCAATATTAAATGATTCAGACCACGTCAGGTGCAAAAAATAAGAAATAAAAAATTGAGACAGGCCTACTTTTAACAGCCTATAGCCAGCTGAAAGTGTTAAACTGGCTGATCTAGATAAACTGCTATCCCAACATCTCTCCTAATAGAAGTCTCTGGGAATATTCAGTTGGGGTTTCTCCATAATTTCGGTTTCAGCTATCCTCTTTGGTAGAAACGTTTTACTTACAGGCTCTGGAAGTGCTGGTCTGGCTGCTCACAAGGGGCGAAGGAAGCCGACATGGGAGGCGACTCAAACACATCATCAGCCATAGAGTACAACTCCTCATGGGCATCCAACTGGGCAAGAAAGGATGACAGAGATGGGGGAGATGGAGGAGAAGAACAGGAATTGAGTCAGAAGTTAAGCCAGTTGAGACTCTTTAAGGCCAAATTCGGCTTAATGGAATATTAATTAATATTATTAATAATATTAGTGTTATTTTTTTCTGTCTTCTCAAGTATCATTTGATTTGTTGCAATTGTTTTAGCGCCCCGTCTCTGAACAGTCAATTCATATGAGGTTTACTCCACAAGATTCCTTGATAATAGCTAGCTGGGTCGCAAAATAGCATGAGGTTGCTAGGCAACTATTAAACAAGAGACCAACTGACAGATTGTTCATGACCGACCAATCAAATCAGAGTATTAGATGATGTTATCTATTAACAGAAGCAGATTTACTGAAAATGGTTTATCTATGTTGACAACGAGGAAGAGAGCTTCTCAAGGAGCTTTAGTCACTTTTTCACTACAACAGCAGTTCATTTTGAATAACTTTACATTAACAAAAATTCTGTTGAAAAAAATAAAATGAGTAATATTTGAAACGAGTAATACGTAAATGAGTAAAAATGAATAAAGATAAAATGAAAAAAACGAAAAAATGAAAATAAAATGTTCACTGGACTCGATCTCTAAGCCACTTTCCCGAAATCACTCACCCAACAGGGGATTCCCTATGGTTGTACTTGACAGCCCACTGGCTTTTCTCAATTATTCATCTCTATCTCCCATTTCCTCTAATTCTTTACACCGCATTTACTCTCAAAGCACATCCATCTCTTACACTTTACCTTTCTTCCCCTTTTGTTATATATATAGTCCTTTGGTCATTTCCCTGCATGGCAGTTCTCAGATCAGTCTCCAACCAACCCTAACAGAGGCACTCTAGCGGTGGCCTTATTATTACATACAGGGCAGAGAATTACAGAATTACAGAGAGACAGGCCCAAACAAATACCTGCCTGACATTTGCTGTATTATCCATCTAGGCCATTTGGGGAAGAGTGAGAGAGAAAGTGCAAAAGAAACACTGAAAAGAGAGAGAGAGCAGCATCACAGTGGCAAGTGAAAACTTCAAGAATAAAATGGAGGATGAGGAGCAAACTGATACGGATATGATGGAGAAAAAAAAAGATCGTTTACTTCAGATTTGAATGAAGACATCATGGCTGAGCCTGAGTCGTTACAGTACACACACGATGATATCGTTTTTAAGGTCCAGTTTTAAGGCAAATCCACTTTTTGATATGGCATAAAACACTTTGAGGAGTAACCACGCAAAACCATGGGGGAGCTCGGCTCCTCGTGGAAAGAAAGGAGCTTGCCTAAAAACGTGAATTGGCAAATTTCGAGGGTAGGGGTCTCTAAAATATAAATGACCATATTGTTTACAACACAATTTTGCCATGCGTACATTGTATATTGTTTTCTATAGCCATTAACAGTGTTGTATATGCATTCTTGCATTCATCACTCATTTACGATGAAGATCCAGCAATGCTATTCCTACCATCATGGTGGCACAATAGCAAACTGACGATAAGAGAAGAATGTCATCATTGTTGCATGACTTTTGCATGCTAGTTTACCCAGGCAGGTGGGAGAAGAAGATGGGGCTAGGCTAGGAAGAGATAGAGGGCAGAACAACACCCTAAAGGAATCAAAATGAAGGGAGTGGTGGTTGTGTGGGAAGGCGATGGAGAGACAGTGGTCACAGTTGCTGACCTTGCTGAAGAAGAGAGATTCAGAGGTTCCCGCGGAATCCACCGTGTCTTCATCCATCCAGCTGGGCCTGACGAAACTCCGCCTTGGGAAACTACGGCCTGCCTGGGAGCCTGCCAAGCCACTACGACCCTGGACAGACACACACACACACACACACACACACACACACACTTCAGCATCCTACACTGTATTAAACAAGTAAAAGACAAAGCAAAGTGCACACATAAAGATATTCTAGAGCATAGCTATTGCATATTTTTCTCTGACACTTTAGCTATATGCATAACTAAATAGTCATACACACACGAAACTCCATGCATGTTTCTCTGCAAAGAGCTTTCCAAACCTCGCCCACCTTCAGTAAGTTGGATGCGGCTCTGATGCTCATGCGGGCGACAGACTCTCTCTTTCGTCGGGGGAGGCGGCTGTGGCAGGATCTCTGGCTGGTGAAGGAGCAAAGGGAGGTGACCCCCGGTGTGACAGGAGCCCCCTGGGTGACGTGGGGAGTTCTGGGAGGACGACCATCCATGTCATCCGGGTAACGGAAGGCTCGTCCCCTGGCCAGAGGGTCTACAATCTGATTGAGAGAGAGAGAGAGAGAGAGAGAGAGAGAGAGAGAGAGAGAGAGAGAGAGAGAGAGATGATTAATAAATATATTTAATATTATTATTGTCCTGCGGGGGGCATAGATCTGTCTCTGTTCATTCATTAGTTGGTTTGATCATCACACTGTTGTACTATGTGTCCGCCACAAGGTATAGGCCTACCAAAAAGTGTCAGCCTATACAGAAAATAAGGTAAGAAAACAAATAAGTCATCCCGGCCATCGGGCATGTCATATGACATGGGCAAAATGTTATATTGCTTTGCTAAACTGATCAAGGCTTCATGGGTGGGGGACGACATGATGCTGTTGGCTGATTATTATTAGCCATTATGATTTTGTAAAAAGGCACGAACTGAGGAAGCCTCTTGGATGAGAGGCGAAACGTCTTCACGGATATATACCAAGTCCAGTTGCACTTGATTCAACTCCTTTGGATAACCATGACCTGGATGAATGAGAACATTCACACAAAAGTAAGAGTTTTCCAGCATCTCCTCTGCCATCTCATTTTCCCTCTCTTGTCTGTTGCTCCAGCAAGGTGGTGTGCTCAGTTCCAGCAATGCCTGCATTGTCAGCCATAATCTGGTTTAGATTTTCAAACTTGCCGAATAAAGCTACACTTGATAACATTTTTATTAGTAGGATAAACCCCTTGAGATGAGCCATTTGTTTTCAAGGGGGTCCTTAAAACGAAAACACAATACTTGAAGCAAACAGACGAAAGCTCTCCCAGGGCTAGACCCCCCCCCCACTGGTTCCCCTAAAATGCCAAAATACGTACAGTAAATGTACACATACCCATCCATACAAAGCTACATATACATTAATATGCACCTACACATTAGAAATAAATTATTTCCATATCTCAAATATAATTAGAAGCAAGAGCAAGTTGTTTGAAGATAGGTAAAAAGAGATGCCTTAAAGTGATGAAATGAAGTAAAAGATCCAATTGAACTGGGCAGGTTGCTCCAATCAGATGAAGCTTCTAAATTTAAAGGCTCTGCATTTAAAGAAACGTCACCCAATTCCTTTAGAAATTCCAGGAACGAAGAAAAAAGGACGCTCAGTATGCCTAGACTATACAATGACCTGTATGGAGTTAAAATGTATTTTGAGTAAGGATAGTTAAAGAAAATGCATTTAAAAATAAATTGCAACCAACGAAAATGTCTTCTAGATTTAGGTCTTAACCAATTTAGTGACTCACATATAAAACAGTGATGGGTTCTATAAGGATACCTCAAAACAAATCTACAGAGCCTATTATAAACCATAATGAGATGGCAAAGATTTGTTTCCTTTGTGTTCTGATTGACGATATCTGCATAATCTAGTACTGATAATATCAACTTGAAATACTTTTTTTCCTGACCTATTGAGTGAAATGGTTAATAGAATGATACAATATTCTCAGGCTGCAACTTGTTTTCTTTATGACTGAGTCAACATGGGGCTTAAAAGAAAGATGAGAAACAAGCCAGAGACTGAAATATTTAAATTCCTCCACTTTCTGGGGTGGTGTCCTATCTAAGAAACTATTTGATCAATTACTGGTTAAATGCAAACGGTCAGATCTAGTGCCAAACAACATACAATAACGCTTCTTATCAGTAGAAGTTTGTTAAAAGAAAACCATTTTTGAGCGGCATCAAAATCAGCTGGTAATGTACACTGGATTTGTGAGATATCAGGTTTGGCGGTATCAGGCTCAAAATATCATCTCCATATAACTGAGCATGACAATCAGAGCACGATCGTGGGTGATCATTAATAAAAATGGAGAACAGCAATGCCCCTAGAGATGAACCTTGTGGTACACCTTTTTCCAGGATCATAAAATCTGACTGTTTGCCCTAAAAAGAGACACACTGACGTCTATGGTGAAGATATGAATTGAACCAAAGTAAAACATGTTTTGAAAGACCAATAGCACAAAGTTTGCCAAGGAGGAGGTAGTGCTTAACCATGTCAAAAGCCTTAGTAAGATCTATAAATATTGCACATAAGAATACTGCTGTCCAATGCAGATACATCATTGGTGAATTTTAAATGAGCAGAAGTTAGGTCTGAAACCAGATCGGTATGGTGATAAGATGTGAAAGCCATTAACACATTGAGATAATTGATTAAAAATTAACTTTTCACACACTTTTGTTATACTGTCAATAATGGAAATAGGTCTATAGTTATTGAAAATGAGAGGGTCACCACTTTCATGCAATAGGGTAATTTTGGCAAATTTCCAAATTGATGGAAATTTACATGCACATAAAGATAAATTAAATAAATCAGACAGCGGTTATGCCAGAACATGAGAGGCAAGCTTGATGAACTTAATCTCCAAACAATCTGGACCAGCACCACTACCTGAGCTTAGATCACCAATAACCTGCTGAATATCAATTGGACGGTTTCGTCTAAAGGAGAAGAAGCCACCTCATTTAGAGTTATTCGATGAAATATCAGAATAGGGAAATCAGAAACTTCTGAACTGTAGACAGAGGTAAAGTACTGGCTGAAGGTATTAGCAATTATAACAATTATAAAGGATCATTAACAACTTAATTATTAACTCTAATGTGAGTAGTAGAGCTGTTGGTGGATTTATTGATTATACTGTTGATTCTATTCCAAAACTGTTTCGGGCTATAAAAATCATTAGCTACAGAGTCTTTATAATAATTAGATTTAGCATTTCTTTTTTTGGTTGTACATATATTCCTTTAATGTTTATATGCATTCCAATTAGCTGAATCCTTTGTTGAGTGATATTTTTCTAAGGCCTTATCTCTCTGTTTAAAGAGACTTAAAAGATCAGCATTAATCCAAGGTAAACGTCTACCTTTAACCTTAATTGTTTTGCAGGGGGCTTGTTTGTCTATAACATTACCTCAGTATAAAAGAAGTTCCATGCATCTTCAGCAAAAGGTATTAGCTGAAACCTTTCCCAATTTATGGCAATTAAATCTTCATCTTTCCATCCATCCATCCATTATCCAAACCGCTTATCCTGCTTCAGGGTCGCGGGGATATTGGAGCCTATCCCAGCAGTCATTGGGCGGCAGGCGGGGGGACACCCTGGTCCGGCCGCCAGGCCATCACAGGGCCCCCCCCCCCACCCCCACACACACTTAGGGACAGTTTAGTATGGTCGATACACCTGACCTACATGTCTTTGGACTGTGGGAGGAAACCAAAGCACCCATAGGAAACCCACGCAGAAATGGGGAGACCATGCAAACTCCACACTGAAGATGACCCGGGATGACTCCCAAGGTTGGACTACCCCAGGGCTTGAACCCAGGACCTTCTAGCTGTGAGGCGACCGTGCTAACCACTGAGCCATCGTGCCGCCCAGTTTCATAACAACTGGTATCTAATGCTAGTTATTTTGGTGGCTTGACCAATAACTGCTTCATGTGAGCACAATTTAAGTGTGGCAGTGCTAGCATTACAGCTAACTGACGCTGATTGGTTGTGATGTTCATGAATGATAAAATATACAGCCAATCCACGGCAATATGTTACATAACATTTTATGACGATGCCTTCAAACTCAATTATCAATTAGCAAGAGGACCAAACTGACAGGTTTTCTTTTATATGTGCTGAAAGTACACTAAGATCTCTCATTAATCATCTACATCCTCTCTTACATCCCACAAATAATTTACAGCAGGATGTAAAATTTTAAGATTCATATCAAAGAACACTGCCATTGCCTCTTCTAAGTTCTATTATGTAAATTCTAAGCTATTCTTTGTATCTTCATCTTTACAATTATACATTTTAAGTAGTCTCGATCTTGATAATGCATTCTTTAGGACCCCGTCTTACATTGGCTTTGGTTGGTAAGGGTCTTGGTCTTGACTGAGACAGTCTTAACCAACACTAAATGCTGGAAGTCTACAAATTTTAGGCTTTTAATCTGCACTTTGCCTAGTAAATAGCTTCTGGTGTGAGAATTATTGCTCTGAACAAAGCAACCCACAAAAAAACATGACAGCACGAGCGAATGAACAAAACTCTACAGAATCCACCGTTGTATTCACATAATCTTGAGTGTAACTGACCATTCTCACTACTCCTCGCATAACTCATTTCAAGGACTAAAATTCTCAACGAGCAAACAGATACTGAAGAGAGAGGAGGGAACGCAACAAAACTTCACACTGACAGAAGATAAGAAACAGTTTCACTTCACCACACCCTGCCAGATTTAGAGCATGGAGACATCTAATGCTGTGTGCATATATATATATATATTATACAGTGGTGTGAAAAAGTGTTTGCCCCCTTCCTGATTTCTTATTTTTTTGCAATCACTTTTTCACACAGGGCCATGTAGGTTTTGATTTTTCTTTTCCCTTAATAACAAAAACCTTCATTAAAAAACTGCATTTTGTGTTTACTTGTGTTATCTTTGTCTAATATTTAAATTAGTTTGATGATCTGAAACATTTAAGAGTGACAAACATGCAAAAAAATAAGAAATCAGGAAGGGGGCAAACACTTTTTCCACACCACTATATATCGTTTTTTTCCGAAACCGTCAATGGTGTTGAGTGCTCGACTAATGCAGAGCGGAATATCAACACGGATACAGGAAAAAAGATTTTAATGCATAGTTACGTTGCCCAGCGTCACACACTGTATGATTCTTTATGAAAAAAACATTAGCAGCTGACGAGTGCGATACACACAAAACAGGCCTGTACTGCTGTACTGCTATGCATTACAATCTTTTTTCCTGTATCCCTGTTTCATGCCATAAGCAATCATCAGCTGTCAATAAACCTACTCATATATATATATATACACAACTTTGTTAAAAGAAAACTCAATGGTAAGGAAAGTGCTCAGTAAACAAGGAGCAAAATAATCCAGTGAGTCAAGTAAATCTCGCTCCTCATCTTGTTGAGCAACATTGAAACCGACATGGAACAAGTAAATTTCGGCTAAGAATTTCCTTGACTCGCTGGATTATATATATATACACTCACCGGCCACTTTATTAGGCACACCTGTCCAACTGCTCGTTAACGCAAATTTCTAATCAGCCAATCACATGGCAGCAACTCAATGCATTTAGGCATGTAGACATGGTCAAGACGATCTGCTGCAGTTCAAACCGAGCATCAGAATGGGGGAGAAAGGTGATTTAAGTGACTTTGAACATGGCATGGTTGTTGGTGCCAGACGGGCTGGTCTGAGTATTTCAGAAACTGCTGATCTACTGGGATTTTCACGCACAACCATCTCTAGGGTTTACAGAGAATGGTCCGAAAAAGAGAAAATATTCAGTGAGCGGCAGTTCTGTGGGCGAAAATGCCTTGTTGATGCCAGAGGTCAGAGGAGAATGGCCAGACTGGCTCGAGCTGATGGAAAGGCAACAGTAACTCAAATAACCACTCATTACAACCGAGGTATGCAGAAGAGCATCTCTGAACGCACAACACGTCGAACCTTGAGGCAGATGGGCTACAGCAGCAGAAGACCACACCGGGTGCCACTCCTGTCAGCTAAGAACAGGAAACTGAGGCTACAATTCGCACAGGCTCACCAAAATTGGACAATAGAAGATTGGAAAAACGTTGCCTGGTCTGATGAGTCTCGATTTCCGCTGCGACATTCGGATGTTGGGGTCAGAATTTGGCGTCAACAACATGACAGCATGGATCCATCCTGCCTTGTATCAACGGTTCAGGCTGGTGGTGGTGGTGTAATGGTGTGGGGGATATTTTCTTGGCATACTTTGGGCCCCTTAGTACCAATTGAGCATCGTGTCAACGCCACAGCCTACCTGCGTATTGTTGCTGACCATGTCCATCCCTTTATGACCACAGTGTTCCCATCTTCTGATGGCTACTTCCTGCAGGATAACGCGCCATGTCATAAAGCTCGAATCATCTCAGACTGGTTTCTTGAACATGGCAATGAGTTCACTGTACTGAAATGGCCTCCACAGTCACCAGATCTCAATCCAATAGAGCACCTTTGGGATGTGGTGGACCGGGAGATTCGCATCATGGATATGCAGCCGACAAATCTGCAGCAACTGCGTGATGCTATCATGTCAATATGGACCAAACTCTCTGAGGAATGTTTCCAGTACCTTGTTGAATCTATGCCACAAAGGATTTAGGCAGTTCTGAAGGCAAAAGGGGGTCCAACCCGGTACTAGCAAGGTGTACCTAATAAAGTGGCCAGTGTGTGTGTGTGTGTATATATACACTACCGTTCAAAAGTTTGGGATCACCCAAACAATTTTGTGTTTTCCATGAAAAGTCACACTTATTCACCACCATATGTTGTGAAATGAATAGAAAATAGAGTCAAGACATTGACAAGGTTAGAAATAATGATTTGTATTTGAAATAAGATTTTTTTTACATCAAACTTTGCTTTCGTCAAAGAATCCTCCATTTGCAGCAATTACAGCATTGCAGACCTTTGGCATTCTAGCTGTTAATTTGTTGAGGTAATCTGGAGAAATTGCACCCCACACTTCCAGAAGCAGCTCCCACAAGTTGGATTGGTTGGATGGGCACTTCTTGCGTACCATACGGTCAAGCTGCTCCCACAACAGCTCAATGGGGTTCAGATCTGGTGACTGCGCTGGCCACTCCATTACCGATAGAATACCAGCTGCCTGCTTCTGCTCTAAATAGTTCTTGCACAATTTGGAGGTGTGTTTAGGGTCATTGTCCTGTTGTAGGATGAAATTGGCTCCAATCAAGCGCTGCCCACTGGGTATGGCATGGCGTTGCAAAATGGAGTGATAGCCTTCCTTATTCAGAATCCCTTTTACCCTGTACAAATCTCCCACCTTACCAGCACCAAAGCAACCCCAGACCATCACATTACCTCCACCATGCTTAACAGATGGCGTCAAGCATTCTTCCAGCATCTTTTCATTTGTTCTGCGTCTCACAAACGTTCTTCTTTGTGATCCAAACACCTCAAACTTGGATTCATCCGTCCACAACACTTTTTTCCAGTCTTCCTCTGTCCAATGTCTGTGTTCTTTTGCCCATCTTAATCTTTTTCTTTTATTGGTCAGTCTCAGATATGGCTTTTTCTTTGCCACTCTGCCCTGAAGCCCAGAATCCCGCAGCCGCCTCTTCACTGTAGATGTTGACACTGGTGTTTTGTGGGTACTATTTAATGAAGATGCCAGTTGGGGACCTGTGAGGCGTCTGTTTCTCAAACTAGAGACTCTAATGTACTTATCTTCTTGCTCAGTTGTGCAACGCGGCCTCCCACTTCTTTTTCTACTCTGGTTAGAGCCTGTTTGTGCTGTCCTCTGAAGGGAGTAGTACACACCGGTGTAGGAAATCTTCAATTTCTTAGCAATTTCTCGCATGGAATAGCCTTCATTTCTAAGAACAAGAATAGACTGTCGAGTTTCAGATGAAAGTTCTCTTTTTCTGGCCATTTTGAGCGTTTAATTGACCCCACAAATGTGATGCTCCAGAAACTCAATCTGCTCAAAGAAAGGTCAGTTTTGTAGCTTCTGTAACGAGCTAAACTGTTTTCAGATGTGTGAACATGATTGCACAAGGGTTTTCTAATCATCAATTAGCCTTCTGAGCCAATGAGCAAACACATTGTACCATTAGAACACTGGAGTGATAGTTGCTTGAAATGGGCCTCTATACACCTATGTAGATATTGCACCAAAAACCAGACATTTGCAGCTAGAATAGTCATTTACCACATTAGCAATGTATAGAGTGTATTTCTTTAAAGTTAAGACTAGTTTAAAGTTATCTTCATTGAACAGTACAGTGCTTTTCCTTCAAAAATATGGACATTTCAATGTGATCCCAAACTTTTGAACGGTAGTGTATATATATATATATATATATATATATATATATATATATATATATATATATATATATATATATACACACACACACATATATATATATACATATATATATACATATAGACATACATATAGATATACATATATACATGTAGACATACATATAGATATACATATATACATACATATATACATACATACAGTCGCAAGAAACAGGCCTGTACTGCAATGTATTAAAACTTTTTTCCCTGTATCTGTGTTGATATTCCGTTGATATTAGTCATTAGTTGAGTACTTATGACACCATTGACGGTTTCGGGGAAAAAAAACGCTATATATACATATATAGTATGTATAATATATATAGATGTGTTTGAGATTTAAAAAAAAAAACAAAAAAAACAACACAGTTGTAAATTCTTACCAGAGGCCCTCCAAAGACAATTGCAGGCAGATAAAAAAAAGACAGAAATTGGCAGGAAAAATGAGCTGCATGTATGGTGACGAAAAGATGAGACACAAGGAAAGCAGAAAATAAAAGAAGACCTGGGAATATTTTCTAGCTCCCCAGACAGACAGACAGATAGATAGATAGACAGACAGATATACAGAGAGAGAGGAAAAGAGGCAGCGAGAAGGAGAGAGAGAGTGAGAACAAGGACAAATGTGTGTGTGTGTGTGTGGAAAAGTGAAGGGAGTGACATGATTCAGCCAGGGTGCAGATGCTCTTCTGCTGCTGCCATGTCGCCCTCTGCATTATTCATGCAAGACAGAGCTCTCCCTCTCCTAATCCTTTGTACCCTTTATTTTGCTCCTTCAGTGGAACTCTCTGAATAATGTCTCCGAGTAAAAAAAAAAAGATGCATGTGGGACTCAAGAGGAAGTTTTGAAAGCTTGCAGTCATTTGCCTGGTTATCGAACAACGTGGAGACTGAAAAACAAAAAAGCATTCCCATTCAGTGTTTCAGGGCAAAAATTGTCCCTAGGTGTGAATGTGTTGGCCCTGTGATGGACTGGCAGCCTGTCCAGGGTGTCTCCCAGTTAAACTTGAACATAAAGTAAATATTGAATGTCGTTTTATCTTTACTATGGTCTTGTTACTCAGCAGGACATTCAATATTCACCTATTTAAATTTAACTGCTAATTACCATTTAAAGGATTCAAAACACTTGTGTTTGGTACCATGTGATGTGTGAATTTATTCAACAGTGTTTGATGTAGATTATATTTAACACCACATTACAATGACAAGGAAGCAAACCAGAGATACAGAAAAGCCTCCATTTTTACTCATATATTACGCGATTACCACTCATTATAGCTCAATTACATCTATTCTACCTAAGTTCTAAAGTGCTGGAAAGGACGCCGTGTAATTTGCTGATTCCAATACTTCTGTGATGAGTGTGTGAAAGATATGTGTTGTCTCAGTGTTGTTCAGACATCATCAGATTAAATGCTGGTTTAAACTGAGTGACGGTCATGGCTGTGATACATCTGGAGCCTTTTTCAATGGGTATTGCCATGTTAGGACACCTCACCCTGCGATTTTGGCTTAAAGGTTATCTATAGCATTGAATATGTATCATGGCAATCTTTTTCTGTGGCATTTAATCAAGCTCTAGTCTAAAGGTCAGCCGTTGACTGTCAAACAGCCTTGGTAAGCTATCTTGTAAGGCTTGTGGGGTTAGCTATTTGCAACATTATGGCATGACCCATCCAATGTGCAAATTAACTACAGGTTAAGGTCAGTGTAGAAGCTAAGGACTCTTACATTGTATGTTAATTTTATCAAAATTATTATTTCTACTATTTCATACAGATGAACAAAAAAAGGGAAAAAACTATACAAGAAGGCTGTGGATGGGTGAAAGTCAGGTTAAGGAGATTGCAGAAGGTCTTATATCACCATCCTCCAGTCTACTTAGTATGCAATATTACTTAAGGCAATGAAATGACAAAACAGAAAATTTACATTTATTTTGAAGCTACAAACCTCTTAAATTAGAAGAAAAACATGCAGCAGCTATACTTCAGTTTCCTGAGTGGTTTGTAAATGCATAAAACAAACAACCACAAATCTCTTTCAAATGACCTTGCTAGTTTTTGTTTTTGATCAAGTAGTAAAAATGTTTTGTTGTAATGTGACGGATGGCCCCAATTTGCTTTAATCGCATCCTTTGAAACTGGACTATTGAACATTAACACACTGCACCGTCAATCCTTCTTTCAGCTTTTTCCCTGTTTTTCAGGGGTCGCCACAGCAGATTTTACAGTTTCCACCAGGAGCCTGTGAGGGCACAGTGCCAATGACCGTTGTTCGATCTGGTATGGTCTTGTCAATCTGCATATTGATTTGGCAAAATTTTACGTCGGATGCCCTTCCTGACACAACCACTAACCCTATGGACGGGGGCACAGGTAAAGCGCTGGATGCCATCCCAGTATTCATGGACTTGCGCCCATGCCTGTCGCTATACACTGCACCGTCAATGCTGAAGCAATATATTTTTCAACTATGCTATCAGTGTAGTGTATCAGTGTGTTTTTTCATAGTAGCATTCAGTAATTCATGGTCGCAAACGAGGACAAGGAAAGGTTGGGGAGAGGTCTTGAAGATTGGAGAAAAGCTCTAGAGATTAGAGGACTAAAGATCAGCAGAACAAATACTGAGTACCTGTGTGTAAATAAGCAAGTAGAAAGTTCAGGATTGACCTTAAGAGGAGAAGATGTCCCAGAAGTTAACGAATTCAAGTGCTTATGATCCACAATACAGACAGAAGGCGGTGACAAGAAAGAAGTCAAGAAAAGGACACAATCTGGGTGGAATTCATGCAGTGAGGTAGCTGGAGTACTTTGTGACAATAGAATGCCGTTAGGTAAGGGTAAAGTGTGTATATGTAAGTATATATAGGGTAAAGTATTCTTCCAGTGTAGGAAGAATACCGTTACTTGGTGGCCTCACCAAGTACCGGTGTGGGTGGCGCAAACTTAACGTTTGCGGCGGCCTCACCCAGTGCTGTTCATGCAGTGTCTTTGTCTGCATCCGGGTTTCTGCCTTCGTCTGATGGCTGGGAGAGCTGACGCTGGATCGGCTGGGGGAGCTTGGTCTGCTGCGTCCTGTGGGCCAGGGACCGTGGCCCTGCCCGAAGAGGAAACACCGAGGGCAGTCTGACAGTATATGGAAGCAGGGCAAGCTAAGCTAACTGCTAGCCCATGAAGACCGGCAGTTCCAATAAAACCGAGGGCGGTCTGGCAGTGGCATGACTGTGTTTTTGGTGTCATCGTGTGGAGTGCGAGGAGGTGTGTCAAAGGTGTCTGGCTGGGAGAGCTGGCGTTGAATCAGCTGGGGAAGCCTGGTCCACTGCCTCCGGTGGGCCCAAGGATCACGGCCCTGCCTGGAGTTGCGCTAGAGGGGGAAACACCGAGGGCAGTCTGACAGGATGCGGAAGCAGGGCAGGCTAAGCTAACTGCTAGCCCATGCAGACAGCAGTTCCGACAGTCATCCTGGCTGGCATTCGCTCTCTTGGACAGTGATTTTTGGATATGATGGATATATGTGTTTTTGTAGTTTTTTTGTTCTGTTTTAATTTTGGATGTAAGTATGTGTCCTTGTAGGTTTTGGATATGTCTTTGTCTTTGTGTTGCACTGCTGTGGGCTGGGGGAAATTATATTTCGTTTCATGTCTGCCATGCTCTATGGTATGGAAACAGTGACAACAACAGAGAGGCTAGAATCTACATTACAGGTAGCAGAGATGAACATGCTGTGTTGGTCCTTGGGAGTGACTAGAAAAGACCGGAAGAGAAATGAAGTGAGAGCTACGTTCAAGATCAGAGGAATGGATGAGAAGTTGAGAGAGACAAGATTGAGATGGTTTGGACATGTACAGCGAGGAGGCATAGACTATATAGGAAGAAGGTACTGGACCTGGAAATACCTGGCAAAAGAAAAAGAGGAAGACCAAGGAAAAGAAGGAGAGACCAGATAGGGGAGGACATGAGGAGGGTTGGACTGCAAGAGAGGGATGCATCAGACAGAAAGCTATGGAGGACAAAAATCTGCTGTGGTGACCCCTGAGAAACAGGGGACAAGCCGAAAGAAGACGAAGATGAAGAAGATGAAGATGATGAAGAAGAAGAATCGGTAATGCGATCAGGATTAAGAAAGGGGCTTATAAACAGGTAATGCTGAATAAAACCCATTATTCGGATATGAGTAGACAACTAGCTTATGGTGCACGTCTCAAAGCGCTCATTGGACCTCATTCACTAATATCTGCATAGAAATGATCTTACCATGTGTCAAGAAAATGTGCACATGCAAAATTATCGCCAAATTCAAGACATGTGTAGACCAACATTTTACTGACACCAAAATAGAAGCGACTGTTTCAGAAGTTGAAGGCAGAAAAGGCGTTCTTCTCCATAGCATCTTCTCTGGAGCGACTGGTGTGAGGAAAACTGAATTACTGAGCCCAACAAGTATCTTATTCTGCATTTCTTATTCAATAGCTTTTTTTTTTTTAATTCAGCCAATTGTGTCTGTTGGAACACACGACCAAGCCAGAGGCAACACAGGGACTCGAACCAGTGATCCCTGTGTTGGTAGGCAGGTAGGCAACAGAATAGCGCACCATGATCTTTTTTTCTTTTTTTTTTTACCATATGTAAAGCACTCTGAATTCTCTTTGTGTCTGAAACTATGTACAAATAAACTTTCCTTGCCTACATGGAAAAAACTAAATAAATAAAATAAAAAAAATGATAACCAACCGTCGCAATGATTCAGGCTGCGACTAGAAAAACAATCAAAGAAAATGAATACGTGTCGCATTTTGATAAAGAAATTAAACGGTAACCTGCCATTAGCCATGAGTGGGAATAAGACAATTTTTCAGATCAAATATTGTTCACTATAATTATTTCTGTTAATATAAAGCAAATATTATCAAAATTATGAGACTAATAATTCATATTATGATCAAGGAATTAATGTATCATTAGCAAAGACTGGATACAATTTTTAATATCAACCATTTAACCATTTTTAACAGTTGTGGCACTAACACGCTAAACACATTTACATAAAGTTTGGCGATCATTCTGTAAGACTCGTCTTTAGGATTTATGCACATGACGAGTCTGAGGCAGGCCTAAACTTTGTTCGTATGGTACGAAAGTTACCGAAGAATCCCAAAATTTTGCTGAAACTGTTTGCATGCATGGTTTTAAGCGCCGGTTTGCATATGCTCAGTTCAATGGTGATTGAGGTCCGTCGATGGGTGAACAAACGGCCTACCTTGGGCATTTTGTGTGCGACGGGCGAGTCGAGGCCCTGGTCCATGCTGACGGCCGTCTCTGGCTCTCTGAACTGAGCCTTCAGCTTGCCGTAGCGCTGGCTGCAGTGGCGAAGACTCTTTCTGTGCCACACCTGCTGCTTGGTCTCACAGTCGTCCCCAACACCAAACCATTGGGCTGTGCTCCTATAATATGAGAGAGAGAGAGAGAGAGAGAGAGAGAGAGAGAGAGAGAGAGAGAGAGAGAGAGAGAGAGAGAGAGAGGGAAGGTGATGAGTTCAGGATGAGTTCATGGTGGGCTCAGTGAAGGGTAAAGAAGCATGGCGAGCAGATGATTGGGAATGTAATCACAAATTTATAAGACAGGCAAAACCCATTAAACCTTCAACTAATTAGCTAATTAGCAATGGATGTACTGTTGACCCAGACCACCTTTTGGATGTTATAGCAATACAATTATAAAATCCATTTAAAAAAGACCCATTTATCTTATCTTCATCTCAGTTATCAATCATTTTAACAGCATTTGTGGTTAATAGGTGTCATTGAAAAACAGGCTGTTTTGACCGTTAAACATTAAAATTGCGAGGTCAAAGGTTACCATGCTAAAATCAACAATCAAAAAACTTTAAAGTTGGGTTTAAGATACCTGAATTAAAAGTTGCAATGTGTGATTTTGGTAACACTTTACAAGTGAGTGGTTGTAACTGTTAATTATGACTAATTTGCCACTTAAACTCCTCCAGCACACTTGTTCACATTAGCACAAGGATTAAAAATATCAATAAATATCTCATTCTAAGTGTACAACCATGGATGTGTAGACTCTCTAGCCCTTGGCTAACGAGTCAGACCTTCTAGTTGACCAGTTAGTGCAGTCGCCTGTGGTGCGGGGAACCCAGGTTTGATTCCCGCCTGCCCCCTGAATTCCCGCTACATTATTAATATACATCATGTTGTAATGTTGTTTCGAGTATATTGTTCCCCTTTTTAATCTAAAGTTAACCTCTTCCTAATAGCACTTAACAGACCAGACTGTCTAGAGTAAAATATTTGTCCTAACCTGAACCATTTAGGACTTTGTGTTTAAAGTAAACCTTCAGGTTCAGATATGTCAGGCCTAAATTCTAACTTCCTTCCGTTTCTAAATTCTCTTGTTATTGTGTAATGCTATTATTAACTTCTTCTTCTTCCTCTTCTTTCAGCTTGTTCCCTGTTTCTCAGGGGTCACCACAGCAGATTTTACAATTTCCATCAGTGCCCTGTGAGGGCACAGCACCAATGTCAGCTGTTGTTAAGCCAGGCCTCGGCCGATCCCGTATGGAGCCTCGACTGATCCGCTATAGTCTTGTATGCAATCTGCATACTGATTCGGCAAAATTTTACGTCGGATGTCCTTCCTGACACAGCCACTAACCCTATGGATGGGGCCACAGGTAAAGTGCTGGATGCCATCCCAGTATTCATGGACTTGCGCCCATGCCTGTCGTCAATGTAATGCTATTATTAACACTTATCTAAAAATCATAGGATGTTTTTTAATATTCAATTATTTTGGTCTCAGTGCCCTGTTTCACATTCATTAACCAAGGGTGACTGATTTCTATGTAATTTTGCCCTTTTAAATAAAATTATAAATAAAAAAAATATAGATATAAACATACTCTCGTCAACTCCTTGAACAATTAAAACACATATAAGTGTACATAAATCCATGCTAACAGGTCAGCCACGTATACGGTTGTACGTCCAAGTACAAAAACACAAGTATATTCTTCATCTTACCTGCGGATGCTCTGTGAAAGTGACGTTTGTCTTTGGAAAGCTGCCCTCCTCTCCCCCGCCAATGCCCCCCCGGATAACCCGGACCCCCTGGCCATCTCCACCGTGGGACTGGCTGCCTGCCCGCTGGTACTTTTCTTCAAAGTTGGACGGAGTGGCTAAGAATGGAAGAGATAAACTAATTACCATACAGCAATTATGTTTTATGGCAACACCACAGCAAAGCATAGAGGCAAAAATAAGAAACGATTGTACAATAATAGACTGACAGCAGTAACTCAGACAGACACGGTGGGTAATGCAGATTAAAATGTGAACATTACTGTATGATTCATAAAAATAAAATAAAAACCCCAAAAACAACAATTTTTTGGGTAAATGCTACAGTGGTAGAATATCAGCATTGCTTCATTTTCTTTCTTTCTTTTTTTTTTGTGGATTTTTCCCCCATTTTTCTCCCCAACTGTATCCAGCCAATCACCCCACTCATCGGAGCCGTCCCAGTCGCTGCTCCACCCCATTTGCCGATCCGGGGAGGGCTGCAGACTACCACATGCCTCCTCCGATACACCTCAATAATGTGAAAAAAAAAACTGCTGCATGACAGGGAGGAAAAAATGACGAGCATATGAGACTACTGAAGCATTTGATGATGACTGCGTCACAGAATTAGCGTCAACTAATGCCGAACTTTTTGAAACTCACTGGACAGAGAGGCAAAACACGGTTGAAACTAATAACCACCAAATTGTAGGATTTGCAATAAAACAAAATGAAGCAATATTATGGGCACTATTTAGAGATTGCAGTCTGATTGGAGAGACTCTTAAATAATGCTATCAGCATTACTATTCAAATAATGCTGACATTTAACATTGACAGGTCTCTGTTGATTTACATGACCATATCTGCATGCTGTTTATTGCAACCTGCAGGCTCAAGACTCATTAACAGTTGTCTCTTTCCATTATGTAACGTGCTGTGGTTCCATTCAGACGTCATTATCCATTATCTTACCCGTTGGTGTCTCGGCAGCAGGCAGGGCTAATTGCTCCGTCATTCTGAGTTAATGGGGCACTAAGTGGGTTTTAACTAAGCCATATGGTCAGACTGCAGTCGAGCCAGTAGAGGGCAGAGGGTACTCAGTCTGCCTGGTAGAAGGCCTTTAAAAAAAAAGGGAGGGAAATCCACCCTAAATACGAATCCATAAATAGTAATGCTATAATTTTAATCTCTCAGTTTAACGCTAAGTGATAATGTGCGCGAGTCTCGACCATCAGCTTGACACACGTCCTTTAAATTGAGTGCCTCTGCTTGGTGGAGGCAAATCTCCCTGACACACACACACACACACACACACACACACACACACACACACACACACACACACACACACACACACTTGCTTGCTTGCTGGTTGTCCATCGTGCCCGATGATGACCATCTTCTTCTATTTGTGGGTCCTTTGAGGACTCAGATAGCAGAAGATACCTGTGCAGAGATGGTTTTTAAAGTGGCATGGGGGGTGCGTTTCTCCCAACGCCACATGACTTGATTGTAGAGGAGATGGTTCCGATGGCAAGGGGGATCCCTAGACGACCGGCACCTCCACACAACTGCAGGGGGCTGCCGGAAATCCAGTTTTTCGGAAACCGCCTCGAAGCGTACCGCCACAGCTTGCTTTTCTGTTGGGGTAAGCTCCCTTAGCCTTATGTCTTCCAGACTCACCCACAAGGCAGCGGGACAGTGGTTGATAGGTGCCAGGGCATGTCCACCAGGGTGGGCCTGCACACCATATCTCTGGGGCCCACTGCTGCTCCGAGATCCCCTGCCAAGTTAGCCTGGGGCCGCAAGACCCCAGTTACCATGTGTGGCCACGAGGAGGCCTGGCAGGAGTCTTGGTGAAGGAGAGGCTATGTACTGGCAAGGGAAGGCTTACACGCTAGGATGCTTCTCTATTCGCCACAAAGGCTAGCCAGCGGCAGCAAGCTAAGGGCAGGAAGGACACAAGCGGGTTGGAAGAACACATGCACCTTCCCTCCAACTACACACTCCTGCACTAGAAGCATCACAACACCCTGTGTGTATGTACACACACACACACACACACACACACACACACACACACACACACACACACACACACACACGAGTCCCTGTTCACCTCTTTTAGTTTAAGGGAATGACATTAGACAGGTGCTAGTGTCATTGCTGACAGAACAGCTCATTCATTTGATAATACCGGGGAATTTCTACAGAGACACGGGAGACCATACAGGCCCAAGCAGAACAAGAGTGAATCATTTCACTGAGCTACTACTTAAACTCGAGAGACCATCTCATTCAATGACAGCTCGATTCCCACCTGCTCACATTCTCTGCTGCTCTGCCAATGGTTCTGATGTGTCTGGTTTTGTAGTGTGCGTGTGTGTTTATATTTATCTATTTATTTGATTTTGATATACTCTGATCCCCGTAGGAAAATTACACTCTGCATTTAACCCATCCTAGATGTGTAGTTAGCGGCACGGTGGCACAGTGGTTCTTCTTGCTTCACAGCAAGAAGGTCCTGGGTTCGAGCCCCGGGGTAGTCCAACCTTGGTGGGTCGTCCCGGGCCGTCCTCTGTGTGGAATTTGCATGTTCTCCCCGTGTCTGCGTGGGCTTCCTCCGGGGGCTCCGGTTTCCTCCCAGAGTCCAAAGACATGCAGGTCAGGTGAATTGGCCATACCAAATTTTCCCTAGGTATGAATATGTGCGTGTGTGTGTGTGTGTGTGTGTGTGTGGGGGCCCTGTGATGGCCTGGCGGCCTGTCCAGGGTGTCTCCCCACCTGCCGCCCCATGACTGCTGTGACCCTGAGAGCAAGATAAGCCGTTCAGATAATGGATGGAGATGTGTAGCTAGGAGCAGTGGGGAGCCACTGTGCAGCATCCGGGGACCAACTCCAGTTCGTCTTGCCATGCCTTGGTCAGGTGCACAGACAGGAGTATTAACCCTAACATGCATGTCTTTTTTGATGGTGGGGGAAACCGGAGCACCCGGAAAAAACCCACCGCAGACACGGGGCAAACATGTAAACTCCACACAAAGGACGACCTGGGATGACCCCCAGGGTTGGACAACCCCAGGGTTCAAACCCAGGACCTTCTTGCTGTTAGATGACAGCACTAACCACTGTGCCACTGTGCTGCCCAATGTCCCAATTATGTGTTAAATCATAAATTATTGTCATCATACAACGTATGTGCACACTATAATGGTGTGAGGTCTGTCTCATTCACACACTGCTGTTATACTGGTGTTACAATACGCTGCCAGAGGAACGTGACCAGGGTCATTATTACAACAAGATGCTTAAATGTCCTGATCTGTGCCGCAGTTTTCCAACTCAAAACACTAGCTGATAGGCAACATTAAAATGGCGAAGAAGGGAAATGATAAAAATCAGTCAGGAAAGATGCTCAAGCCTACAAATACAGTGGCTTGCAAAAGTATTCATACCCCTTGATCTTTTCCACATTTTGTCACATTACGACCACAAACATAAATATATTTTATTGGAATTTTATGTGAAAGACCAACACAAAGTGGCACACAGTTGTGAAGTACAAAGAAAATTATACATGATTTAAAAAAATTTTTACAAATAAAAAACTGAAAAGTGCGGTGTGCAAAAGTATTCAGCCCCCCTGAGTCAATACTTGGTGGAACCGCCTTTTGCTGCAATTACAGCTGCAAGTCTTTTGGGGTATGTCTCTACCAGCTTTGCACATCTAGAGACTGAAATTTTTGCCCATTCTTCTTTGCAAAACAGATCAAGCTCAGTCAGATTAGATGGAGAGCGTTTGTGAACGGCAGTTTTCAGATCTTGCCACAGATTCTCAATTGGATTTAGGTCTGGACTTTGACTGGGCCATTCTAACACATGAATATGTTTTGTTTTAAACCAGTCCATTGTAGCCCTGGCTTTATGTTTAGGGTCATTGTCCTGCTGGAAGGTGAACCTCCGCCCCAGTCTCAAGTCTTTTGCAGACTCCAACAGGTTTTCTTCCAAGATTGCCCTGTATTTGGCTCCATCCATCTTCCCATCAACTCTGACCATCTTCCCTGTCCCTGCTGAAGAGAAGCACCCCCAGAGCATGATGCTGCCACCACCATGTTTGACAGTGGGGATCGTGTGTTCAGAGTGATGTGCAGTGTTAGTTTTCCGCCACACATAGCGTTTTACATTTAGGCCAAAAAGTTCAATTTTGGTCTCATCTGACCAGAGCACCTTCTTCCACATGTTTGCTGTGTCCCCCACATGGCTTCTGGCAAACTGCAAACTGGACTTCTTATGGTTTTCTTTTAACAATGGCTTTCTTCTTGCCACTCTTCCATAAAGGCCAGATTTGTGCAGTGCACGACCAATAGTTGTCCTGTGGACAGATTCCCCCACCTGAGCTGTGGAACTCTGCAGTTCGTCCAGAGTCACCATGGGCCTCTTGGTTGCATCTCTGATCAGTGCTCTCCTTGTTCGGCCTGTAAGTTTAGGTGGACAACTGTGTTTTGGTAGGTTTGCAGTTGTGCCATACTCTTTCCATTTCCGGATGATGGATTGAACAGTGCTCCGCGAGATGTTCAAAGCTTGGGAAATCTTTTTATAGCCTAACCCTGCTTTAAACTTCTCCACAACTTTATCCCTGACCTGTCTGGTGTGTTCCTTGGACTTCATGATGCTGTTTGCTCCCCAATATTCTCTTTACAAACCTTTGAGGCCATCACAGCACAGCTGTATTTGTACTGAGATTAGATTACACACAGGTTGACTCTATTTAGTCATTAGGTCAACATTCGATCATTCAGCAATCATCAGGCAACTTCTGAAGGCAATTGGTTGCACTCAGAGAAAAGAGGGCTGAATACTTTTGCACACCACACTTTTCAGTTTTTTATTTGTAAAAAATTTTTTAAATCATGTATAATTTTCTTTGTATTTCACAATTGTGTGCCACTTTGTGTTGGTCTTTCACATAAAATTCCAATAAAACATATTTATGTTTGTGGTCGTAACGTGAAAAAATGTGGAAAAGTTCAAGGGGTATGAATACTTTCACAAGCCACTGTATAACGCCTTCTGATGGAATATTTACCAAATTAATTCTTAAGTGAAAACACTTGATTTTGTTTCAATCCTGGTTACTGTGGATGCAACTAGCGCTTATTTTCATTATCAATTACAGAATTAATTGTAATTAATTCTGTAATTGATAATAAAATCAAAATTTTGATTACTGCAACTCACTCCTCTATGCCATCAGTGCTAGCTCTATCAAGAGACTCCAAATGGTCCAGAACGCATCCGCCCGACTTTTCACTTTCACCACATCACCCCAGTCCTAAAAGACCTCCACTGGCTACCCATCTCCCACCGAATCAATTACAAAATCCTGGTTCTTACTTATAAAGCCCTCCACAAACTGGCTCCCCCATACCTCACCAACCTCTTCTCCCCCTTCCAACCCTCTCGGTCCCTCAGATCCACCTCAGCCTCCCTTCTCTCTACCCCCAGGTCCAACCTCCGCAGCTTTGGTGACCGACCCTTCTCCAGGGCAGCTCCCCGGCTCTGGAACTCACTCCCCCAAATCATTAGAGACTCAGAATCCCTCCCACTCTTCCAATCCCGTCTCAAGACACACCTCTTCTCCATTGCCTTCTCGTGCCCCCCCCCCCATCCTCCCCTAATCTGAGGCAGACTAAGGTCTGAGCACTCGTCCTGCTGCTCCCTCCTCTTGGAACTCCCTCCCCAAGCACATCAGACTCTGCTGCGATCTGCCCACATTCAAGTCATTAATCAGGACTTGCTTTCCTCTGTGATTTATGATGCTTGTTTTTCTTGCCCTTTTGTATCTGTCCAAGTCGGAGAGTACTGCTGGTGTCGTGTGTGGCTGCCGCTTCTCCCTCTCGTAGCCCCCCTTCCCATCCACCCCTGTATGTCTGTGTTATGTTTATCTGTTGTCTTGTTTCACCCCGTTTATTGTAAAATGACTTTGAGCGTTAGAAAAGCGCTGTATAAGTTTAATTTATTATTATTATTATTATAATTAATCATTTACTCTATAAAATGTCAAAAATAATGATGCTCATCTTAGGTCTCCAGAGCCAGTGATGTCTTGAAACTATTTACAGTTTGACCAGCAGCCAAGAGAAACCCCCACAAAACCATTTTATCATGCAAGAAAGGCAAGCAAAGGCTTAGCATTTCTGCAGCTTGAACCAAATGTATTTTACTTGATAAATGACTTAAATGATTAACTGATTACTAAAACAACAATTTTCTGTAAATCAAATTAATCAACAAATTGTTAAAGAAAGCCACTTTATTTTGTCATTGTATTCTTACAACAAACTGTATACTTGTAATGAATTTGTTCTCTGCATTTAACCAGTCCTGTTGTATAGGAGCAGAGGGCAGCTGCAGCGCCCGGGGACCAACTCCAGTTCTTCTTTCCATCGCCTTGCTCAGGGGCACAGACAGGAGTATTAACCCTAACATGCATGTCTTTTTCACGGTGGGGGGAAACTGGAGCACCTGAAGGAAACCCACACAGACACGGGGAGAACATGCGAACGCCACACAGAAAGGCCCTGGGGTTTGAACCCAGGACCTTCTTGCTGTGAGGCAACAGTGCTGACCACTGGGCCACCGTGCCACCCATGTCTAAATGTTACTGGTTACAGTTAAGCTAAGCCATGCTAGTATCTGGTGTTTTCCTATGTGAAGGAGACTACAGTTAGATGTCGGTGTGTTGGGCCAACATAATTTTCTCATTTTCTCTTCTGTAATCCAAAAGCTACATGCTCAGGCTTGTTCGTACCGCAATGTATTGGAATATTTTATGCCTAAGGAATTTTATTATTTTAAAACTCGAGATACAAAACATTGCATCTTCTCCCCTGGCAATAGAGGAGGCTTATCCTGACTCATTGCAGTTGATATTTGATCACTTGGTTGAAATGTCACTGTTTTAGTCTGGCAGTGGGGCCAACAGAGGGACATTTTATGGCCTTGAGCCCACTATTCACTCGGCAGCTGTCCCAAATGCCTCCAGACCAGAACAAACAGCATGTATAGGAACAAGGGAGAGAGCTTGCTACTCTCTGAACAACTCTGATGGAGAAGAAGAGAGTAGTTTACCGACTGCACCGTCTATTGAGATGTTTTTGGTGAATCGTTTTTGGGTTTTTTTTTTAGGAAAAAAAAAGGCAAGTTTCAAGAAAGTAAAAGTGGTTGCAGTCTATACATGATAACTTGCCTGCAATCTCTGACATATTTAGTGTCTGTCAATACAATATTTATATGCTCTGCACCCTGCAATTCATTTTAAGTATTATTTCAGTCTGCTGACAGTTTCTTAACTCCACATGAAAGAAAAAGTGTTTACAGTTCTCATTTATATGGAATGAAGTTTGGGCCGGTTGATGACATGAATCAAATATGACCGAACTGGACTTGGACTGCAGCCGATGCTTTTGCTCTCATAGGGAGTTATTTTTGTTGCACCACTTTGCATCCCCTTACCATGCAAACTGAAGGCTTACTAAAGGGACACAAAATAGCAACAATCACATGGCCTCAGAGGGGCAAACACAAAGGCTGCCATCTCCTTCTTAAGCATTCTCTGTCTGAAAAAAAACAACAACCATGTATTATCTTTAACAAAAGGTCTGATATCAGCACCAGGTTAAAGGTCTGGATATCTCTTTAAAAAGCAAAGCAAGATTTATTCATTAGTAAAACTTCAGGATAAGCAAGCATCGGTACTGTGGCAGAAAAAAGGTGCACAGACATTTCTATAAACTCTTCAACATCAAGCGTCCAGGTGGCGTGGCGGTCTATACCGTTGTCTACCAACACGAGGATTGCCGGTTCGAATCCCCGTGTTACCTCCGGCTTGGTCGGGCATCCCTACAGACACAATTGGCCGTGTCTGCGGGTGGGAAGCCAGATGTGGGTTATGTGTCCAGGTCACTGACTGCACTAGCGCCTCCTCTGGTCGGTCAGGGCACCTGTTCAGAGGGGAGGCAGAACTGGGGGGGAATAGCTTGATCCTCCCACGCGCTATGTCCCCCTGGTGAAAATCCTCACTGTCAGGTGAAAAGAAGCAGCTGGCGACTCCACATGTATCGGAGGAGGCATGTGGTAGGTAGTCTGCAGCCCTGCTCGGATCGGCAGAGGGGGTGGAGCAACGACCAGGATGGTTCGGAAGAGTGGGGTAATTGGCCAAGTACAATTGGGACAAACAAACTCTTGAACATCACAAGCACGACAATAGTTTTGCAGTGAGTGAGGCAATTTGTGACAAGAGTCAGTTCAGTGGAACATGACTGTAATGTGTTCACACCAAAAGGGGGTGGAAGGTTAGCAAAATGACACATTGGCCTTTTTCACACATTCATTTCCTGGCACTGATGGACTGATATTACCAGCACCGCTGATGAGTTTCCTCTGTTCACGCATCCAGTTAGGGTGTCCAAATAGCGTTTGTCAACACATGACATGACAGCGCCTTGTGTTGCAGTGCACCTCACACGTGGAGGACTTCCTCCATTTCATCAAAGCCTACCACATCTCTTTATCACACAGCTGCCTACTGATTTCCTCCTCTGTGCAGACGGAAAGTAGCTCTCTTATTTCCAGGCAGGTGCAATTTCCAAACGTTTTTAAATACGCTCTTATTTTTTTTGCTTGAGAAACAAATCTGCTTCAGACAAATGCACGCCATGAGCAGGTCACGAATGCACTCCTTGCGATTTTTTTTTCCGCACCTGAAAAAGCATCTTACATAAGATCAGTGTTCCCCTTTGGGTGCTGGCCTGATAACCCTAAGGCTTTTGTGCAAAATATTTTCGTTTCGGAACATTTCAAAAGATGTTACAAGGCGTTGAGCCGGTAAACTGTCAGTGCAACTTTGGCAAAATATCGACTCCAGCTCGTGCTCACACTGGACCCCAGTATGGGAAATTGCTGGAAGATTTACAGGTTAGGACCCGAGTGTGAAAGGGGCTTTTCTCTCCAGTTCAAGAGGAAGGAAGTGCTCTACCAACAGGTCAGGTTAGGCTAGGTGCCCACTGTTATAGATTATCTTGCTGAAAGGGCAATATGCTGTCTATAAATTTAAATGCAATCAGTTATTGTTAGTGAATTCAAATGTGCTTATTGATCGTTTGTACTGACTCTTTTCTATATGCCACATTCTAAATCCTGCTGTTCATTTTGGCATTACTTCACAGAGAATTTGGTTTGACCAGCTATCGGAAATCTCTTCTCAATCCCTGATCAATATCATTATATCAAAGCTATCAATCCCATATGATATTATCTTGTAGGAGTTAGTCAACTGGTTAAAAATCACACACTATCAGATAATCTATGCAGTCCGTCTGTCCTGACTCTGCCTCCGATGAGGATTTCCCCTCCAAATGTTGCAACGAATGAATCGGGGAATTTTTTTGATTTTATTTTTTTTGATTTTGAGATACTTTATTGATCCTTGTAGGGAAATTACGCTCTGCATTTAACCCATCCTAGCTGTGTAGCTAGGAGCAGTGAGCAGCTGCGGTGCAGTGCCCGGGGACCAACTCCGGTTTGTCTTGCCATGCCTCACTCAGGGGGCACAGACAGGGGTATTAACCCTAACATGCATGTCTTTTTTGATGGTGGGGGAAACCGGAGCACCCGGATTAAAACCCACCGCAGACACGGGGAGAACATGCAAACTCTACACAAAGGATGATCTGGGATGACCCCCAAGGTTGGACATCCTGGGGTTCGAACCCAGGACCTTCTTGCTGTGAGGTGACAGCGCTAACCACTGGGCCACCTTGCTGTCCGAAATCAGCCTCTTTGTCTTCTGTCATTCTGCCGGATGTTAAAGAGGCTGAGTTACCTGTTTAGTTGGATCAGGGGAAGCAGTTTTTCGCGAATTCTCAGGTGGAGGGATGGCAATGAAGAGGCTGGGGGGCTTCTTACTCTTCAGACGGCTGCTCGATTGGCTGTCATCTGGAGGTGGCTCCCCTCCTTCCTGCGACAACATCCTGTCCAATCTTTGAAAAGGAGAAAACAATCTTAACTATATGCCATTATTGTTAGCAATGTTCAGACTGAGTGTAGTACCTCTGTTGGTTGCAAAAGAGCATTATGACGCAACACTATGACCTAACTGTCTGCAGAGATAATCACTGGCACTAGCTATTTCTGCACAGGGAATGGGTGACAGGGGAAAAAACTGCTAATAAAATATCACCCTCAGCTCAATCCCGATCTGATTTGTGAGCTATGAAAAGAGCGACAAGCCTAGCACACAAGTTTAAGGTGTAATACATATTGGTATTGACCAGTGACAAGAGAACCGGGCCTCCCTTCCATCAGCCATCTTCCTACCAGCAAAGCCGATGACCAAAAAACTGGTCCTCTATCCAAGAAAAAGACACAGTGGGGAAAAAACAAATAAAACAAAGCCACAAACAAAACCACCAGCATTTGGCTCCTTTCCAAACCACTATAAAGAATCGGCCCATCACAACCCCTTTCCATCTTCCCTTTAGTTTTTAATTACATTTAGAGGGCAATCCACTTAGGAGCTTTTAAAAGCATTTAGATTAATATAGGGGATGACGTTATTCACAAGATTGTGTAGTGGAATTTGGTTCTAACAAATCTGTGATCATATGCAACTGTTTAGCACTCCTTTTTTTGGGTGGGTGGGGGGGATTCCCCCCCCCCTTTTCTCCCCAATTGTATCCGGCCAATTACCCCCCTCTTCCGAGCTGTCCCGGTCGCTGCTCCACCCCCTCTGCCGATCCGGGGAGGGCTGCAGACAACCACATGCCTCCTCTGATACATGTGGAGTCGCCAGCCGCTTCTTTTCACCAGACAGTGAGGAGTCTCGCCAGGGGGATGTAGCACGTGGGAGGATCACGCTATTCCCCCCAGTTCCCCCTCCCCCTGAACAGGCGCCCTGATCGACCAAAGGAGGTGCTAGTACAGCAACCAGGACACACACCCACATCTAGCTCCCCCGCCCCGCAGACACGGCCGATTATGTCTGTAGGGACACCTGACCAAGCCGGAGGTAACACGGGGATTCGAACCAGGGATCCCTGTGTTAGTAGGCAATGGAATAGACCGCTACACCACCCGGTTGCCCTGTTTAGCACTCCTTTAATGCAATGTTAACTGGTTTATAACTGTGCCGGAATTCCAGTAAGACCTGAATAACCAACCTGTCCAGCTACAAGGCCATGGTCCTTGATTTAAAGCTGAAATCCGTGTTTTTTCTCCTCCACTAATAAATATTTTACCCACATGGACCATGGAGTCGGGTTACAAGATACTAACTGACATCTTCAACGTGGTTGGTGACATGTTTCAACAGGATGGGGCGAACAACGGTGTGGTGGCGGCAAAGGGAAGATTTCAGCATCCAGATTTCATCTTTAGTCTGAATCAAATCTAAAAAGGACTCTATCATTGAAAACTGGATGTGGAAATGTTTTTCCAGTGGGTTTTCCCAAATGTAATTTCTTCTGTTCTCTTTGAACGTACATTTTGTTTGACTCAATGTACATAATGCCAGGGTTTGTATCGCGTTAAAACAAGGCAAATAGACAGGCCCCAGAAAAACCGGCGTCATTCCTTGTTAAATCTCAAGTCACCGTGTATTCTGAGTACAATGAAGAATAAAATGACTGATTATCTCTCCTTGTCTGGGGTCGCTCAGCAGCAGTGGCTAGAAAAACTATGACCGAGAAAAAAACGATAATAACTAACAAAAATACTACATACCCAATTGGTGTACTTTGCTTACTGGTATTTGTTGTTTCTGGTGACTTCTCCTTTAAGCATCCAGTATATTAGTATCATTATATAACCCCCCCCCTCCTTTTTTTTCTCTCCCCAATTGTATTCGGCCAATTACCCCATTCTTCCAAGCCGTCCCAGTCACTGCTCCACCCCCTCTGCCGATCCGGAGAGGGCTGCAGACTACCACATGCCTCCTCTGATACATGTGGAGTCACCTGCCGCTTCTTTTCACCTGACAGTGAGGAGTTTCACCAGGGGGACGTAGCGCATGGGAGGATCACGCTATTCCCCCCAGTTCCTGCTTCCCCCCGAACAGGCGCCCCAGACCGACCAGAGGAGGCGCTAGTGCAGGAACCAGGACACATACCCACATCCGGCTTCCCACCCGCAGACATTGCCAATTGTGTCTGTAGGGATGCCCGACGAAGCCAGAGTTAACAGGGGGATTCGAACCAGCGATCCCCGTGTTGGTAGGCAACAGATTAGACCGCTACGCTACCCGGACGCTCCTAAAAATTTGTTCTGTTGCAACATACCATTTCTCTTTTGCTGAACAGAAAGTCTTCCACTTTTATAGTTAATGGTTTGCATGTTTAATTTGCACCTTTTGATTTCATAGTGGCATGTAATTATATATATATGATATGTATCTCTATCAAGCTTAAGTGACACTGCCGAGGTGCTAACAAACATCAGGTAAATGCATAAAATAAAGACAAACTCACTCTGCAAATCAAAAGTCCCTGCAGTCTCGCTCATATCCACAGCAAACAGTCCTAGAAAGAGACCGCTAATGCACATGTTATACTTTCTTAGCCGACAATATAAATGCCCTTTGGACAAACCTACACACTATATAGGCAGCACTTTTTTCTCCCCGCCTCTTCCAGATGAGCAAATAGGATGCTCATTTTGTTGGTAATCAGACTATCCGGTCAGCGAAGGAACCACACTGTGACGGTAACACACAGTATCCTCGCCTGTTTGACAAGCACAGCCAACACAAGTTTGAAGCAGACATCTATTCTTGGAGCCTGAATACCTTTCCCAGCATTACTTGGGAGGGTGTTTCCACAGAAATGGAAAGCGCCGCAGTGTAATAATACTTAATGAGAGTCTCACTGTCTCTGCCCACGCGTTAGTTGATGTCTTCAGGGTCGACGCCGTGCACTTTATCTGGAACAGCAGTTTGATTTATAAATCAATTGAAGGTCGGAGTGGTGCAGCAGCGGGAGGGAAACCTAACACTGGCCTAGTTTATCACCCAGAGACAACACAGGGACAGCCATTAAGATGTCACTCTGAAAAGCATTTCTACTTTCCAAAAACAGTCATGTTAATCATCCATTGTTTTTTTTATACAATTTGATATATATATATATATATATATATATATATATCACAATATCCACTCACATATATAAAAATACTGTATTCAAAAAAGTACAATATGTACGTGTATTTACACAAACAACAAAAATAACACGTCCATGGGAATTGTGTAAATATGCTAATCAAAGTATTGCTTTCCCCCAAAACATTATATTACACATTCATTTTTAACGAATTTTGACAACCTTGCAAAATCTGTTGTGTTAGTGGTCTGAACTGAAACACATCGGCAGGTCCTACGTAGACTATTCCCTTTAGCAGCTCCTGATGTTTCTCAGTGTGCATGGATCCAAACTTCATTGTGTGTTAAGAGGAACTTTCCCACACTAGACCCAACAAACATGGCATGACAGATGTTGTCGGGCTGTCAAACATCGTAAAAAAGATAAAAAATAGATGGGTGATGAAACTTTTTATCTTGGAAAGCAATTCTTTGATTTGCATATTTATACCGTTTCCATGGATATGTTCTATCTTACATCATATGGTACCTTTAACAATCCAGCCGGGGTTCATCACATTGAACTGTTAGGTACTGTAAGGTAGAACAGCAGACCAAAACTAGTTCTCAAATATTTCAGTTATCCATCCATCCATTATCCAAGCCGCTTATCCGAATTCGGGTCGCGGTGATCCCCCCCCGACCTTTTCTCCCTAACTGTATCCGGCCAATTACCCCACTCTTCCGAGCCATCCCAGTCGCTGCTCCACCCCCTCTGCCGATCCCGGGAGGGCTGCAGACTACCATATGTAGTATCACGTCCATCCATCCATCCATCCATCCATCTATTGTCTTAACCACTTATCCTGCTCTCAGGGTCGCGGGGATGCTGGAGCCTATCCCGGCAGTCATTGGGCAGCAGGCGGGGAGACACCCTGGACAGGCTGCCAGGCCCGCCACCCCCCACCACCACACACCACACAAACACACACACACACACACACACACACACACACACACACACACACACACACACACACACACACACACACACACACACACACACACATTCATTCCTAGGGACAATTTAGTACGGCCAATTCACCTGACCTACATGTCTTTGGACTGTGGGAGGAAACCGGAGCCCCCGGAGGAAACACACGCAGACATGGGGAGAACGTGCAAACTCTACACAGAGGACGACCCGGGATGACCCACCAAGGTTGGACTACCCCAGGGCTCGAACCCAGGACCTTCTTGCTGTGAGGCGACCACGCTAACTCACTGCACCACTGTGCCGCCCAGTATCACATGTAGTACAAGTATTCTGATTCTGATCCCAATTGTTACCAGGTGTTGGCTTTCCTTGCCACAGTGGGGCAGCCTAAAACTCAGACGCTGCTGATTAACCCGGGGGAGTATTTAAGCGGTAGCTGTGGAGTTGTTAGGGGGCAGTAGGATGTCAGGGTGTAGATGTGTGCGCAAGATGTTCCAAATGTTGTGAGTTGAGTTTTGTTCAATTATTTGTTAATTTAAAGCTCAGTTGTTGTGAGTAGAGTTTTGCTCAGTTCATACTTATCATATGTAGCATATGTAAGCGACGCCCTGCAAATAAATCAATTTTATTAATTGGAAACAGGTTTGAGTCTGCCTCTTACATTTTAGCCAATCCGGCCAGGCTTCCCCACACTGTTATAAATGAAATAAATAGATAAACAAATAAATAAAAGAAAATTAAGCTGATAAAGCCCTGTTAGATTACAAAGTGGTTGTTGGGAGTCAAGCCAGTGTGTGTGTGTGTGTGTGTGTGTGTGTGTGTGTGTGTGTGTTATACTGTATGGGGCAGCAGGCTTGACTGTGGCCTTATGGCCGAGCGATACACACCCAGCCACTCAGATAATGAAACAGTGAGGTATTTAGCTAATGCACATGGAGCTGTGGTGGCACACAGGCTGCTGCTGACCGCAGTCTGTCTGCATAGAGCGCATGCTGTCAAGACACCACACAGGGAAACCAAACGGGAACGGATTGGAGACGGTTTCGACATTCTCCGAAGGGAAGATGAGAGACACGCCGGCCAGCAGGTGCCCTCTGTGAACCCGAGCTTTAAAACAGGGCCGTTTTTCAATGAAACAATGAATTAAAGATGTACAAACGGCCGACCGTCTCTCTGGTATATTCAAAAATCTATATCATTACCATGACAAAAAAAACAAAACAAAACATGGATGACCCCCATCAAGTGGATTTCTTACATTATTACAGACAGTCGTCTTGTCTAGAGTCAGTACAGAACAGTGGTGCTGGGAGATATGGAAAATACTAACACAATAATCACTGGGCATTTTACATGTTAAACATTTATCATGATATATGCTTACAAATGCAAAAAATACCACGTTTAAGAATTCAGCTGAGGTTCATCACACTGAACTGATGGTAATGCTCAGTATAATATCAAACTCCTTCAAATATGTCAGACCTCATGTTGTGAGAAATTTTTATGCCACAGATTCTCATTACCATTGATTTAGACCACAAACTGTATCATAATATGACAAAATCCAAATGTCATCCTGATACAAAGGACACACAAAGCACCAAAACAGTGAATCATATACAATACAATGATAGAATTTTTTTTGGGGGGGGGGGGGGTCACCCCCTTTTTGCCCCCAGTTGTATCCAGCCAATTATCCCACTCTTCCAAGCTGTCCCGGTCGCTGCCCCCCCCCCCTCTGCCGATCCGGGCAGGGCTGCAGACTACCACATGCCTCCTCCGATACCTGTGGAGTCGCCAGCCGCTTCTTTCCACCTGACAGTGAGGAGTTTCACCAGGGGGATGTAGCACGTGGGAGGATCACGCTATTCTCCCCCAGTTCCCTCTCCCCCCCAAACAGGCACCCCGACCAATCAGAGGAGGCGCTAGTGCAGTGACCAGGACACATACCCGCATCCGGCTTCCCACCCGCAGACACGGCCAATTGTGTCTGTAGGGACGTCCAACCAAGCCGGAGGTAACATGGGGATTCGAACCGGCGACCCCTGTGTTGGCAGGCAGTGGAATAGACCTCCACACTACCCGGATGCCCCATCACCATTTTTGTTTATCAGTGTTTTCAAAATGGCACCTTTATGTTTCTCTGCTCCCATAATTTAGGTTGTTAATTAGGTTTGTAAAAACCAAAACAAAAGAAAGATACACTCTTATTTCTCTTCACTTGGGGGAACAAGTGCATTGTACAACATGCTGCTGATGCCAAAGATCGCTAGGACGAAGGGAGTGTGTGTTTCTTTTGGAGCGCTGGTTCTGTGTCGACCCCGCGTCAGTCCAGGGAAAAACTGCAGCTTGGGGATTTAAAGGGATTTCCTATGACGGTGTTATTTTTCCAGGCTGCCTCGTTAATTTTTTTTTACTCAATATCACTTGTGGCTGGAGCCGCTAATAAGCCCTTAACCTGTCTGGCATGAGGGCATGTTTGCTTATCAGACAGTGAGCATCCCTAATCAATATCTGACTGTCAGCTGTCCGGTTTGGCAACAACAACCCAGTGGCATTTACAAATGCGAGTTCTGCGAGAACAGAAAATGGATGAGTTGTTAACCTGACCTTAACGGCCTGCCACACACCAGATGAAACCAGAAAACTATTCAGAAAAGCAAACAAATAAGTTTAGGGTGTCACCAGCGATATCGATGTGGATAACATGAGGTAGGAAAAACCACCGAAATCCCAAATGTCGACCCACATGTTCCTCTGAGTCACACATGTGGCAGAGCAAGAGAGGAACCCACGCATGACATCAGCCACTGTCCTGTTCACGTGAGGTGGACAAAAATATTCCTGCTCGTCTTTGTCCTACGGTCCACCAATTAGACAGCGGCTGATCAGGAATGCGCATAATTTGGCTAGCTAGCACTGGGGGAGTAGCACTGGAGCTGAGGAATAGGAGTGTGTGAGTATGTGCGTGTGGGTATTAGAGCTGAACAAGGATGGTAAAAGCTGACATGGTGATATTTCTTATACTTTGCGATATGTATTGCGATGTTAAAGAAAAACAGGAGTTACATACTTCCACCCGATATATGTGGTTTTTAACCTCATTAGCTCCATTTGAAGATCAATTCTCATTCTAGCACAATTGGAGTGATTGTAAAAAGGGAAATAAGGCAGTTTTGTTCAATTCCCTACTAAATCAATAGGATACCACTGTATTCAGTTAAAGGCCCACTTTAGTCATATACTGCTCTTGTATAGTAAAAGATGTGTTTTCCTAGATCTACAGGTCCTCAATGTACTGGTGTTAAGTCCAGAAATGCATGTTTGCAGTGTTTTTGACATATTAGTCATGGAGCAAGACGGAGACAAACTGATCCATGTCACATGAGAGTGAGGACACAACACCCGGAGGGTGTGTACTTTACTTTTACTTCAAAAGGGGTGTGTTTGTATACGTGTGTGTGTGTGTGTGTGTGTGTGTGTGTGTGTGTGTGTGTGTGTGTGTGTGTGTGTGTGTGCAGATACTTGAGTCAGGAGGTTGGGTGGAGCGCCCGCTCGTTCATGTGTGTGTGTGTGTGTGTTTGTTATCACTGTGGTAAAATTTCTAACAGATATTTAATCAATTAAAGACTTGTTAGATTTGGTTTTTAGACAGCAGACCAGTGAAGAAACAGCAGCAGGAAGTGCAGTATGTTAGAATAATAGCCGAAATAGGAACAAATAGAGTAGTGCAAAAACTGTTCCAGAACCCGAACTAGAACCAAATCTAATTATTACCAACAACCACCACTTTCAGAAAATTAAAGAAATAATTACTGATGAAACAGCAGATCTTATGTCTGTCATAATAGGCTTTAACACCATATGCTTTGAATGCGCACGTATTGGCTACTTACAATGTGACTGTTTTTTATTGATTAACATTCATGATTGGAGACATTACTGACCGTAATCCATGCACTAATCAATAACCTAGCATTCGCTCCTTATTTACAACAAACAGCGTTAATCGATTTCAATTTAGCAGTATTATGCAATGTTGGTTCTGATAAAAAAACGTTCAGCTTTGACTGAACATTCAGACCTGTGGTGGACTTCCCCGACCAACCGATAAATCACCAAAAAACGGGACCGTCTGAGTGAAAACCACTGCCTGGGAAACGTGTAGCATTTTTAGCTGCCGAGGGACGAGTAACAGTTTACACTCGCTCATAAAGGATAAATAGATTCGTAGGCGTCCAGTAGTGTGGTGGTCTATTCCGTTGCCAACCAAAATGGGGATTGGCAGTTCGAATCCCTGTGTTACCTCCGGCTTGGTTGGGCATCCCTACAGACACAATTGGGGGTGTCTGCAGGTGGGAAGCCGGATGTGGGTATGTGTCCTTGTCGCTGCACTAGCGCCTCCTCTGGTTGGTCGGGGTGCCTGTTCAGGGGGAAGGGGGACGGGGGGGGGAAACGGGAATAGCGTGATCCTCCCACATGCTACATCCCCCTGGCGAAACTCCTCACTGTCAGGTGAAAAGAAGCGGCTGGCAACTCCACATGTATTGGAGGAGGCATGTGGTAGTCTACAGCCCTCCCCGGATCGTCAGAGGGGGTGGAGCAGAGACCAGCACGGATCTGAAGAGTTGGGTAATCGGCCGGGTACAGTTGGAGAGAAAAGGAGGGGGGGGGGCAAATAAAATAAAAAATAAATAAAATAAAGCCTATGTGCTGGTGTGTGTACTCGCCAACGCCATCCCTTGTGTTTGGTGCCACCACATCCTCCTCTGAGAGTGTGTGTCACTACGGTTAAAGCCTCTTCCCGTTGAGGTGTCTGCCCTTGCCAGGGTGTCTCCGAGTTACTAACAGCAGGCCGGCCTGCATGGAGACAGGTGTAATATGCTCCTTCGTCCAGAGCCGTCATAGTTTTGACAGCTTAAAACAATAAATTAAAAGGCTTTGGACTGACAGCGTCTGGCGCATCCTCTCTTCAGATCAGCTGATGGAGACCGAGGGAGTTACCACATTTCATTACTGTAACACACTAAGACACGCACACACCAAACAGCATATGGTCTAGTGTGTCTGGGCTGAGCAAACGATACAAACAACAGAGAAAACGAACATGTAAAATGAGTCTAGCTTGTGAAATATATGTGCCATAATCGTTCTTGTAAGATTTGGCGGCGAATCTGACCCGGACACGAGCATCTGGAATCATTATATGACACTGTCTGATATTCTCGTTGATGGCCTCATTTTACTCGCATCCATCATATTAAGGCATCAAAATTAAATTGCGATTGATGAATAATCTGTGAAAAACTCCTCAATGCAGGTACAATGCAATCATACTACATAGGCTGAAATGTAAAGTATGTTTCAACAGTTGATGGAATTAGATTTTTACTTAAAAATAAATAAAATAAAATCGTATTTGTCAACATCGAAATAATATATACTGCTGTAAGAAGGAATCAGTTATTAGGATAAGGACTGCGACTGAGAGCCTTCAACACAAAAATTTTGTTTATACCGCAGGTCTTGATGCTCACTTCTGAATTTTTTTCAACCCCGTTTACATTTACTTTTAAGTGACCCATGTCTGACCAGAACGCTTTGGTTTGCACTTGAAACATCCTGCATGTGTCAGCAACACCGGTTTGATCACCTGTGAGGAACCAAACAACCACACGTCAATACCACGTCACGCAAAATGTGACAAGACTGTGTCGTGTTTTGAATGACGTGAGACCCGCAATGACCTGAAAAATCTGACCTGTGAGATTACGTGACTCACATCGGCAGGTATCAGATTCCTATCCGATTCATTCCTACATATGAATGTGGTCAAAATCAGGTTACACAGTCATAATACATATCTGATCTGTCCCACATGCGGGGGAGCGGGATTGGGTGACTTGTACCATGCAGTCTATATGTAGCCAACTCAGGGGGCAGCCAGGAATCCACCACATTCGGGAATCGAACCTGGGTAGTCCGGACCACGGGCGACTGCGCTGACCAGTCAACTAAAGGGTCTGACCCGTTAGCCAAGGGCTAGCGAGTCTAGTCATCCATGGCCGTTACATATACGTACATAGCCAAAGCCTCGAGTCAAGCAATGAGCGAATTTTCAAGAAAAACGCCAAAAGGTTCACTATAGTTATGGGAACACCTGTGAAAACATCAACTGATCTTTCCACTCCGGTACCACCTGCATGCCGAGGGGCCGCTGAGAGGAAACAACTGCACACGTGACAGAATCAAGTAAACATAAGCACAAGGACATATATAGTTAGTCCTCAACGTTCTGTCTGACTAATCAATGATTACTCAATCTTCTCTTGCAGCTGTTTTCCAACATATATCAGCCCATAATGACTCTGGTTGTACAAATGTATTTATGTTCATGCCAAGATGCCCTCGGATATAGTAGCAACCAGGGCTGGGCAATCACTCAATATGATCTCTTATCGCCTTTAAATAGCCTTGTATCAAGATGAAATTTGGATATTGTCATAGTGATACACAATTTTGTTATCTAAATCAATGTGAATGAGAATCTGTAAATAAACTTCTCACAAAATGAGGTTGGAAATATCTGACGGAATATTATTTGAAACCTGGTTTTGGTTTGATAATATACTTTACGTTTCCGAACAGTTCAATGTGATGAAGCTCTGTTGGATTCTTAAACATGGTATTTTCCCATTTGTAACCACATATTATGAAATATATTGTGTAAAACACCCAATGATTATTGATATTTTCTACATATACCAGCACTACTAGAAGCTTTTTAAACTAAGTAATAAACGGTGATCAGGTCACACAAAAACACGGGGGCTGCTGTTTTCGGTACAACACACAAACATGACCTGGTAGGAGGAGAGTGCAATGGAAACACCCGAGCTTTGGATTGGATGCCAGTAACTACAAACAGGCAATTATTAATTATCCTAATCAATACATAGACCCCCCCCACACATACACACACAAGGAGGTAATGACTGAGGGCTCTTTGTTGGGCTCCCTCATTGACTACATTCATTCCCTAGCCCAAGGGTGCCCAAACATTTCCCCTCAGCTGGCCAGAACTGAAACTTAATGGTGGGCCCTGGGCCAAAAGAAATACCTATTGTATTGTACCATTAACATGCATGTTAAGATCCAAGTTCCCTTAATTTGACTTTCTTTTAGCTTTTACATAAATTAAATAAGTTGAATAACAACATAACATTACATGTTTCAGTCACAATAAAATTTTATTTTCTGTAAGGTGCTTTCATTGCATCACATTTCATTTTTTTAAATTTAATTCAAGTGCAGGTAACTCACTTTCAAACAATCAGAACCAGAAGTAAATGTAACATAATTTGGGGTTTAACTTCAGTCATCCAGTGCATGACCAGTTTCAATATCAGAGTGCACCACTAGTGAGATACATGCAGCTGGTCCTTGCCTTTTACAAGTCGGTCAACGTTAGGCTGCAGCTGACTCACTGACAGGGTGAGGATACTCTGCAAGTGAGTTTCAGTAAGTGAACTTCTGAGCCTAGTCTTGTCCAGGTTCATGAGACGGTTCACAGATGTAGGTGCTACCAAAAAGGGACAGCATCACCTGGGCATGTTTCCTTATCTTTGAATACCTGTCTGCTGGGACACATTTGTAGAAGTCCTGCAGATGGAGAGAGTTGAACCTCGTTTTTAGCTCTGAGTCACACTGAAACTCAATCAGTTCCATCTGAATTTCATCACTGACTGAGTCCACAGGGATGGTGAAGGGCTTGGAAAACAACTCTAAGTCAGCTGCACTGTCCCTCAAGTCCTCAAAGCGTCTGTCAAACTCCTCGGCTAGGCTGCTGAGAAGTGTAGCATACTCAGACAGACTCTCTCTTCCACCATGTCTACCTCTCTGAGGCTGGGAAAGTGTGCCAAATTCTAGATGCAGGTATGTAAAGAGAGAGGTAGGTAGAGAGAGGAGTAGGTAGGTAAAGAGGGGCATAAAGAGGAAAAAGATGTTAAAAAGAAGGGGACAATTTAATTAAATGAATGCATCTAAATAAGACATTTTCATATAAATGTATCTCTGATATATTGTGAATTAAAAATAGCCAGAACTGATATAACTGAATATAATAAAACAAATACACTATAAAGTACATTATATTATTATAAATAATGATGATAGGTACAAACTATGTTTATCTACCTGCTGTCCGATGTCGACAGAGTAGCTGAAGATTCAGCTTGAAGGCTTTGATGTGGTCAAACAGCTGTGTGATGATCTGTTCCCTTCCCTGAAGCTGAACATTCAACACATTGAGCAGGTCTGTGATGTCCACCAGAAAAGCCAGGTCAGAGAGCCATTTCTCATCCGAGGGTACTTGAGTATCACTGTCCTTACTGGTGAGAGAATCTCTGATTGCATGACACAGATCAAAAAATCTCTTCAGGACTTTTCCGCAGCTCAGCCTGGTGGTACAGCACATCACCACACTGTGCATCCATCTCCTCTAACACAACCTTGAACTGGCAGTGTGAAAGGGCATTTATTTGAGCGTATGTGGTTGACTATTTTAACAACATTGCACATCACATCTCTCAGCCTGATGGATTTGGCACACAACTGTTCTTGGTGTAGGATGCATTGTTATTTTGCCACCTTACTGCCACATTCACCGGCCTTTTGGGATACAAGTGTGGCGAGGCCAGATTTTCTCTCGACCATGGCAGGGGCTCCATCCATTGTAATCCCAGCCATTCTCTCCCAGGCTAAACCATCCTTCTCCAGCACTCTCTCAATGGCCGCAAACAAATCCTCTGCTTTCATGGTACTGTTCAGTGTCTCGAGGCCAGTCAGTTCTTGTGTTATGTCGAAGTTTTCACTCCCCGCAAAAACACCAAAAGTTGCGCTGAATCTGAAATATCAGTGCTCTCATCACACGCAATTTAAAAGGCAGCAAATTCAGCAGCTTTTGCCTTAATTTGCTCGCTGATGTCCTGAGACATATCTTCAATGCAATGTGCTTTGTATTGCGCAACAAGTCGATTTGGGAGAACAGCTTCGCCCGAGAGGGACACATCAATTCAGCAGCCGAAGAGAGGCACTGTTTGACAAACTCCCCAGTGGCAAATGATCTTCTGCTTTTAGCAATCAGTGCTGCAATGTGATAGCTGGCCCATGTCACGCTCTCCTGAACCGCCAAGGGCCGGTTGAGAGTGCCTTGCTGTGAGCAAAGTTTAGCTAGCAGCTCGCTGGTCTTTAGCTTTCGTGCGTCGCCGTGGTACTTTGAAAAAGCTGCTGCATGTTTAGTATCATAGTGTCGGCGGACATTGTACTCCTTCAGTACAGCAACAGACTGCTTGCATATAAGACAGACTGCCTTGGAATTCCCTTCTGTAAAAAAATAAGTCTTCTTGCCAGCTTTGCTTGAAATGCCATTTCTCGGTGTGTCACTGTCTCTGTCTCTCCATTTTTCTGTTACTCTTGTCTCACTCGTGCTAAACTGACTTCCTGCGCAGTGTCACTGCCCACCATGCTCAGATTATGAAAAATAATTATTATTAATAATTAGGGATCCAACATATTAAACATATATTTACCTATTTACCTCAATAAAATACAATGGCAAAAACAGTGATTTATATTCTAATCTTTGAAATTTTTATTTTCTCTTTAAGTTTTATTATTATTGGAGTTTTTTATTTTTTAACTAGAAACATCTGGCGGGCTAAATAGAACCTTGTGGTGGGCCAACATTGGCCCACGAGCTCCACTTTTGGCAGTTGTAGATAAATGTAATGGTGTGATGTTTAATAATGATGATTACAATGTATTAATTGGAATAAGGGATATAAGGATATATTAATCATTGGGAAAACATATGCATGAGGAACAGGGCTTGTTACAAGGACAGGAGGGTCTATAGTGGCAGTGGAAAAGTACTGAGTATGTGAGCAGACAGAGGGTCACAGAGTAAATTAGGTGTGAGGGTCACTGAATAACAAAGGGAGCAATAAGGATGTTGTGGTAAAGGGGGAGTAGAGACAAGATATCTGTCTCCCTGGAGGGTGTGAGGGTCCCTGACCTTGCATAGGGTTGGCGACTCTGAATGGGAAAGGGGGACACTGGAAGTGTTGTGGTCAGGGGGGAGTGGAGACGAAATGTGCTGTGATTTGTGGTTTCAGAGATAGGAACAGGATTTTACGACGGCAGCTGCAACACAGATGGAGAAGAAGATTACCTGGAGTCCGGATATCAGTGAGGCGGAAACGGAGTCAGATGAACGGACCAATCAGAAAGAAGATCACACACATCCATATTCAGTCAACACTTTGTATAGTATAAAGACTGGGTCAGGGAAAGGAGAGGGGGTCAGACTTCGTGAACTGACATAATCTGTTGTTTGTCAGGGATAGGAAGATCTAGACCCAGAGCTCTGTATGCTTTATCCATTTACTGCTAAATAAAACGGATGGTTTTGAGACCGAACATCTTCTCCTATTGCTTTATCAACAAACACGCAGGACTACGCTCTCACATAGATGAAGATGAGTTGGTAGAGTGAGCGGAAGTCCAACACAGTCCAGCCCTAGCCCTTAACCCTAACCATAACCACATGCCTAACCTTAACCCTTACCCTAACCTGAACCTAGTGTTGTAGTAGTCGAGATCGGTCCTGGTTTCGAGACTGGTCTCGAGACCACTTTTTAAGGGTCTCGGTCTCGTCTCGGAATCAAAGGCATTTTTACTCGGTCTTGTCTCGGTCTCGGACTGGATGAACTCGGGATTTTTGATCAAGACCAGTCGAGACCGGGCCTGCACTGTGATAACAGAGAAAAGAAGAATGCAGCTGCTGCCTTCCCGGTGTCACACACTCTTTGTGACACCCGGAGTGACTCTCCCCCTGTACAGAGTGGATCAAGATGACTGGAGACGCTGCGCCCCCGGGAAACCCGCCATGAAAAATGTCGGCAAACTCAACCATCATTAAGTTTGGTTTCCAAAACCATAAGGACTTTATCTGTAAAAGGACATGCAAGCGAAAACACTCTGCAGTGTGCATATTCTGCGGTGCACAACTCACAGAAACCGCCGGGACAACATCAAGCTTTTATCGGCACATTCAGAGGAAGCATAAAGACAGGTAAATTAACCGTTAAATTAGCTACACTGGGAAAGTTAAAATCTGAAAATTTCAACACCCCATCCTAAGACATTGAGCCAAAATAAGCTCTTTTCTTCCCACGATCGTTTTTTTGCTAACTTTCAGAGCACCGAGTGTATATTACAGCCAAGTTAGCTTGCATAGCATTGTCAAAAGCAAGATAACAGAATAACAAACAATGAACCCGCCAGGTATTAGTCGAGCCCCCAGACGCCAGGTATTAGTCGAGCCCCCAGGCGCCAGAAATTAGTCCAGCCCCCAGGCGTTACTTGGGAGGTTCTTATGCAATGCAAACGTTGTTCACTACACCAGTAAATGCAGTAAATGGGTTGAACTTTAGATGCGACCATCGGGAGATATTTCTAGTCTACAGCGTCCTCCATGTTGGTGCTTCGGCTGCAGAAATTAGATCGTTTGGCTCAACAATGAGCCAGAAAGCTAATGCTGTGCTAGCTAGTTCAAAGTCAATAACACTGAATGAGTATGGTTAATCAAAATTGTTTGATAAAAAATATTGTAAAAAACATTAAAAAGCACATTTTAAGACAATAAAAACTCAATAAGGGTAATGCTAAAAAATGTAAAAGCTTGTTTAAAAGCGGTAATTTAAAGTGACATTTGATTTCGTTCATTTTAAAAAAGTGAATATATAATTATGCATGATGTCTCTCTGGCTTCTATAATTTGTTGCTTGTTTGCACTAAGCACATGCCTGTTAGAGATGTAACATTTGAATCTTCTGAGAATTCTCTCTTGGTATTGGTGGGACTTAATCATTTTAATTCCTCCTCAATTTCAGGTTCCTGGAGTACAAGGCTCGACAACAGGCAGATGCTACACAGCCAACTATGGCATCCTTTGCCCAGAAAATGCAGATCTACAGTCTCCATTCCCCAAGGCAGCAAGCCATCAGCGATGCCATTGTCAAAAATTTGATAATTGGGTGTTGCCTGCCACTGTCCCTTGTGGAAAATGAACATTTTAAACACTTTCTTGAGATTGTAGATAACAAGTACACACCAATCTCTAGGAGAACAATTTGTGAGAAACACATACCAGTTTTGGTAAAGAAAGTTAAGGAGACTGTTCTTGAGAAGCTGGAGAAAAGCTCAACAGTGTCCTTAACTACTGATATCTGGTCTGATCGTAGACTGCGTTCCTTCCTCGGAGTAACTGCTCATGTGTGCAACAAGTCAAATGAATCCTATGCCCTTGAATCCTACTTGCTGGACTGTAGACGTTTCACAGGCAAACATAGTGGAGAGCGAATTTCTTCTGCCTTTGAGGAGATCACCGACGAATATGGTATCCGTCAGAAGATAAGTTATATTGTCACAGACAATGCTGCCAATATGAAGTGTGCTTTTAAAGTTCAGATGCCACAACAGCAGTCAGATAACAGTGAGAGTGAGGAGGAGAATCTAGATGATGAGCACCTGTGGGAGGACATGAATTCTGTGGAGGACACAGCGCTACTCTGGTCATCAGGTGAGCGTCTTTCTTGTTTTGCTCACTCCCTGCAGTTAGTTGTGAATGACGGCATGAAGGAAGTTAAAGCCATCTCTCGCAGCATTGCCAAAACATCACGCTTCTCAACTCTGTTACACAGCAGCTCACAGTTGAAAGACAAATTTGAGGCTGCATTTGACTCTACGAAGACTATTCCTGCTGCAAACAACACTCGCTGGAACAGCACTTTCAAACAAGTGCAGGCCCTCACAGCTCTGGACCATAAAGCTCTGACTGAAATGTGCAGCAAGGACTATGAAGAAGAACCCTAAATAGACCCTTTCCTTGTGGGGCCCCATAAAATGGTCCTGCAAGGTAGGTGGTTTCTGGTTTTTCTATCCTAAAGGGGCCATTTGGGCCCCATTGGGTTAGAAAAACAAGTATACACACACACACACACACACACACACACACACACACACACACACACACACACACACACACACACACAGGGAGGTAATGACTGAGGGCTTCATCTATCTCTTTGCTGACATAATTCTCCCTCCAACACTTACATTTCCCAGCCTATTGGTTTATAAATGAGGTTAATGCATACAGTGCCAATAAGCATTTCTCTCATCAATGGAAGTGCTTAAGTGAACAATCAACACACATTAGCTGCTATACTGGACTCAAAAAAGTAGTTTTTGATTTATTACACAACCACCTCATTGTTTACTCCAAGTTACTGACTACACCATAATCAAGAGTAGCTTGGCAGAAGCTTTCAAAAGTGCATTTTATGTGGCCAAAGAAGAATTATATGGCAGTAATATTTCATGGTTATATCGGCACGCAGTAATGACACATTGGTATAAAAGCATTAACTGAAGCAGTTTAATAAATTATCTGGTACCCACTGCTCAGAAAGAAACGTCACTGAGTTTAAATTCTAATTTTTAGACACTTGCGGATTTGTAGGCTGTTGCTGTTCTTGCAAATGAATGCTTCACTTCACACTACCGTGGACTCCTTTGAGAACAGAAGGATAAGTCCATTATGAGCGAATTCATTTCATTTTCCTAAAGATTTTCCTTTCAGAAGACTGTCTAGGTAATGTTTTTCCAATTTGAATATCAGGTGAATGCAAACATGACCTTCAGTTATCAGGGTTTACACACAATCTCGCAATTTTGCCATGGCAATTTTGTTTTGTTTTTTTGGGGTGGGGGATTCCCCCCCCCTTTTCTCCCCAAATGTACCTGGCCAATTACCCCACTCTTCCAAGCTGCCCCGGTTGCTGCTCCACCCACTCTGCTGATCCGGGAAGGGCTGCAGACTACCAAATGCCTCCTCTGATACATGTGGAGTCGCCAGCCGCTACTTTCATCTGACAGTGAGGAGTTTCACCAGGGGGACGTAGCGTGTGGGAGGATGACGCTATTCCCCCCAGTCCCTCCCCTCCCGAACAGGAAACCTACCAGAGCAGGCGCTAGTGCAGTGACCAGGACATATACCCACATTCGGCTTCCCACCCACAGACATGGCCAATTGTGTCTTTAGGGACGCCCAACCAAGTCAGAGGTAACACGGGGATTCGAACCGGCGATCCCTGTGATGGTAGGCAACGGAATAGACTGCTACGCTACCTGGACGCCCTTGTCATGGCGCTTTTAACCCTCCTCACTTATTAGTTACCAGGATGACACAAAAAACTACTCCATGTTATAAGAGTTTGCCTATTCACCACTTTTACCTCTGCTTCAGTACTCAGGCTACTAAAGGAAATTGGACATCGCGCTTGCAGTTAATCACAAACCACAAACCACAAATACTTGGGAGTACACACACATTGGAGAAAATGCTTTTGAGCATGACCCGTTACCTTACTCTGCGTATCCAGAGGCAGAAATATCCGTCCCAGCCACAGGTGCAGTCGTTGAGTAGTTTACGGACTTTATTCTTAAACCCTTGAAGGCCAAATGAGGAACTGGCCTTCAGATGATTGTCACATCAACTCCGCTTTGTGCGCATGCTGCTGGGTCGCTCCTGCAAAAGGAGAGAAATACAGAAATCAATAAAAGGTCATTTACAAGCCTCTACAGCGACATGTTTTTTTCCCCCGCATCCGGGGAGGGCTGTAGACTACCACATGCCTCCTCCCATACATATGGAGTCGCCAGCTGCTTCTTTTCACCTGACAGTGAGAAGTTTCACCAGGGGGACGTAGCATGTGGGAGGATCACGCTATTCCCCCCAGTTCCCCCCCCACCCCCTTCCCCGAACAGGTGCCTCGACCGACCAGAGGCATCCTGCTTCCCACCTGCAGATATGGCAAATTGTGTCTGTAGAGATGCCCAACCAAGCCAGAGATAACACGGGGATTCGAACCAGCGATCCCCGGCATACTGGTAGGCAATGATATAGACCGCCACACTAACCGGATGCTACAGCGACATTTTGATCAAATTCTTAGCGAGGAGTAATGGTGATATCATAGGGACGTCTGTGTGACTGCCATGTGGAACCACTTTCTCACAGAATTCAAATGGATTCTTTATTTCGCCAGGTCCTGTTTGTTACTCAACTCTGCATATTGCATCAATTTGCATCCTTTTGCAAACTGTGTATTGAAATGGCTGTGTACTGAAATGGCTCGAGTACACTGAAATGTCTTTTCTCTTTTTATATCTGACGGAGAATAGAGCCTCAGCTGGGAGGTAATTAGAAAAATAGCACAAAAAGTGCTGCCTCTTTTTTATATATAAATTCATCTATTAATCCTTAATGTCATCCACTTCTTTTCCATATAAATAAATTCAGTATATTCTTTGTTTGTTGGACGAAAGCTGAAGTCACAGGGTCCAAAGTCATTGTATGTTAAAATGCATCAATTCATCTTTTCCTAACTGGGTTGTGCGAGGTAAACCTGGATGTCTCTCTCTTTTCCCAGCAACACTAACGCAGCACTCCAACAAACAACAGACGGCCATTAGAAGATAAATTAGTCAGCTTCATGAATTGCTGCTGCTAATAAGAAAAAGCGAATGGCTTTCAGTCAGCAGCAACTGTGCATGGGTAATATCCATCCATCCATTATCCAAGCCTCTTATCCCAATCAGGGTCGCAGAATGCTGAAGCCTATCCCAGCAGTCATTGGGTGGCAGGCGGGACGACACCCTGGACAGGCCACCAGACCATCACAGGGCCCACACACACACACACCTAGGGACAATTTAATACGGCCGATTCACCTGACCTACATGTCTTTGGACTGTGGGAGGAAACCCACGCAGACACGGGGAGAAGATGCAAACTCCACACACAGAGGACAACCCAGGACCTTCTTGCTGTGAGGCAACCATGCTAACCACTGCGCCACTGTGCTGCCTGCATGGGCAATATGTAAAATATTATTTCGTTAATCATAATTAACTTTACACAATATTAGTATATCATGATGTCTAATTAGATGTTATAATATGATGCTGAAGAATTCAAACGTTCATCACATTGAAGTACTTGTTTTGTTTTTTTTTTTCTGGATATTTCCCCCCAGTTGTATTTGGTCAATTAACCACTCTTCCGTGCCTTCCCCGTCGCTGCTCCACCTCTGCTGATTTGGGCAAGGCTGCAGACTACTACATGCTTCCTCAATACATGTGGAGTCGCCAGCCGCTTCTTTTCACCTGACAGTGAGGATTTTCACCAGGTGGATTTAGCATGTGGGAGGATCACGCTACTCCCCCCAGTTCCCCCTTCCCCCTGAACAGGTACCCCAACCGACCAGAGGCGCTAGTGGAGTGACCAGGACACATACCCACATCTGGCTTCTCACCCACAGACACGGACAATTGTGTCTGTAGGGATGCCCAACCAAGCCCAAGGTAACACGCGGGGATTTGAACCGGCGATCCGTGTTGGTAGGCAACAGAATAGACCGCTACGCTACACGGATGCTCACAGATTTTTTTATTGGATTCAGGTCTGGGCTCTGGCTGGGCCATTCCAAAACATTGATCTTCTTTTGGTGAAGCCTTCCTTTGTTGATTTGGATGCATGCTTTGCATCATTGTTGTGCTGAAAAGGGATATTCCTCATCTTCAGCTTTCTAGCAGACGCCTGAAGGTTTTTACCAGAATCGACTGGTATTTTGACTTCTTCTTCCTCCACGTAAAGTCAGTTTCAGCTGAAGAAAAGCAGCCCTAAAGCGTGATGCTGCCACCACCATAGTTCGCCGTGGGTATGGTGTTCTTTTGATCATGTGTTGTGTTGTTTTTGGCCAAACACAATTTTTGGAATGATGGCCAAAAAGTTCAACCTTGGTTTCATCACGCCATAACCCATTTTCTACATGGTTTTGGTAGACTGGATATATCTTTTTGTAAAGTTTAGCCAGGATTGTGTTTTTTTTTTCTTCATGTTAAAAGGCCACCATCTTGGCACCTTAGAGATTTTTGTCACATGTTGGGAGCAACCAGTACTTTCCAGAAATTCCTGCAGCTCCTTTAATGTTGCTGTAGGGGTCTTGGCAGCCTCCCTGACCAGTTTTCTCCTGGTCTTCTCATCCATTTTGGAAGGCCGTTCTGTTGATGTCGCTGTTTTGCCATATTTTCTCCACTTGTTGATGCCTGTCATCACTGTGTTCCATGGGATATCTAATGCCTTGGGAATTCTTTTGTACCCCTCTCCTGATCGATACCTTTCAGTAATGAGATTCCGTTCATTGACCAACTCAAGTCAGTTTTATTTGTATAGCCCAATATCACAAATTACAAACTTGCCTCAAGGGGCATTACAGCAATACAACATCCTCTCCTTAGACCCTCGCATCGGATAAGGAACAACTCCCTAAAAAAAAACCTTTAACGGAGAAAAAAATGGGAAGAAACCTCAGAAGAGCAACAGAGGAGGGATCTCTCTCCCAAGATGGACAGACATGCAATGGATGTTGTACGTGCAGAATAAAACACAATTAACATGGCCATGGCTTTTGCAGTTGGATGCAACCAAGAAGATGTAAGGAAAATCCTACATGAACTTTATTTGGGGTTAATCAGAGTCACTTTAATTGATGGCAGGTGTATACCAACTACGATTTAAAATGAATTTGAATCCGACTGGTTAATTCTAAACACAGCCACATCCCCAGTTATAAAAGGGTGTGCACACTTATGCAACCAGGTTATTGTACATTTTGTATTTTTTTCCTTAAAATGTTTCTGATTGGATTTCACTTTATATTTATAGGTTGCAATTTCACAATAAAGGTGGAAAAAGTTCTGACATGACTTATATCGGTTTCATTTTTTTTACATCACAAAAACCCACAGGGAAACCACACCGGAAACTCCCCGTGTCTGTGGTGGGTTTTCTCCGGGTGCTCCGGTTTCCTCTCACCATCAAAAAGACATGCATGTTAGGGTTAATACTCCTGTCTGTGTCCCTGATCGAGGCATGGCAAGATGAACTGGAGTTGGTCCCCGGGTGTTGCATGGCGGCTGCCCACTGCGCCTACCTACACAGCTAGGATGGGTTAAATGCAGAACATAATTTCCCTACGGGGATCAATAGAGTATATCAAAATCAAAAAACTCAAAATCAAAAATCAAAATAATGATCATCTTCAAACAAGGACACATGTCAAAGTCTGTGTAGATTAGATGGTAAGCGAACAATCAGTTCTCGTAGTCAACGTGCTGGATGTAGGAGAAATGGGCAGGAGTAAAGACCTGAGCAACTTTGACAAGGGCCCAATTGTTATGGCCAGACGACTAGGTCAGAGCATCTCTGAAACAGCAAGACCTGTGGGATGATCCCAGTCAGTAGTGGCGAGTACCTACTGACAGTGGTCCGAGGAAGGTCAAAACATATATGGGTGTTGGGCGCACAAGGCGCATCAATTCATGAGGGGAACGAAGACTATCCCATCTGTTCCGAACCAACAGATGGTCTACTGTGGCACAAGTCACAGAAAATTTTAATGATGGTTACGGGAGGAATGTGGCAGAAAACAAGGGCTGCGTAGCCACAGACCGGTCAGAGTGCCCATGATGACCCCTGTCCACTGTCAAAAGCTTACAATGGGCACATGGGCGTAGGAACTGGACCTTGAAGCAGTGGAAGAAGGCCGCCTGGTCCAATGAGTCCCATTTTCTTTTAGATCACATGGATGATGAAATGTTCAGGGTGTTGCCCTGGCCTCTAAATTTGCTAGGTCTCAATCCAATTGAGCATCTGTGGGATATGCTGAGCATCTGCGGGATGTGCTGGACAGACAAGTCTGATCCATGGCAGCTCCAACTCACAACTTACAGGACTTGAAGGATCTGCTCCTAATGTTTTGTGCCAGAATCCACATGACACCTTCAAGGGTCTTGTAGAGTCCATGCCTTGATGGATCGGCGCTGTTTTGGCAGCACACAGAGGACCAATAGCATATTAGGCAGGTGGTCATAATGTTTTGGCACATCAGTGTATATTATATCAGAATCAGATATACACAAAAAATAAAGCTATATGCAGCTAACATGGGCCCATATCTTATAAAGCCCTCTCAGATGAGCAAGTGGCTGTTGGGACTTGAGCCTGTGTGTGGTGTAACCTGTAGGCCTTGTACACCAGCATCTTGAGTGCCACCTCCTTCTACACACCTAGGTGTGTGTGGTATGTGACTTCTGTACACATCCAACCACTTGGATAATTAAATAGTAAGGACTTTGGCTAGTAAGTATAATATCGATCAAAAACTAGTTGTCAAATGATACTCCCTCAGATATTTCAGACCTCATTTAGCGAGAAATCTTGGGTAATAGATTCTCATTATGGTTAATGTAGACAACCAAACTGTGTATTATATGACAATTTCATGCCAGTACAGAAACCACTTAAACACAATCAACATCAACAACGAATTATTTCCCAGTCCTGTGTGCATGTGCATATGTTAGTGTGTATGTGTCATACACTGTCAGCGTGGTAACGAAAACTTCCCCCACGTTCGCTTCGATCTCTGCATCGATACCAACACCCTGAGAAAAGACAGTTCCTCTTTGTGGTCACATAGTTTCCATTTAACACAGCAACCCTACCAAAACCAACGAAACTAGATGAAACCACCAAGTCGTTTTAGCTCCACAAATACCCAGTCTGTGATACTGTACATCTGCACAGGAGCCATCGGCATCAGGCTCATTTTGTAATGAAGTACATAAACCTTGCACAGACTGATGAATAACTAACAGTCTTTCAAGAGCCTACATGCCCAAACCCGCAGTGCAGGATGATCGTGCCGCAAATACCTTTGTAACACAGGCTAGCTCCCTCTGACAATCCTGCAGACATGACCTAAATATTTGGTTGGTGGGTGAGCGAGTGTGTATGTGCGTGTATGCATTTGGACACCAAAACTAGATAGCCTCTTGGGAAACAGCACAGCATTCCTGGTCAGTTGGCCAAGACTGGCTGTAAGAAAGACAAATCATTTTGCTCTCTTTCACATTTAAATTGTGTTCCCAGACAGAATACACTTTAAGGACCAACGTGGGACTGGGCAATAATTCAATATCGTCGCTTATCCTCTTTCAACTAAGGATGCACCGATATCACTTCTTCCCTGCCGATACCGATTCTGAGATTGAATCTTCCGATACCGAGTCCTGATCCAATCCATTACTTTTGCTGAACGGTACAGATTTACGCTAGAGCTACACTGAACACGTAATTATGCGGACCGTTCGTGGGGCGGATGTGCCACATAATTTATCTATTTACTGGCTACACCTGCTAGAGTGGTACCACATAAGGCTGAGTCCTTACCGCAGTGGCCTGGGTTCGAATCTGGCCTGGGTCCTTTGCTGCATGCCACCCCCTCTCTTCCCTGCCTTTCCTGTCTCTCTCTCTACTATTACTATCCAATAAAGGCAGAAAATGCCCCAAAAAAAAGAAAGAAAAAAAAAGACAGTGAGCTTTCAGAGTCATTGGGGAGCTAATGTGTTAAAATGCAGCTTTTTGCCTTAACCTACAACCTACAGTTGCCTTTTTGCTGAGTGCTTCACAACCTGTACTGCGAGGTGGGTCGGTTTCTGTCTCAGTGAATTTACCAAGCACTGTTCTACCGACAAGATTATAGTGTATATATTATTGACTATTACAAATTGTTCTCTTCTCTCACATGTCTTTTCTGTCTCTCTGAATGATGTCTTCTCCTTTCTCTTCTTCTGTGTATGTTAATGGTGTGATACGAGTCTCCCCTGTGTGCAGGTGTAGTCGGTCCTCCTCCCAGATCTCCATGGTGATGGTGGTTACCACCTGGACACTGCTTGGCATCCTCCCCATCACATTCTTTATATACATCTTATAAATCCATATAATTTTGTTATCCTGTTTCGACGTTATATGTTTCTCTTACTCCGATGTGTGACTAATGTTTTTTTTTCTTGTCTCTTCTCCCGTGTATGTGAATGGTGTGATGTGAGTCTCCGCTCTATGCAAGTGTAGTCTGTCCTCCCGTCACGTCTCCATGGCGATGGTGGTCGCGTGGCTTGGGTCCTGGGCTGTTCCGGTGGCATCTGGACACTGCTTGGCATCCCCCTCATCACATTCTTCGTATATCTTATGATTCCATTATAATTCTGTTATCCTCTTTCAATGTTGTATTCTGTAAATTGTGTTTTATTCTGCACACACAACATCCACTGCACATCTGCCCATCTTGGGACAAAGATCCCTCCTCTGTTACTCTCTCTGAGGTTTCTTCCTATTTTTTCTCCCTGTTAAAGGTTTTTTTTTAGGGAGGTGCTCCTTATCCAGTGCGAGGGTTTAAGGACAAGATTTTGTGTTGCTGTAAAGCCCACTGAGGCAAATTTGTTATTTGTGACATTGCGTTATACAAATAAAACTGACTTGACTGAAAACAAATAATAACAGAAACCCTCAAAAACAAACTGCCAATAAGCTATAAAGACATGTCCTGTATATCGGTAGTGGTTACACACCACCTGCGCACTGCACTCACACCTGATGTAGCTAGTTTCATTGATGATAGTGGAAGTGTAGTGTTGCAGCAGCCGCATGCGCTACGTGTTCAATGCAATGGGGTAAGTTTGGGGTCAATGGGCAAAATAACTGAGATAGGATCAGGTTTTTTTTCCCCCACCATTAAAGTGATACTGGCTTGAGGGTGCAAAATTAAAATGCAGTGAAGAAGTCATTTTGCTTTTCATTTAAGGCATGTTACTAGGAAAACATCAAGGCCCTTTCGTGGCATGATACTGAAGAGACACACAGCGCAGTAAACTTTATCAGATCCCCACGCTGAACATAAAATCTCGCCACAAACCACTCTTTGACCAATTAAGAGTGCCCCTTAAAAAACAAAGGCATCCACGTAAAAAAAATACCTTGAGGTTTATGACCTTTTGGCTTCCAAAGCATTTCCTGCATGTCCAATCAAATCTCTTGAGATTCTGGGTGAGGAACGTGAGTTGGCAGGACAGCGCAGGGGGAAAAAAGCCAACAGCCGGGCCTGCAGTTGAAAAGGTTGCTAAATTAATGAAAAAGGAGCACAACACTTGTTGCAGCACAACAACCAAACGACAGTTAGGTTTGAAAGCACCCTGGAAGTAAAAGGAATGACTGTCTCGAATCCCATACACGCCTCGAGAGACTTACAGAAAAAATAAACTGTTTGAATCCCGCCCAGAAAAACAAAACTAGTAAAACACATTTCCGGAAAACTGATGGTGAACATAAAAAAGGAGAGTAGACCTCCCCAGGTAAATAAGTAGGAATGCGCCAATACAAATACTGCTATCAGATATCTGACCGATCCCAGGTGAAAATGGGAGCATCGGGATCAGAGATTCTACCAAAAGCTAAAATCTGATACCAAAAGCCATGAGTAACATGCCATAAATAAAAGCAAAAAGGCTTTATTTGCTGCATTTTTGGCACACGGAAGCCAGTATTTCATTGACGGAGGTAAAAAAAAAAACTGATTCTATCCTTATTATTTTGCCCAGTGACCCAAATTTATGGTCTAAGTCTGCACTGTTCAGCAAAACTAATGGGTCAGATCGGTACTCGGTAACTTGGTAGAAAGTAGCATTTGTGCATCCTTGCATGTAAGCAATTTGCGTGACTAGGCCTCTAAATGTATGTTTAAAACCAGCAGTGTTCTCCTTTGCTGATCCTGGTGAAGCGTGAGTCCTCCTTCCGTCACAGAATGGAGACTTTCCGCTATGTGTGAGGTCAATGCACTCCTCCATACATGCTGCTAACTCGGTGGCAGGTGCGTTTGTGGTGCAACAGACACCGCGGCTTATCTGAATGGAGGCAGGTTAGAAGTTGGGCAGTGCTTGGTGCATACACCGCATCATAAAGCCCACTACCTCCATTCTTACATTTTTTTACCCTTTTTTACCAGTAGGGCTGAGCAATATATTGTTTCAGAATGGACACTGCAATATAAACATGCACAATAGTCACATTGCAAAGAATGCAATGTAGGGCAAATTGGGCCCATCAGTCATGTTAGTCTAAAGCTCTTATTGCTTGATATAAAATGAAATCTAGCAAGGTCATTTTTTTATTGACTACTCTTGAAGGAAAATATTCTAGCACGTCTCATAAGCAATATAATATTAGTCTGATTTAATGAGTTCTTGAATAACTGCTTTATTTCCCCATCTAAAATCACCACAGCCATAGCTAGTGATTTGTTCTTGGAGCTTTGAAAGTTAAACGCTGCACATATCTGGTGAAATCACATAACTCTTATTCTTCTATTCTTCAAAATATCGCAAAACAAAAAAACAAACCCCAAAACAATCGATATCACAACGTTTGTTTCCCCCATCTCTTACAGCCCTATTTTATGGCATTTTACTGCTTCTGGTGAACTGTCTTGGTATCAGCAGAAACCAATATTGATTAACAAGAAACGTACCGCGGTCAAGCCAACTCTCCCTTCAATATATCTGAAGTCAGAGACAAGAGAAGGCAAAGATCAAATCACAGAAAAATCTGCTCTCCTACTACGAAAAGACCTTAAAATGATAAAAACATTGCATTTTTTTGTTATTCCCCCAGTATATTCATGAATAGTTTGACACCGGGATTGTCTTCTAAATACATTTTGGATTTATTTTTTATTTTCTAAATGGGACTACTTACAGGTGCACAAATTTGCTACTAAAACATCAACAGACAACGCTGGGGACAACATTCAGGCTGATCACCCAAAAGGCCGTCTTAAACTTGCTAAGGAATAACACTTGAATTAAAAGTCTGATCTCACAGCTACATCTTTATGATACTGTGAGGAACAAGAGCTTGTTTGTTTTTCTTAGCTTTGTTTCCAGTTCTCTCTAAGTTATGAACTAGCAGATCTGCAATACTGGCAAGAGATGTGTTTGTTGCAACTTCAACGTCAGCATACATTTGGGACGCCTCAACACTGTGCATTACTTTGCAACCGACTGGTAAAGTCGCCGCCAAGAGCAAACGTAAACAGCAATGAAACCATGTTTGAGGCGCTTATGTCATTCCTCTGTAATGGGAACGTAACAGTATCTGGTCCTCTTATGAACTAGTCCTTGTTTGGGTCAGTTTCCTTTATCCAATTTCAATGAGGCACACCGCGTGGTTTACGCTCCCTCCCACATTACACTGGAGAAGAAAAACACGCCGACAATAAAACAACGGAAATACAATAGCGTAAAAAGCATTAACGGCGAAATAACGAGCGTAAAATCTGCAATGGGGGGGGGGGTTGTTTATCCTCGGTTCGCGGAACAATGCGGGTTTTCTGAGGCACGCTTTACGCGGCTCGTTGTGCGGGAACGCGGGCACGTTGACATTACGTGGTGTCCCTCTCAGTCTCCATTCAAGTCAGATCGAGGGCTTTTATTTGGCTCAGCGCCGTTCGTGTGTTTTCAACAAGTTAAGCCGTTTCACTTTCCAATCCGTTTCCAAAGAACTTGCAATTAGTGTTGCCCAGAAATACACGCGATTTTTTCTTTCTCTCAATCAAACACGAAAAAATAGATGAAGAGTTTATAATACCACTCACCTGTGACATATAATCCGGTTATTAATGTTTAAGAGTTGATATTTGGGTCGGCGGGGTTTCAGCGTTACACGAGGCAACATGACATGTTACTTACTCCTCGACGTTACTTCCCCCTTCCCTCTCCTCCAATATCCTAAAGTAATAGCTCCTTCTACAGGAGGCGGAGTCACGACCGCTAGCCGGTTTAAAGGAACACAATGGAGACGACTTCCATATTGACTGTGGGCTGTCGTAAGGCTGGACTTAATCAGGACTAAGTGTCATTTTCGGCTCATAACGCACTTTTGCGCCGATTTAGCCTATTGTAAGTGCAGCCTTATTTGAGCTAAGTAATTGGGTCTGTACTGCTAGTCACGTAAAAATGCATCTGATACGAATTCTTTTGACTTGGGTTTGGGTAAGGTTTCCCTAAACTTTCTGAAATCGTCGAACCCTTATTTTTCGTTTCTTTTTTTGTTGCCCGAGTGAAACATTGTTTGAGAGAACTGATCTCACCTTTGTGTGGCTTGTCCGGGTCGGCTTTCAAACGGCTCTCATAACAGTCACCCCTCTTCTTCTACACCTCTTCACGTACTTTTTCCTGAAACCTGTTTGGAAGAACAGCTAACACGTTCTTCCCTTCAGAGAGGGACTTTTTATTATTCTCCTTTGTTCCCGTTTTAGTGAACATGTCTTCATTTCGTCTAGTTTGATGTCCATGATGCTAACAAACAAGTAAGCTCAGGTGAATGAAAAGGAATTATTAACGGAGCACATTATGAGGCGTAGAAGAAGAACGGGAGCGTCCACGTTGCTAGATGTCCATCCATCCATTCATTATTCAAGCCGCTTGCCCTCTATTGAAAGTAGATTTGGACAAACCACATAAAAGTGAGCTTTTATACTTTATTACAATTATTTTCTTTAACACAGGTGACAGAAAAGGGTTCAAGGATTTCAGAAAGGTTATCAGACTGGCAAATTTTGGTCGCGAAACCTTGGCCCACCCAAGCCAGAAGTGCCGCAAAACGAGTTTTCCAGGAAATTGTCGACGCATGTCTGCGGTACCAGTACCCAGGTGGTGGTTTAGCCGGAGCTTTTATTATTGGTGCTCCTCTGTGTCTTGACTGTGTGAAAGAAACTATATGTGTGTGGATTTATGATTGGACTGAGTGACAATGACAAAATCAGATATCACAACATTTTTCACTAAATACCTCAATATCGATAATGTGTTGATATTTTCAGATCACTATTGGTGCTTTCATTAGACATATTTTCTGCACAGGAGAATGTTGATAGGGAAGATGGAGGTGGATGAGTTTGAAATAAGCAGCAGGAAGAAATTAGAGAGGAAAAGAGAAGAACTGCCATGTTCTAGTGATGATGCCGAGCACGGAAGAGAAATCCCCTTGGCTGGAATAAAATTGACTGGGAGCAACGCCAGATTTGGAGTTCTGTCGGACAAACTCGAAGTTGCGAGTTGGATTAAAGACAAATTTGTCGATGTCAACTTAACTGATGTTAAAAGATGTGGACTGATCATTGTTGGATGTGTGTCACAGACACAACCGAGGAAGACATTGGAGATATGAGTTAGTTGATCACCAAGTGTCATGTGTCCCACTTAAGAGTTCCAGTAAAAGGCATTGTTGATGGAGTACTGAATGCAACAGAGTTGTTGACAGTCATAGACTGTTCAGGATGATTGACGGAGAAATGAGTGAAACAAGATCTGCTGTATTTTGAATCAGAAATCCCGCCTAACAAAGTATTCTTAGATCACATTAATTACCCAGTAAGACATTTTGTTTGCTTGTGTGTAGACGTATCTTGGGGATGTGGTAAATGTGGAGATGAGATGTACAGTGGTGAAAACTGGAAAAGAACCCAAACGTAATCAGTGTGGGGGGTCATGACGCATGGCAAGCAGACTGTCCAAGGAGAAAGAAAGAGATGGAGGTCATGAGGATCAGGTCTATGAGAGGGCTATGAGCAATGAGGAAGCAGCTAGGAAAGTAAAGATTCAAGAAGGGAGAACAAATCAGGTTGGAAGCCTGATGAATGTTGTTTTGTAAGGACAAGATAAAGTTCTTAGCATTTCTGGCCATGGCGATTAACTGTGCTGTTGAGGCAGAAAGTAAATAGAGAATAGAGATAGTTATGGTGCTGCGAGAAGGTTTTTGGAATCGTGGGAATTACAGGAGAGGAAGTGCGGGGGCTGCTGAGAGGCTTCCAGGTCCTCTCAGAGCCTAGATTGAGAAGTTATATAAGAGAATGGGATAAGGGGTGGGGAAGAACTTTATTTTTTTCAATAGTTTAGATTAGATAGGATAATTTAGTTTTGTTTTCAAGCCAGTAGTTCACAGCAATGCAACATTTCAACAACACTGCAACATTTCTGATGCAAACCGCCTTTGAAGAAGTAGTAATAATAATGATGTTGATAAATGATCATTAGTAATGGGGATATGATGACCAAGCAGGTAGAAATTCATTGTTCATTCCACCAAAACAGTGGAATGAATTCAGAAAATTGCCTCACTTTATTGTAATGCAGCTTTTAAGACTAAGGAATGCCGTATATATATATCTCACCATATTACCACAATCCTACAACACATCTAGTCAAAGATCATATCACAAAATCCATATTATAGCCATATAGTGAACTGCCTCAAGTAGTTTTAATAGCCACTGATTGCACAGCAAAATTCCCATTCAGGACAACAAAGCTGATGGACTGACTGACTGATTGATCTTATAGTCCAGCTCCTCTCGTAATTAAATCCAGGTCCCTGTCGGAAGCGTGGTGATATTCTGAATGAGGGTATACATCATTTATATATCTGGAATTCACAATTCCTATAAGTGAATTTGAAATATTGCAGATGTTTGGTTCTTGTTTACGTCATTAATTTAATAAACAGAATTCATCACTGCAAGCAAGAGGTTTTACACAAAAGACATGAATCACAAAAAAACAAATGCTTAACATTTTACTCATTGATATGGATGCATACATACAATGAAATAACATATTTAAAATCTATTCATAATGTGATGCATTTTCCATGTTATGTGAAGTACTGGTACTAGTTCCTGGTGTGTAATCTAAAGGTTTACGATACTCAAGTGAAAAAGTAACAATATTGAGCTTGGTGGATATCTGGCCATCTAGTGGCAATATGATGATCAACAGAGTACACGTTTGTTATTTAAGTATTTTATTAATAGAATTGTCATGACAAATCATTTTCCAGCCATTAAAAAAAATCAATACATAAAATCACTTGCTTGAAAGAATGATCATTCTTGGAAATCCATCTGTGCATTATTACACACAAATCATCAAGGAAAAAAATCACTATGCAGTTGATTTAGCTACAACAATCGATCAAAGTCACTGAACAGAATGGGAATGGGAGGAACATTGTGCGAGATCATTTCACATGAGTTATATTCAGGGAAGAAAACTTCCTCAGGCACGTAATTCTTTCCAAAAATCTCCTTTACAGTTCACAGTGAGGCTTTCGATTACAGCTCCCTGTTTTCACTTGAAAGTGTTATTTACAAAGTGACAGAGCTGGTTCTGTCTGGTCCTGTAGCTGCAACTCAAGACAGTGGAAATCCACTTCCCCTTACGAAAAAAAAAACTGCTACAAAAAGAGAGGAAAGCTCACAGTTCCCTTTTCTCTGTATATAACCAGTTTCTGTTTGTCAGAGCCGATGGTTTTAGAGTTTGGTACAGAATAATCCCGTCCTAGTTACCAAGGGGAAGGAGCTGTAATCTGAACAGTTATCCAGTCGTCGGATGCTTGGGCTTCACTGTCAGTAGGAATTACACAGTACAGGTACCACTTCAGTAGGACTGGAGTTTATTAACAGCTTATTCATTATCATTATCATTATTATCATTACAGTACTAATAAATTAGTTTGAGCCATTGGCTTGCATGATCTTTCTTGGTAATGATTGAGCCCAAAAAAGTAAGGAGGGAGGATTTTCTTGTACACCTTTATGTATTAAGCACTTTAATAGCAGGTCCTCTGTTTTGTATACATTGAAAAAATGGGCTTATTCCAAATTCAGGCTGGTACTTCTCTGATGTGCTTTTCGCAATATGCTTGAACTTGCAACATTATCAATTACAATTCACCTTGCATCATTATCTGTGTGATTGTAAAGCCTTTTCTGGTCTGTCTTTTCTCACAAACAGATGCATGATTGCGCCTTCCGACACACACACACACACACACACACACACACACACACACACACACACACACACACACACACACACACACCTCTCTCAAAGATGAACAATTTCTGTACATACATTTCTAAAGACAGAGCCATTACTTTGACTGATTCTCAACAGACTCAAGATACACACGATCCCGAGACTGTTTAATTTCATCAGTCATTGAAAGGGCCCCTACATTAACATTCTACCGATGATTCTCTTGTTTGTTTTAACCAGACATCTCTATGCACAGAGCAAAGTGCAATGTGTTAGACATGAAAACCTATACACTGAAATGGCTAGCCGTTAGAAAGGTGGACAATGCCAGGTAACGCTGGTATTCAGGTGTTGATATGTGGGCAACATTCTGGTGCAGTGTAGATGAATGATTCTGTTAATTCTGATGAGGATTTTATTTTTTTTAGCACTTTTTGTTTTGTTTTCATTCCTAAATAGGGTTCTACTGGAGGAGGTTAACAGTTTGAGCCCACATTAAAATGGCCACATTTACCCAACCTGATCACTACAGAAGAGCACTTCTCCTGTTTAGATTGCTTTAAAATACAGTATGGCCTTCAGAGAAACAAAATACAAAGAATGGTAGGTTAGGTTAAATAGACACTTCTGACTGGTGGACGGCCGATGATGGCAGGAAGAGGCCATTTTACGGTTCCCACATAGGGTTAGTATCAGGGGTTGAAGTCACCTTAAAGTTTGGACTGCAGAGGCTTCAGGTACTTGTGATAGGACTCATGAACCTAGAGAGAAGTGGGTGGGAGAAAGTGTTGAGTTTAAAATATTCCTCACAAAATATTAACATGTAAATACAAATGTATGTAAACACAAACATGCATTTCCAACAGTTGAAGCCAGCAGCGAGAACAATGGCTGCCAGGAGTTTAGACAATTCTAACAAAGTATTGCAGATTCAATTCATCATCACATTTTGTAGTTGACACAACCAAAACTGCTCTAATTCCACATGTTATACCTCACTCAATTGTAATTCCATGGAAAATTAAGCTAAACACCATAGGAACCTGCCACTACTCTTTGCCCCAGGGCTAACCCCAACTGACCTCTGTGCAGTTGAGGGGAGAGCTACGGGCCCAGTCGAACATATGTTCGTAAACATTTCCATCGTATCGTCCCAAGGACGAGTTCAGCATCTGGTCACGGTAGTCAAAGGCATCTACCAGAGCTACGGCGTTTGGCCTCAGCTGAGACAGCAGCTCCTTCAGCCGGACAGTGGCCTGCAGCACCTGAGGCACTGTAAGCAGAGCTGCCTGTGGTAAAGTGAAAGATAGAGATAGAGAGAAAGTACATTTAACAATAGCAGGGCTGTGGACTGAGAAAGGCATTTATTTGGACAGCTTCAGCCAACAAAAATCAAATAGTTCTGATTTTCCAACTTTTAAAAGGTGAAGTCAGACATTTTTATATTTGCTTGAAGTTATCAGCTTAAAATAAGTCTCATGTATTGCTAGTATACAAAAATGTCTCCGATGGTTGTGACTTGCATCTCATTGCACAAAGCCCTTGTTTTGTCCGCTGGGAGACAATGAGGGCCTTCAGTCCAAACGGGAACACAGCTCGTTGCTGATTTCTCATATGGATGTGGTCACTGTGACGGACAGGCTGTGCAGTATGTGGAATATGCAAATTATTGCAGCAGTTCTATAGTCTGGATAAAGAAAGATTTTAAGGGATTTTCAGCCTGGAATACCACCATTTAGCTTCTAAAGTTGTATAACTTAGTGAGTCAAACAGTTACTGTACCCTTCCATAGTGTTGGATCAATATTCTATTATGGAGAAGTTTACTTGTACTTTACTCTTTAAAGTTCTCCGTGTATTTATATTGTCCTGGACTGCATGAGGAAAAAGGTCAGAATCAGGAAGTGATAACTACAGATGTCTTCATGCTGAAACCCCACAACTCCTCAGACCTAATTTTCTTCCTCAGTTCTGAGCCGATGGCTGAACATGGATTAACTGCCATTGTGCCTGCTCTTCAAAATTGATATGACATGTATTGCTAATATAAAATCATGTACTTTGAGTTCATTTTATCAGATGGCAAAGTCCCAACCTTGACAGAAGCAATGCATTCTACTTGCGTTTTGTAAACACTTTGTTACAGTTGTTTAGAAAATGTGTTGTTTATGTAAAGTTTATTATCCTTATTATTACCTGTAAGAAGTCTCCAGAGTTCTGTGCAATGCCGTGCAGGGCGTAAAGCAAAGCTAGGGTTGACAGCACTGAGTGCACCGCTGTGTCTCCAATCTCTCCCAGCTTTGCTAAAAACAGCTTCACCACAACATAGTGACAATGGGCCTGGAGACAGAGAGGATGAGGACTTCAGATTTCAGATTTTGATATACTTTAATGATCCCTGTGGGGAAATTACACTCTACATTTAACCCATCCTAGCTGTGTTGCTAGGAGCAGTGGGCAGCCGCTGCGCAGCACCTGGGGACCAACTCCAGTTCGTCTTGCCATGCCTTGGTCAAGGGCACAGACAGGAGTACTAACCCTAACATGCATGTCTTTTTGATGGTGGGGGAAACCGGAGTACCCGGAGAAAACCCACCGCAGACTAGGGGAGAATATGCAAACTCCACACAGAGGATGACCTGGGATAACCCCCAAGGTTGGACAGCCCCCAGGTTCGAACCCAGGACCTTTTTGCTGTGAAGCGACAGTGCTAATCACTGTGCCACCGTGCCACCCCAAGATCTGGCTCCAACAAGCTTAACCAAAGCAGTAGTGGTCCTGAAAGCTCATCTGACACATCCCAAGTTTTGCCCCTTTCTCCATTGCTCTAATCACAGCTGAGCAACTGCTGCTAGCCTCCATGACCTCGCTTGACCTTCCTTGAGTACTGTGTGTCCAACACATATATGTGAATGAGAACATCGTAGATCCAAGATGGTTAAAAATATATGTCTGGTTACACCTGATATCCCAATCGAGCAGATGGCATCTATTTTTTTAATCCATTTTCAAAACCGAAAAGAATTTTGTTAGATGAATGAGAATGGTGGTAATCAGAATCTGTAATTACATTCACATCCATGTCTTGAGAGGCATGTAAGTACTTGATAGTCTTGGGAGAGAGATCCCTCCTCTGTTGCTCTCCCTGAGGTTTCTTCCTATTTTTTCTCTCTGTTAAAGGGATTTTTTTTAAGGAGTTGTTCCTCATTCCATGCGAGGGTCTAAGGACAGGATGTTGTGTTGCTGTAAAGCCCCTTGAGGCAAATTTGTAATTTGTGATAGTGGGCTATACAAATAAAATTGACTTGACTTGACAAGTTGATGTATAAAACAGGGAAGAACAATTCAATGTTTGACTAATTTTTGAAAGAATGAGTCAAGAGAGCTGCATCCTAAGAAGCCTTCTCTTTGTCGTGCTGGGACTAATAAAGTCCTGCTGCAGAACTGTGCTAAGGACTATACCAGTGTGGGCTGCAACAGAGCAATACCACATGGCCAAAAGTATGTTGAAACCCCGTCTAATTAATGGGTTCGGCTCTTTCAGCCACACAAATTCCTAACAAGTGCATGAAATCACGCATACAGCCATGCAATCTCCATAGCCAAACACTGGCAGCAGAATGGGCCATACTGAAGAGCTCAGTGACTTTCAATGTGGCTCTGTCATAGGATGCCACCTTTCCTCTGAAGTGGAAACATCTCAGAGCAACAATAGTTCAGCTATGAAGCGGTAGGCCACACAAGACCACAGAATAGGACTGCCGAGTGCTGAAGTGTAGCACATAAAAATCCTTTGTCCTCGACTGTAACACTTACTACTGAGTTCCAAACTGCCTACAGAAACAACATCAGCACAAGAAATGTTTGTCGGGAGCTTCATGAAATGTGTTGCCATGGCTGTGCAGCCATACACAAGCCTAAGATCACCATGCACAATGCCAAATGTCAGCTGGAGTGTAATGACCATGGATGACTAGACTCGCTAGCCCTTGGCTAATGGGTCGGACCCTTTAATTGACAGGTTCGCAGAGTCGTCCGTGGTGTGGGCTATCCGGGTTCGATTTCCAGCTACGGTGGTTGCTGGATACCCCCTGAATTCACTACATTGGTGTCAGAAGTGGGATGGTGAGATCGTGAGGCCATTGGAACACGTGCGCTCACAGGTGTGAGGGAGCTGATATGCTGAAGCATGGGGACATGTTTCCTGAAAGAGGTGGGTAGTGTAACAACCACAGATGTGTAGACTAGCTAGCCCTTGGCTAACAGGTCAGACCCTTTAGTTGACTAGTTGGCACAGTCGCCCGTGGTGCAGGCTATCCGGGTTCGATTCCTAGCTGCGACGGCGGTTCCCGGCTGAATTCACTACATTGGTGTCAGAAGTGGGATGATGTGACTGTGAGGCCATCGGAAACTGAAAAGGCTTTTACTCGAAAACAGAAACCAGCTTTTCAATACAAAATTGGGGATATTAGGAAACTTGGAATATTTTAAACAAGGTAGACTGATATTATTCAACTTCCCTTTGTAATGTCGATAAACGATGATGGTGATAATCACTCATTTTTATAACCAAAGCCATAAATACCATAAGTGGAATGTTACTTGTATTTCGTTTTTTGGTGGGGATTTTCTACCCTTTTCGTACCAATTTCACATGTCCAATTCCCTATTCGCCTGAGTCCAACCATTGCACTGCTCCTACAGTGGCAAGGTCTAAACTTCCATGAACATCCTCTGATACAGATATAGCCAGCCATGCCGCTTCTCTCCACCTGCTGGCTGCAGGCTTCACCTGGGGTACATAGTGTCTGCTAAGGCCCAAACTATTTCCCCCACGTCCAACTGTAGCTGTACAGGCTGCCCCAGCACCTTTAGGAGTCTCTAAACTGCAATGGTGCAACAAAATACTCCTACCAGCTCTCCATTCACAATCATGGCCAGTTGTTTTCCTTGTGATGCTCAGCCAAGCCGTGGACAACACCAACTGTAAACCCTCATGTTGGCGTGCTAGTGAATTAGTGTACTGCACCACGCAAGCACCTGAATGTTTGTTCTTTTAAGCATTCTTGACTGTATTGTTTGGAATGATCATATAATGGAATAAGGATTTAGTAAATGGAGTGAATGTACAGTAAGGGGGAATGGAGTGAATGTACAGTAAGGGGGAAAATTTGACACGGACCATTTTTTTAAATGGTCCATTAACATTAACTTCATGCTAATATTCAAGCTGGCTGATTACCCTGGGGCATACTTCAGCCACTTTCTACAGTACTTATTTTGGAAAATTTTTGCATACACTCAGACACGCAAAGCTAGACTTACATCTGATGCTCTAACCAGGTCTATGGCGCTGTTGTTCCAGGCATCCTCCTGGCTCTTCCTGCGCTGGAGCTCCTGCTGGATGCTCTTAGCTGCCAACTCCACCAGCCTGCAGATGCAGAAACACAATCCTCACTATGTAGGGCTCAGCGTTTTCGTTTTTTTATTTTTCAAAGCCATCCACCATGCCGAATTTCGCCAAACGAGGACACTGTTACATAACCTCACATGAACAACTTTTAAATCAGTGGAAACATAAAATCTGGGTGAAAATCAGTTTAAACCGATCTGCTCCTTTTAAAAAAATCTGGGTATTTTGTGGTGAAAATCGGTAAAAACCGAAAACGATGAGCCTTGTCACTATGACACCATCTAGTGGTTCCATTAGAATAAACAAATCACTCTAAGGCATCGACAAATACAAGGGCCTCACCTTTGACTTGGTGCTTTAAGGATAATGGTGGCTTTCAGTTGACTTGAAACGCAACACCATGTCTATCATTTCTGAAATTTGAAACCACTGGTAGGTAAAGTGAAATGCCCTTTTCATGAGGACAATGTCACTGAATTAATCTGAATTCTCATATGCTAATGCTCCAGGAATTAAATATGTGAAGGAAAGGATATGTTAATCAAAAAAAAAAAAAGAGGAGAAATTAATTCCACTCGCATCATGCCTCTGGTGTCTCACTTGGCAGGCCACCGTATCTAGCCTGGAATGGCTCCTAGGCCATCTGTGCTTTACCACATAGCTGACACTGACTGCCAGATGCATTTAGATGCAACTTCTGCCCAACAATACGCAAAGATGTGATGAGGACAACATAAAAAGTCACTATCTGAGAGAGGGGGGAATAGTGCAAGAATTACCTGTGGCTGAGGGCAGAAACCCTAGCTAACACAACACCAGATAGGCCAGGACATTAATGATGATGGGTCTGATGAATAAGAGTAATACAGATACACAGCCCTATGCTTCTCTGTCTACACTGAACCCCCCACCCTGAATCTCCCACAGACATTTTAAATCTTAAATTTGCCGACTGCTAACATTATAGCTGACTAATAGTAAGGAGTCCAGGGGGCTAAAACAAAGCACCGTGACAACAGATATAATAAATGTGTACCTAGGCCTATGTATAAGACTGAGTGTCTTTATGCATGCTCAATAATCCAGGTGAGAAAATCAAAGTTGAATCAGTTCATCTGGACACAACGTTTATTGAAAGAAATGTTTCATCACTCATCTAAGTGACCTCATCAGTCTAAACTGACTGCAGGTATCTCTACCCTTGTAAACAATACAGTGGCATAACGATCGGTTTCATATGCAAATTGCCATGACTATTAACTGGAGAGTCAATGGCAATGTGTACTATTCACAGAGCATTTGGGAACGTTTGCAATCACACCATTGTAAGATGGCGACAGATGTACTCTTAGGCACCCCTCTCGGTTTAGGGATGGTCGTTCCCTCTTCACATAGATGGCCTCTTTGACTCCCTATTCAAACCAGTGTTCCTCTCTATCAAGGATGTGCACATCCTCATCCTTGAAAGAGTGGCCACTGGCCTGTAGATGGGTGTAGACTGCGGAGTCCTGGCCTGACAAAGTAGCTCTTCTGTATTGTGCCATCCTCTTGGCCAGCGTCTGTTTAGTTTCCCCAATGTACAAGTCACTACAATCCTCCCTGCACTTAACAGCATACACTATAATCAAGGCTCAGCGTTTTTGGTTTTTATCGATTTTCACTGAAAAATACCCAGATTTTTTTAAAAGGAGCAGATCAGTTTAAACTGATTTTCACCCAGATTTTATGTTTCCATGAATCCAAAAGTTGTTCCTGTTCATGTGAGGTTATGTAAAAGTGTCCTTTTGTGGTGAAATTCGGCATGCTGGATGGCTTTGAAAAATAAAAACCGAAAACACTGAGTCTCGACTATATTGCTCTGTTTGTGATGGGGGACCCGATCCTTGGGGTGGACCAATTACTGGTGCAGCATGTTTTGGGGTTTGAAAGCAACTGACACACTGCGTTTGGAAAATAACAGTCTCAACTGTTCCGACACTCCTGCCACATACGGAATCACCACTGGTTTATGCTTAGGCAGCTGTTGTCCTTCTCCTCTCTTCGATCAGCTGGTGCACTGTTTGGGCGTCTTCCTGGCTTTGACAAACGCCCAGTTAGGATAACCACACTTAACCAGGGCTTGTTGAATGTGGGATTTCTCCCCTTCCCTGGCCGCTGGGGACATTGTCAGCTCGGTGGTACAGCATCCTGATGACTCCTAGTTTGTGCTCCAGTGGATGATGGGAGTCAAACCTTAAGTACTGATCTGTATGGATTGGTTTACAGTAAACACCAACAATCAAATGTCCCCCATCCTCAATTGCAATTTCACAGACTAAGAAGGCTAACCTGTCATTTTTCACATCATCCCTGGTGAACTTGATGTGGTTGTCCACAGAGTTAATGTGGTCAGTGAAATGTGTTACGTCCTAAGATTTAATTTTAACCCAAGTGTTGTCCACAAATCTGAACCAATGAGTAGGTGGTGCCCCTGGATAGGACATTAGGGCCTTCTTTTCCACTTCTTCCTTAAACAAGTTGGCCACTACAGGTGAGACTGGGGAACCCATAGCACATCCATGTCTCTGCCTATAGTACTGCCCCCTGTATGTGAAGTACATGGACCGAAGACACAGTTTCAGGAGCAGACTATAATAGGGTGGTCCTATTGCTAAGTGTGGTGTCATTTTGTAATTTAATATGGACTACCTCTACTGTTTCATCAACAGGAACGCATGTGAAGAGACTTATCATAAGAGACCATTGTTTCATCCCTCTCCATAATGCTGTCCCTCACCCTATCCACAAAATCCAGTGTTCTGAATGTGATGTTCATTACTGCCTACCAACGGGTTACGAACAGATGCAAGACTGGTATAAAACGGAGAACTGCTAGGTAAGGAAATAAGTCAGAGAAGAAAAGGTTCAAGATTTCATTTTTTCCTTCTTCCATGACTCAGTCTCCATCCTTTGCTCCATCTCTTATCTTCTACTCTACAGCCCATACTTTTTGGACTTTGACTTTGTAGATCTCAGTATACTCCTGCACCAACACAGTTCAATTTTATCGTTGCCAAAACTACATTTTGCTGTTGGTGGCAGTGTCTGCAAATTTACATTTGCACAAAATGCCATTGAGGAGGAGAAAAATGCAGGATACAGTGAATGCAGCCTTACTTGGCAGCTCGTAGCTTGTAGACCTCTACCAGACTGGCCAAGTCGTTGATATTGACCACGGTTGGTCTAGCAGAGACGGGCCGGGCCTGGACCCTCTGCTGTTCGGCATCATTCAGGTAAGACACAATGCCATTCAGCCGCTGGCCCGCCTGTACCTGCCGGTAGCTCTTTAAAAGGTATCTGTATGTGTACAACAGAAAGGGAATACAAAAACATGGGAGAGGTTATACAAACCAATAAGATAGAGAGGTGGGTAGATGTCCAGCAGTAGGACTGGGAAATAATTCAATTCAGATCTTATTAGGAGACACCATTTTTAAAAAAATCTAAATTAGTGATAACGAGATACTATTACCTAAAATGTCTCATAAAAGAAGGTCTGAAATATTTAAGTGAGCATTATTTGAAAACTAGTTTTGGTTTGATATTATACTTTACATTACTGAACAGTTAAATGTGATGAACCAGAGCACCTTTTGCAAGAAGTTCTAATAACTGCATTCGAGCCAGTTTTCAATCCATTTCCAACAAAGTCTAGTTGGAGTCTGGTTTTATAAATTTCCATTCAACTATCCTGATGTGATTCTGGACTCTCAGGTACAAGCTTCACATTTGCTTATTGACTAAAGACACAAAAACCATTCCACTGTATATTAGGGTATACCAAACTCTCGTACTTTTTCTGACTCATTATACATTTGTCTTGAGTGTCATAGTACAAAACCACTACAACTACTATTTTGAGATGTATATTGACACCTGCAGTCTGTTTCTTCCAGCTGAATCGGGTGGATACAGTGTCACATTTTCCCATTAGTGCAGTTGTGTTTTATCTTTCAAAATTTAAAGCGAACTATAATTTATTAACAAAAGCCAGTCATTCCCTTTTAAAATTTCCTGATCAATTTAAATTCCCTGATCAAACATTTTGATTCAGATACAACACTTCTGCACTGTTAAACATGCAGCATCGCAATTACCTGCATTTGTGCATTATGTTTATTGTTCTTTGTTTTGCATACCAACCTGTTATAATATATGAAAAAGAACGTATACTTACCATAAACTTCAAAACGGCATATTTAAAACAATGTTTTGCTTTACCTTCCACAAAGAAGAGAATGCCCTAGCACTAGAACGACCAAGCCGGTCATTTTGACAGTTTTGGATTTTCAAAGTTTAATAACTTTGCGAGGAAAAAAAAAGATACAGACCTGCCCCCCCCCCAATGCTCATAAAATTGCATATATTTGCATTAAAATGAGTTTTGGATCAATTGCAAGGGGGAAAAAAAGTTATAACATCTACCTAAAACGACCATGAGCAGTCAAAATGGTCACTCGTAATTTGTGCGTGATCGTGTGCGTCATGTCACTATTTATGAAGTGTGTTGGTCACATCATTTCCTTCGCGAAGTTCATTGCTCTGTCCTAGAAAAAAACTAGCATTCTCCAGTGCAGAGAAATAGTCCAAATTTGATTTTTGATTATTGTCAACATATCTGGTTACAGACGCCATTTCAGACGCACCATGACTACCACCGAGGTGTTGCAGTATTTACAGGCATTGGACAGCAGTGCTTTTAAATTGTTTGAAAGATAGTATTAAAGTTGTTAAAATGTTAATTTTGGTGTCAGTCGTTTCTTAACAGACATACTATGCATTATCTCATTCCAGTGCAATATCTCATCTCATATTAATATCCATCCATTCCATCCATCCATTATCCAAACCGCTTATCCTGCTCTCAGGGTTGCGGGGATGCTGGAGCCTATCCCAGTAGTCACTGGGCGGCAGGCGGGGAGGTACCCTGGACAGGCTGCCAGGCCATCACAGGGCATCATATCGATATCTCATACCAATATCATATCAATATATCAATATCTGCAGAAATAGTGGCAACCACTGCAGAAATAGTATAAATAGTGAATAAAATAGAATAAAACAGAAATAGTGGCAACCACTGCAGAAATAGTGAGGGAAACAGCTAGGAAGGTACTTGGTGTGTCATCAGGACAGAGGAAGGAAGACAAGGAGACTTGGTGGTGGAATGAGGAAGTACAGCAAAGTATAAAGAGGAAGAGGTTGGCAAAGAAGAAGTGGGATTGTCAGAGAGATGAAGAAAGTAGACAGGAGTACAAGGAGATGCAGCGTAAAGCGAAGAGAGAGGTGGCAAAGGCAAAGGAAAATGCATATGATGAGTTGTATGACAGGTTAAACACTAAGGAAGGAGAAAAGGACTTGTACCGATTGGCTAGACAGAGGGATCGAGCTGCGAAGGATGTGCAGCAAGTTAGGGCGATCAAGGACAGAGATGGAAATGTACTTACAAGCGAGGAGTGCGCTGAGAAGGTGGAAGGAGTACTTTGAGGGGCTGATGAATGAAGAAAATGAGAGCGAGAGAAGGTTGGATGATGTAGGGATAGTGAATCAGGAAGTTCAGTGGATTAGCAAGGAGGAAGTGAGGGCAGCTATGAAGAGGATGAAGAGTGGAAACGCAGTTGGTCCTGATGACATACCTGATGACTACAGAGGTATAAAGTTGATCAGCCACAGCATGAAGATATGGGAAAGAGTGATAGAAGCTAGGTTAAGAGGAGAGGTGACGTTTAGCGAGCAGCAGTATGGTTTCATGCCACGAAAGAGCACCACAGATGCGATGTTTGCCTTGAGAATGTTGATGGAGAAGTATAGAGAAGGCCAGGAAGAGTTGCATTGTGTCTTTGTAGATTTAGAGAAAGCATACGACAGGGTGCCAAGAGAGGAGGTGTGGTATTGTATGAGGAAGTCGGGGGTTGCAGATAAGTATGTAGGAGTGATGCAGGATATGTATGAGGGAAGTCTGACAATGGTGAGGTGTGCGGTTGGAATGACAGATGGGTTCAAGGTGGAGGTGGGATTACATCAAGGATCGGCTCTGAGGCCTTTCTTGTTTGCAATGGTGATGGACAGGTTGACGGACAAGATCAGGCAGGAGTCTCCATGGACGATGATGTTCACGGATGACATTGTGATCTGTAGCGAGAGTAGGGTGCAGGTTGAGGAGAGCCTGGAGAGGTGGAGGTATGCACTGGAGAGAAGAGGAATGAAAGTCAGTAGGAGCAAGATGGAATACCTATGCGTGAATGAGAGGGAGGACAGTGGAATGGTCAGGATGCAAGGAGTGGAGGTGACGAAGGCATATGAGTTTAAATACTTGGGGTCAACTGTCCAAAGTAATGGGGAGTGCAGTAGAGAGGTGAAGAAGAGAGTGCAGGCAGGGTGGAGTGGTTGGAGAAGAGTATGAGGAGTGATTTGCGACAGAAGGGTACCAGCAAGAGTTAAAGGGAAGGTTTACAGGATGGTTGTGAGACCAGCTATGTTTTATGGTTTGGAGACAGTGGCACTGATGAAAAGACAGGAGGCGGGGCTGGAGGTGGCAGAGTTGAAGATGCTAAGATTTTCACTGGGAGTGACAAAGAAGGACAGGATTAGGAATGATCATATTAGAGGGACCGCTCAAGTTGGACGGTTTGGAGACAAAGCAAGAGAGGCAAGATTGAGATGGCTTGGACATGTGTGGAGGAGAGATGCTGGGGAAATTGGGAGAAGATATTGGGAGAAGGATGCTGAATATGGGGCTGCCAGGGGAGAGGAAAAGAGGAAGGCCAAAGAGGAGGTTTCTGGATGTGGTGAGGGAGGACATGCAGGTGGCTGGTGTGACAAAGGAAGACACAGAAGACAGGAAGAAATGGAAATGGATGACTCGCTGTGGTGACCCCTAACAGGAGCAGCCGAAAGTAATAGTAGTAGATATCAATACCAATATCTCATATCAATGCAATATCTGAATAGGGTAACTTGACAGAATACAGAGTTTAAAAACTGTGGTGGTCAAAATGACGCCCATGGTCATTCTAGTAGTTTTTAAGTTCTGGTCGTTGTTTGGGACTGTTTCAATATGTATTTTTAGTTTTTTTTTACATTTCCCGTTTTATAGGCCTTGTTACATTTGTTAGATTAGCAATATGTGTTTTCCATTTTGTTCTTCAGGTAATATTTTTACTTTGTCAATTTTGCTATTCAAGTTTGACCATGTCTCTCTGAAGTTTAAATTGTTTAAAAACAATATTATAGTTGTTAAAATGTTAATTTTGGTGCCAGTTGTTTTCTAACAGACATACTAACATATGCAATGCATTAATATCTCAATTGGGTATTTATCTTGACAGAATATAGAGCTTAAAAACTGGCAGTCATTTTGACTGTCCATTGTCATTTTAGGTAAGACTGAAATCCTTGTCGTTCTAGTGCTACACTCGTTTTCGTTTCTTTTGTTTTCTAAAAACATTGGGGGGAAAAAATTGTATTCATCCATAATTCATACAAGTTTGACCCATAATCCACGGTGCTTCCTACAGTTGAACCAGATCTGGGTCGGATCACTTTCTTCCTCCATACAGGCAGCTTCAGGATTCTTCCTTAAACAGGTCTCAGTCTGATTGTTTTGGTCAGCAACCGAGCACGACTGCTATGAGTTCCCCTGCCAAATCTGTCTGAAATAACCGCTCTAAATGAGCTGGGTTTGAAAACTGGCGATTCTTTCAGCTGAGGGAGGAGTGCTGGTGTGTGCCCTTTATTTTAGGTGTGTTAGGTCTACCTCTGAGTGTAACCATGGGTGTAAGTATGTACCCATCTATTTCTATGCTTGTCTCTTCATTTTGTTTTGTCTATCTGTTTGTTTGACTCAAGATATATCACATAAAAGTGTTGAGGGGATCAGCAGATGTGTGCCTGTCCGAGTAAGCACTTGTGTAATTAAGACTCATATAATTGCGTGCCCACGTCAGCATTTGAAAGTGAGCTCTCAAGTGCTTACTCTGGTATGTGGCAGTTGGGGCAGGGACCAAGGGAAGGTTGCCACGACTGCAATATGCACCCTAATTACCCTTCTTTCACAACTATGTGTATTTCTTAGTATATTGAGTAGCAGCCTTTAAGTTGAATATATGAGCCAGAAACAATTCATATCCAGCCTGATGTGGGAAAGCCTGAAAAGCATATTTGCTTATTTTACCAACAGTTGGACTCCTCCCTGGAAGGAAGCATTAGCTACTTAGGCACCGTTTGAACTGCTGCCATTTAAAAACAAGGAAAACCAGACACCTACTATATGTGTCCCTTGTGGCTTAAAATTTTTAACACTGTCCCAGCAAGTTGGGAACACATGTATTTCTGTGGGTGAATGTCACCATTTGTACTGGCTGACATCTCCACAATCTAACTGTAGATTCTAAGGCTGGATCTCAGTAAGAAAAGAAAGGGCCTCAGAATGTAGACAGGAAACAAGTCAGCTGAAAACAACCCAGAGGCAGCAGATTAATGAAAGCTCATCAGCCAAACACACAATGTTCTTCAGTATGTACAGTATGTACAGTCATTCACTATCAGAATACAGATATGGGATCAATGTTTTCACCTTTAACCTTATGAAAGTACAGCTTGTTCTTACACAAATGAGAATAGCATGAGCATCAGACAATGCTGAGTGTCTCAACTGACAAACTCAGACCTATGAGGCACACAAAGCAGCACAAACACATATAAATTGCAATTTCCTCATTCATATCCATATGCATCAGTCCCATTACATACCTCGCTGTCTGCAGCATCATGACTGTGTTCTCCCCCTCATAGGTGCAGGTGGGAGTGAAGGTGACATAAATGTCTGGTAGTGCACTGCTGCGGGAGTAACCATGGCCACCACAGGACATACGGCATGCCTCGATTCCTGAACTGGCTGTCCAGGTGGTGAATGCCTTCAAACCAGCAGACAGGGCATGGAGCTGGACACAAATGAGGGGGAATGATTATGAGTTACTCCTGCTAATGTACAACCAGAGATGGGGTGTGAGACCATGTGTATAATCAGCAGACACATCAGAAAGACATGTCTTTCAGCCAGTCATTCTGGCCAATAGTAATACCGATATTTTTTGTTTCATTGCAATAACAGGCAGCACGGTGGCGCAGTGGTTAGAGCGGTCGCCTCACAGCAAGGAGGTCCTGGGTTCAAACCCCGGGGTGATCCCACCTTGGGGGTCATCCCAGGTTGTCCTCTGTGTGGAGTTTGCGTTTCTCCCCGTGTCTATGTGGGTTTTCTCCGGGTGCTCCGGTTTCCTCCCACAGCCCAAAGACATGTAGGTCAGGTGAATCAGCAATAGTAAATTGTCCCTAGGTGTGAATGTGTCAGCCCTGTGATGGACTGGCAGCCTATCCAGGGTGTCTCCCCGCCTGCCATCCAATGACTGCTGGAATAGGCTCCAGCATCCCGCGACCCTGACTGGGATAAGCGGCTTGGATGATGGATGGATGGATGCAATAACACAAAGTTTCTTAGCTTTTACCTGTTGAATTTACCTATTATCTAATACCCTTTTCCCACTGGCCAAAAAACCCGCTAACATCCGCCTTTTTACATTGATCAAAGGGACATTAGCAGGTTTTTTGGTAAGTGGGAAAAGGGTATTACTGTAACTGTGATGTTTGGTGCAGATGTGGACGTCTAAAAAACACTACTTTATTAGCTTCTGTCCTGATTAGTTACTAAAAACTTGACTATTTCCAAATGTCTGCATTCACTGAAGGAGATGAGCACAAATTACTTCAACATAAATGGAAAAAACATGTGACATTTATTTTGTCGTAACACTTGAATATCTTTGCTTTTGCATTTGTTCCACAAAAGGTCAGTTCTTGAAAGCGTCCCAGTAAAATGCTGACCATCACACTGTAAAGGGCGAAAATCTGCTCCATTCAATCGTAACAAAAAGTTTTTAAAAATGCATATGAAGTTAAGATAGCAACTTTATCCATTCAAAATAGTCTATTAGTTGTCACACTGAAACAGAAATAGTGCACGCTGCAGACATTTCTTTGGAGGCTGTATCAAACCAATCTTTCCTTCAACGCCTAAAGTTGTTGTCAGCACAAAATGAATGCATCATATTGGTGCAACATACGCATAATTTGTTATCTGTCCAAATACCTAAATATTATTTCTTTAGCAATGACTGGCGATACAGATAAGCTGACTGATATATTGTGCACCCCTGATATGTATACATATGTGTTCATCCTTGCCAACCATACACAGTCCCCTGAAATGAGTGTGTCACCTAGAAAATCTCATTCAGTTAATTTACCCATTTACAACCCATCCAGTTACCAAACCTATGCAGTGCTGGTCAGTTGGATCTGCCAATGGGACTAAGGCACTGCATTCAATCAGCCAGTCAACATGCCAGTTAAGATAAGGCAGTGGTGCCCAATCTTAAGTGCCATGGAGGGCCGTGTGTATGCAGGTTTTCATTCCAACCCAACACTAAACTAGAAGAGGGCACGCAGCAGGGTGCAGATCCCTGCCAGGCATATCTCCCCTTTGCCAGTGTTCGAACTTGGCAACAAACCACCCCTTTTTTCACCTACAAGAAGGGAAAATGCGGAGGCGCTGCCTGCCTATCTCTCTTTCTCCGGTGCTTGGACTTAGGTGACAAATCAGCTATATATAAAACAGGTTTTTCAAAGGTTTTGAATCACCACAACCACGAGAGGTCCCTGATCATACTCAAAGTCATCACTGTGCAGAAAAATTATTAGGCTGACAGGACCAGCAGTATGCAAGATAAGCAGTGGACAGATACACGCACACACGGACAGAAAAACTAGTGTTTTTCCTGTCTTTATAAGACTTTTGCGTAGCACCCCAGTAGATTGAATGGGAGGTATTAATGTTTCTGCTTCAGGTGTGGGGAGATGGCGGCGCGCACTCACGTTTGCAGCGGCCTCACCCAGTACTGGTGTGGAAAGATGGTGGCTTAAACTTAACGTTTGTGGCGGCCTTACCCAGTGCCGTCCATGCACTGCCTTCGTCCGATGGCTGGGAGAGCTGGTGCTGGATCGGCTGGGGGAGCTTGGTCTGCTGAATCCTGTGGGCCCGGGGACCGCGGCCCTGCCCGAAGAGGAAACACTGAGGGCGGTTTGACAGGACGAGGAAGCGGGGCAGGCTAAGCTAACTGCTAGCCCATGCAGACCGGCAGTTCTGATAACACCGAGGGTGGTCTGGTGGCGGCCTTGCCTGGCGTTGACTGTGTTTTTGGTGTCATTGTGTGGAGTGAGAGGTGGTGTGTCGAAGGTGTCTGGCTGGGAGAGCCGGCGTTGGATCGGCTGGGGGAGCCTGGTCCACTGCCTCTGGTGGGCTCAAGGATCATGGCCCTGCCTGGAGCTGTGCCCAAAGGGGAAACACCAAGGGCGGTTTGACAGGATGCAGAAGCAGGGCAGGCTAAGCTAACTGCTAGCCCATGCAGATGGCAGTTCTGACAGTCATCCTGGCTGGCGTTCGCTCTCTTGGACAGGGAATATTTTTTTTGTGGTTATGTTGCATATGTTTTTTCGTAGTTTTGCAGTTTTTTTTTTGTAGTTTGGATACATGTGTTGGGCCCTGTGATGGCCTGCCGGCCTGTCCAGGGTGTCTCCCCGCCTGCCACCCAATGACTGCTGGGATACGCTCCAGCATCTCCGTGACCCTGACAGCAGGATAAGCGGTTTGGATAATGGATGGATGGATGGATATATGTATTCTTGTAGGTTTTGGATATGTCTTTGTGCTGCACTACTGTGGGCTGGGGGAAATTAAATTTCATTTCATTTCACATACACAAGTACATGAAATGAAATGACAAATAAATGTTCCTGATTCCTGATATGAAACAAGTTTTTAATATGCAGCATTCAAGCTAAAAAATAATCTACCTTATACAAACGTTTTGCCCATCAGTCTGTGGATACGCGGCTTCCTAGGCGGACCTTCGCATGAATGCAACCAATATGAACTTGCACTTTCCAAAAAGAAAAGGTTTGCTATACGACCATTTCGGTCTAACTCTAACCCTGTCTTTATTTTCATAATATAATAAAGCTGGGTAAACCGTTTACAGTCACGCATGCGCAACTAACATCTATGGTTGACTCAGATCGCGCAGCGATAAGATTATGCAATACTTTCTGTTTTGACTCCAACCTAAAAGAATTTGTCCCTTTATAACTTTTGGATTTTTTTGGATTATTAGAATTCTTTTAATAGCTTTTGATCATGTTGCTGCCCGATCTGAGTCAACCGTAGATGCGAGTCGTGGATGCGCACGGATCGGGCAGCAACAGAGAGCAGCATTGGTCAAGCGAGGTAGAGAGTGAATGAAGAGAGGGAGCAGCGATAGTGAAAACAAACATTTTTCGAAGGTTTTGAATCACTGCAACAATGAGGTGTTCTTCATCATATAGTCCTAACTGTACACAAAAAAATGTTAGGCTGATGGGTCCAGTGGCGAGATTAGCCACACACACACACACACACACACACACACACACACACACACACACACACACACACACACACACACACACATATACACATGCACACACGACCAAATGCAAATTCCCTCCAGGCTATCCAGCTAACGGGGATAACCAGCTGATTTCATTGATTAACACACCTTCACCCACAAGGAAGACGACTTATCAGCGAAATTAGCTGGATGTCGTGTAAGGTTAGAATAAAAACCTTAATACACATGGCCTTCCATGGCACATGATTGATCACCAATGACATAATAAGGAGTGAGAGCATATAGGACCTTTATGTACCTCAGGTAGTTCACTGAAGTCACCCTGGCTGATGTCTCCAGTGATGCGGTGATAGGTATTGTTCATGTACTGGCCGACAAAGTGGAAGGCGTAGGCAGTGGCCAGCAGAGGGAACAGCTTATACTGCTGTGTTTGGTAGTCCAAGATCTGGGGCTCCGGCTCTCTGCAGAAGAGAAAATACACATCTTACTTTTCAGTAAAAACTCAAACAATAAAGGTGGATGGAAGATGTGTATCCAAAAAAAATCCCCCCAAAAAAATTCTTTGAATACTTTTGGTTAAAAACTACCGTTAACCTCAGCTGGGAATGTATAATGGCACCAATGAAGTGTTAATTTGTTTTTCAAGGAAACCCCTTAAAACAGCAATCTCAAAAGTAAAAATGTTTGAGAACACACTTGCTCATTTATTTTGCAACTCGCATCTCTGCTGTTAATTTAATCTGCTGTTAATTTGAAGTGTAACATGACTGCACTTATCCAACATTGATCGATGACAATTTAACCCTTTGACCTCTGCGATAGAAATGGTCTGCCAGTGCCTACATTGGTATTTTTGCTTGCTGTGTTGTCATTTCTTCGGAGTATCTTCAAATGCTTAATATCCCAAAAATCTGTACAACCTAAGCTAAATGTTATGCAAGTCGGTAAACGATAACTGATAAAAGTATTGAAATTGTGTCAAATAAAAAAATACAATAAGACGTTTTTCATCAAATTTTACTAAATAAACACACAAAACATATTGATCCAAAAAAATTCTGAATGTAGGAAATTATGTAAATTTTTTAGCTTTTGAAACATGCTCATTTTTATGAGCAAACTGCAAAGGCGTTTTGATAGTTTCATCTGCAATAGAAATATTTCATCGGATTTGGCCATCAGATTCATGGGCAGCCCCCTGCTTGCCACCCGCGGATCTCCCAAAGGTGGCAAGCAGGGGGCCACCCGTGGGAGGTGCATTTTCAAAGGGTTAAGTCCAAACAAAATCAACCAGCATATATGCTGATTAATAAAGGGTGCTCTATTGTACATTTGGCATGCCAGAATTTGCATAGCAGAATATATTAAATGAGCCATCAATTCAACCCATTCATGTTCTTCCCCATTGGTTTTGCCTCATTTGAACAGATTTAGGTAAGAAAGATCCATATGGCAAAAACCTAATTGAGTTATGTGCCCCAAAAGCTGGCCAAATACACTTGTTCATAAAGTAAAAAAGGTGTTGTTTATTGACCTCAGTGCACAGGCATGGGTTGTTTTGTTTATTCATGCCACATACATGTGTGTTCTGTGCAATGTTTGAGTATCTATTTTTGTTTCAATGTTTTAGTGTGTGTGTGTGTGTGTGTGTGTAATAATACATGATTACAGAAATAATTACTAACCCAGGGCGGATTTCAGACTGGTGTCGGACAGTGCTGTAGCGGATGGCAATTATACAGGCCTTAGCGAGGGTGCGGGCTGACTGGCCTACGATCATGGAGCGGATGAAGACCATGGTGCCATAGGTCAGTTTAGCACTGGGTGGCTTCACGTAGCTACCATCTGGCTCCACCTAGTGTCAAGTCAAGTCAAGTCAATTTTATTGGTATAGCCCAATATCACAAATTACAAATTTGCCTCAAGGGGCTTTACAGCAACACAACATCCTGTCCTTAGACCCTCAAAGGTAGTGGACAGAATGAACGGAACAAATTCATTCTGACAGTAACTGCCAATCTTTTCACCTGCCCTCTGCAATGTTGCTCTACCCCTAAGATGAATTGCGTTAGAAACTGAAGACACTTATGATGTTGAACTTTCTACAAACATCGGTTCTACAGGACAAGCAAAAGAAAAAGAAAAAATCATATACAAACCAAAGATTAACCTCAAATACACACATAGAACAGATAAACCTGCAGGTTTGTTTAGAACATAAGATGTAGAGTTTACTGTGTTAACAGTTCTCTTAACTATACAGAACCAAATGTACTGTGTAAGAACCATATGTGCGGCATCTAATAGATAGATAAGTACTTTATTGATCCCGAGGGGAAATTAAGGCATTACAGCAGCTCACATCACAAACAACGACAAAATTAGTTACAACAGAAAATAGACATCTGAAACATTATATACCACAAGAACAGTCCAGTATAATTTAACATCCCCCAGCCTGACTCTGATCCCCCCGATCGAGCCAGCCAGAGGAGTTGCACAGTCTTATTACAGCAGGCAGCAAAGATCTCCTATAGTGCTCCTTGGTGCAATGTGGTTGCTAAAGGGGCTACTCTGCTCTGCCACAGTGTCATGTAGGTGATGGAAAGGATTGTCCATGATGGCCAGGAGGTTGGTTCTCATCCTCCTATTGGCCACTTTCTTTAGTATCCATAGTGACACCAAGGACAGAACCACCTTGTTCAGCCTCTTGGTGTCACCCTCCTTCATGCTGCCCCCACCACGTACAGCACTGCACTGGCCACCACTGACTGGCAAAACATGTTCAGCAGAGTCCTGCATACACCAAAGGACCTGAGCCTCTTCAGGAAATGAAGCCAGCTCTAGCCCCTCTTGTAAAGGACATCTGTATTACCAGTCCATTCCAGTTTATTGTCGAGCTGCACCCCCAGGTACTTGTAGCTCAGGACCACCTCCACATCCTCTCCCTTGATGGAAAAAGGAAACAAGTGGACTCCAGTCCTCCTAAAGTCCAACACCATCTCCTTTGTCTTGCTGATGTTGAGTAGCAGGTGGTTCTGCTCACACCACTCAAAAATACTGTCCACCAGTCCTCTGTGCTCAAGTCTCCTGATAATCTCCTGCACCTAATATGTGCAATGTCATGTTATGCAGCACATGCATGGTAAACTTGCATCATTTAGTTCAATAAATCAAAGTGCTGTCATCAAACCACCCATTCTCATCAACCTGTCCCATCCCAGGTCTGGTCAGCTGCATCATATTTCATAACTGGGACAAAAGAGGAAAATCAGAAGACCTCATAACACTGTATGGAGAAGGCTAAAGTCACAAGCTCACCTTGGCATATTTCATAAGCATGTTCTCACGTGGGATCCGTACATTCTTCAGTTTCAGGTAGCCATTATCTACTTCATCAAAGCCAAACTTGGGACCAATATCTCCAACAGTAATTCCTGAGAAAGAGCAAACGGAGGAGTGGAAAGAACCAAAAGAGAAAAGAGTATTGACCACCAAATCCACATCCAGGGCAAGATCTCAAAGATCACAGAGAAGTGGTTACCTGGCAGCGGTTCATGGGTGCTCATGCTGCGAATGGGTACTATGAAGGCATGCAGACCATGGCACCTCCCCTGAGAGTGAAGCTGAGCAAGGACTATGGCATGATTGGACGTCTTTCCAACTGTAAGGATGGGACAGAAAGGGTAATGCTATAGGGCAGCGGTCCCCAACCCCCGGGCCGCGGACCGGTACCGGTCCGTGGGTCATTTGGTACCGGGCCGCAGAGAAAGAATAAATAACTTACATTATTTCCGTTTTATTTATCATCCGAGTCTGAACGATGTTTTATTTTGAAAAATGACCGGATTCCCTCTGTTACATCCGTCTATGACTCACTCGGCAGAGAGGATGTTACTCATGTTATGTTGTTGCCGCGATGTTACGAGGACGCTGCTAATAAAGTTGCATACGAGTACACAGTGGATTCACGTTTATTATTATATTTAGAAAATACCACAGTTTTTATGCCGGTTGTATCATTTTATTTTGTGTATTTATCCGCCACACCTTAAAGGCCGGCCCGTGAAAATATTGTCTGACATTAAACCGGTCCGTGGCGCAAAAAAGGTTGGGGACCGCTGCTATAGGGTATCTATTCCTTTCTAAACTGTTTTTCTTCATTTATAGATAACCAAACAAAAAAGAAACGTCACCAAATTTTTCCAAATTTGTCGGTTTACATACTTAAACATCATCTGCAGTTAACAAATTCATTCAACTAACATTCGGCCATGCCAAAGCAAACTTCTTGTTCGTGTTCTGTGAATTCTGATTTGATGTATAAACATTTCTGCATCATAAAGCCACTTGCATTATTTATGTTGAGTCTATCAACCCATTTAAAAAAGGTTGTTGTGTGTAGGTGTCTTACGTCCTCCAGGCCACCATTTGATGGAGCTGATAGTAGGACTGTTCAAGACAAATTCCTGTGTGGCTGGGTCATACGTGGCAGTAGTCTCCAAACCTCTGAGGTGAGTGCCTAAAAAAAGTTAGTGCCCAAAAGCCCACACACACACACACACACACACACACACACACACACACACACACACACACACACACACAAGCATGCATCCGCATGTATGCATGAACACGGGCAAACATACACACAAGGAGCAAACAATAGTGTGGAAAAAGTGATTAAAAAAAATTAAAACTATTGGGAGAGTCCTCATTGTTACAATACTACCCACAAATGCCATAGTCACAGGAGACTGCATGAGTGGCAATCAATTATAACTTTTAGTTGTGACACATTTTAAGATAAATCATTGATCTAAAAAGCAACTAGGGAAAAAAAAACACTGATTGGATGACAAAATACAGAATAGCTGACATATCTTACAAAAATACAGTAAAATATATTTAGCCAAATTAACTGATTTCTGATGAACTAATGAATGAAATGAACCGATTCCACGAGTTACAACGCTATTAAAATGTAATGGTCCTTGAAGGCGTATGACAGATCTCAAAAGCCATGTAAACTACATCATATCATTGAAAACAAGTGGTGCAAGATACAACAACAAAACATCAAACTGTTTAGTGTCAGATCAAATAATTTGAACAATTTTTGACAAAGTTGTAGCCAAAAATTTTTACCTTTTTGTGATCTTGCCCCAATTACTTCCAACATTTTATCTCCTGAAATGTTTTTCATTTGCTATTGCCACTTTCCTATATAGTCATAAACAAACAGCACCAAAAACAACACCCCTTGGGGTACGATAACAATCCATTTAATACTGTTCATAGTCAGCACTTATGCTTGACTGAGTATTTGCAGTTATTAGAGAACATGGGCTCAAAGTAGCCTTTTCCTGACCAAGTACACATAACATTTCAGTAAAAACAAATAACAAAAAGGAGCTCGGAGTCAAGATGAGAGAAGGTTAATCCTCAAAGAACTATGCAGTTCACGCCACCAGTGTTGGGCAGCCAGTGAGCATGGCAGCTAATGGCATTGAAAATTTCAAAGGCATTGGCCATGTAAAGTGATGGTCCACTGAACAAAACCACAAGCCAAGGAATGTCTCTGAAAATCACAGATAGATATCTGGGAGCTTCAACTAAGAAAAATAAAATAGCCAGCCTCTGATATTTGTCCTGCCGGTCTGTATAGCTTTACCGTGGCCTATCTCAGTCTGAGCGTAGGTGCCGATGATCTCCAGATTCCAGGCAGGCATGAAGAAGCGGTCCATCTGCTCTGGGGTGGCCTGGTTGAGCAGGGTGGGCAGGAACATGCCCAGATGGAGATCCAGGGGCTCCGGTCTGCCGCAGTGCACACAGCTGGGCCGGCAGATCAGGGTCAAATGGTACAGAAAAGTAGGAAAGGAGGAAAGATAGTATGTGGGATTGCAGAGAGGAGATACAAGTAGGATTTTTTTTTTTTTTAGATTGGACTCAACCATTGAAAGTCCAGCCCAGGGGGACCGCAGACAGATAAAAAATATGTTTGGGCAAAGTTTGAATATGTTGACAGCAGAGACAATGTGTTAGCATTTCAGTTGAAAGTTTAAGGGAAATGGATAGTTGAAGTTTTTGGAAGCGTACAGCACAGAAACAAATGAGAAGAGGGAAAAAAAAACTTGTGAGCAATTCATGCAAAGTAATCAGGTGATGATTTAAAACCCCTTTCTTAATTCAGGAAAAGATGATTATCTCCTCCGTTCATCTGTGATAACCTTATTACACTGATGATTAACTCATGCGTTGCATGCCATAACCCTTTGAATCTTTGTTGATTAAATACAATTAAACACATCTGAGTAAAGAAAAATGAAGGACAAGCAAGACTGGTTTCGATATGAACGTGTAAAATTTAACATGACAACTTTGTCCATGCCCATGTACCACCAGCCATTTTCTCCATGTCAGGAGCAATGCGTGAAACCTACTATGGCTTTTAAAATGAAAGATAACAGTAGGACCGGAGAACTTCTTGGGGTTGTGACAAGGCAGTATATGCTCTTTGATAGAAAGCACTCAAAAATACATAGAAAAACTTCGGCAAGAAACACCAGAGCGTATTTTATGATGTTCTGTATTTAGTACTGGCAAATGAAATGAAAGGATTTTTAACAACTTTTTTTTCACTTCAAGATGAGTGCCTTGGTTCTGCGTTCATCTTCTTCAATTTTATAAGAGTCAATTGGTATGAGGGGATGTGAGGTTATGACATAAGTTCTGGAGCCGTGTTAGTTTCTCTGGAAAGGAAAAACAGTCCAAATTCAGTAATTCATTACATTAGACCAGGGGTCCCCAACCTTTTTTGCACCACGGACCAGTTTAATATTGACAATATTCTGGCGGACCAGGAGAGGGGCAGGGGGTGGGTTAATAATGACCGGAATATAGGTTTGGCTTATAAGTCAACAGTATCATAACAGTGGCTTCAGAGTATGCATCCCCCATTGACTTGCTCATGTTTTGCTGTATTGCAACATGGAAATTCAAAGAAAGTTGAGTTAGTTCATCTGGATACAACATTTATGGAGAGAAACGTTTCATCACTCATCTAAGTGACCTCTTCAGTCTAAACTGACTGCAGGTATCCCCACCCTTATAAACAAGACAGGGGCATAACGACCGAAACCAATGATCAGTTTCCTGCAGTGAGTTTAGACTAAAGAGGGCACTTAGATGAGTGACGAAACGTATCTGTCAATAAACACTGTATCCAGATGAATTGATTCAACTTTCTTTGATTTTCTTACCTGGATTATTGAGTATGCATAAAGACAACATGGAAATTAAAACATTCAAATCTGATTTTTTTTTTCCAACTCCTCGACAAGTTTTCAAAAAAGTTCTCTATGGTGTCAAAATGAAAGAGAGCATCCAGAGGTCTTCAGAATTATATCAAAAATGAAAAAAATTGGGCGTCTGGGTGGCGTAGCGGTCTACTCCATTGCCTACCAACATGGGGATCGCAGGTTCGAATCCCCATGTCAACTCCAGCTTGGTGGGGCATCTCTACAGACACAATTGGCCATGTCTGCAGGTGGGAAGCCGGATGTGTGGCTGTGTCCTGGTCATTGCACTAGCGCCTCCTCTGGTCAGTCGGGGCACCTGTTCGGGGAGGGGGAATAGCGTGGTCCTCCCTGTGATATGTCCTCCTGGTGAAACTCCTTACTGTCACTTGAAAAGAAGCGGCTGGTGACGCCACATGTATCGGAGGAGGCATGTGGTAGTCTGCAGCCCTCCCCGGCTCAGCAGAGGGGGTGGAGCAGCGACCGGGATGGCTCAGAAGAGTGGGGAAATTGGCCGGATACAACTGGGGTGAAAAATGGGGGAACCCCCCCCCCCCAAAAATTGTGTGGTTGAGAAATACTCATCCACTTTGCATCAAAAATTGGGTCAGTAGTATTCATTTGTTGTTAACAAAGTGAACCTATACTGATTTTCAATCCATCTGTGTTCAACTTTTGCATAAGAAATATCGCCGACGCTGTTAAGTCTGCCTGAGGAACTTCAAGATGAAGACAATCTTGGGAGGTGAATACTTGTGTACATAAGAAAAATAAGTAATTTCTGAAAAACAAATGTTCTTGAGTAAAAAAAACAAAAAACAAAATTGGCTTCAAAAATGTTTTGAATTTGTGTTGCTGAAAGGAGAACATTTTTCAGTGTATTAAAATGAGGACAGTTGTCAGAGGCAATGTGAAGTTCAAGGGAGGTGAACACTCCCTGAAAGGCGCTGTAGCTGGCTTGGCCTAGATTACCTCTGACCAGATTTCTGGGCCTCTTGGATAACAAAGGGACATTCAGGGACTTTCAGACTAAACAAAACGTCTGAACTAAAGACAGGCTGGGTCATTTGCAGAAAATAAAAATGACAGGAATTTTGTTGTTATGGCTCTTTAATGAAAAGTTTAGGATGTGCATCACCAGTGAATTGAAAGGAAACATTTAAAGATAAATTCAAACATGGAACGCACCACATGGTAAAAAGGGCAAAATAACAGGTAAACAATCTTTGTAAAAACAAGGTTCAAAATATTACATAGATGCAAATTTGTGAAACCATATTTTCAGAAGTGATTTGAAAGATGGTACAAATCAATCAAAAAATGAAGGTGCGGACAAACCTTGGGAGTGAATAATCTGAGTTCAGAAAAGAAGAAAGTTGTGAGATGGGAAAAAAGGTCTCACAACATGAGTATGGGAAGTCGTGATTTTAGAAAAGGTTGGACAACTCTTTGAATCTGACCCAGATTCATTATTTTAGTACGCTACATTCAGGCTATGAGAACATTTCTGCCCTGCTAATAAGTAATAAGGCAGAAATGTTACTGGTATGGTCACTCAGGAGCTACAATCTTAGCAAATGTGAGGACTAAGCAGAATTGATAGATAATATAGAAAGCCAACAAACAACAACTTGGGGTTTTTACAAGGCAAAAGAGATCTGTCAAACTACTACAATGATTCACCAGTCGCCAAAAAAAAAAGAAAAAAAGAAAAGAAAAAAGAACAACTAATCTTGGATCGGAACAGTTTGTCTCAAATCCTACATAAATAAATGAATTAAAATGAACTGCTCATATCTGATCTTGCCAAAATTAAGTAACACACAGCAGATAATGCTAGTGTGAGATTGTGATTAAAGACCATGAACAGAACAGAGGACAAGTTAAGGTTGAATACAGGACTGACCGTGTCCCAGCTCAGTTTGGGCATAGGTGCCCAGGGCCAAGAAGGACTCTGTCAGGGGGACCCATTTCTGCAACTGCTTGGGGTCACACTGGCTGTACAGGGTTGGGAGGAACATGACGAAGTGTAGACCCAATGGATCATGGTGGTTGCCCAGAAACACACTGGGTGAAGGGAAGGGTTGAGATCGGGTAGTTAAGGCTTTGACTTGTCAGTCTAACAACTCAAGGGGACTTTGGCATTTTCTTAAATGTCCTGCAGTCCACTGAAGGCTCTATCTTTTTTTTTTCCAACAGCATGTGTTCACCTACCCATGACGGTTAAGAATGTGCTTAAAGGGAAACCATCACAATTTTCAACATCACCCCTATCTCTCTCTCTCTCTCTCTCTCTCTCTCTCTCTCTCTCTCTCTCTCTCTCTCTCTCTCTCTCTCTCTCTCTCTCTCTCTCTCTCTCTCTCTCTCTCTCTCTCTCTCTCTCTCTCTCTCAAACTTTGTTAAAGAAACACTCAATGGTAGGGAAAGTGCTCAACAAATAAGGAGCACAATAATCCAGTGAGTCAAGTAAATTCTTTATGAGACAGTACAAGCCTGTTTCATGCCATAAGCAGTCATCAGCTGTCAATAAAACAACTCGGGAAAGGACATATCATTTACTGCCTCGTCATGCACATCATGCGCACAACGTTCAGTGGGGAGGGGAGGGGTACGACATACAAAAATTCAAAAACACATGATCGCTAACGGAGGTGCAACATTCATACCAAGCGACGGTGACGAGAAATGACAATGGCAAAATAGAGACATACGTTGGTCTAACAGAGGGAACAATAAAAAAGAGGTTTAACGCACACATGTGTAGCTTTAGAAACAACGGTTTAAAGAATGTAACATCTTTAAGCCGTTATATTTGGTCACTGGTGGACAGAAACATTAATTATTCAACCATCTGGAAAATCCTCTCAAAGAAAAGAGCATATTCAGCCAGTAGTAAAATGTGCAATCTATGTCTAACTGAAAAATATTTTATCATTTGCAAACCAGAAATGTCCACATTGAATAACAGGAATGAATTGGCCAGCAGTGGCAGACATAGATATAAGCACCTATTTTGTAATTATAAATAAATCATGCCAATAGACGAATACCATCCCCTCCCCCCATTGGACCGTTAGCGATAAAGTTGTTTTTGAATTTTTGAATGTCGCACCTCCGTTAGCGATCACGTGTTTTTGAATGTCGCACCTCTCCCTTCCCGTTGGACGTTGTGCACGTGATGTGCATGACGAGGCAGTAAATTATATGTCCTTTCCCGAGTTGCTTTATGACAGCTGATGATTGCTTATGACATGAAACAAGACAGTACTGTCTCATGGAGAATTTACTTGACTCACTGGATTATTTTGCTCCTTATTTGTTGAGCACTTTCCCCACCACTGAGTGTTTCTTTTAACAAAGTTTTATATATATACTATATATATATAAACCTAGCACAGCAAGTAAGGAATTTTGTGTTTGGTAGATTATTTCTTTGTTGTAACAATGCTTCTTGGCAATAAATCTTATATCAGGCACCTGATTGTCAGCACCTGGGGTACCAGAAGCTCAAAACAAGAGTCAACAGTAACAGCAAAATAAGCTGTTTGGCATTGGCAGAGAAGATTTGGCAAATTTTTCATGTGCACAACCCACATACTCAGCTCTGCTGCTCATCCCACACATGCATGTTCCTTACAAATGTGGCACCATTTACAAGGGAAATAAACAGGCTTTCCAACGGTATAAGATTTATTGCCAAGAGGCATTGTTACAACAAAGAAATAATCTACCAAACACAATTTTCCTTACTTTTTGTGCTAAGATATCTGTGTGGCTGCTGCTTTGGTTGAAGGTGTGCTAATCAGTGAAATCACTGTTGTGGATTCTGGCTGTAGGAAACCCTGGATGCTCTCGGCCCTCCATGGCACATGGTTGAGTACCACTGAATTAAAGAGTATGAGGAGAGTACAGCCAGGAAAACTGAAGCAGAGGCTAGTAAGAATGCCCTGTCAAGGAGTTACGGTATAGATTTTAGGCAAGAATCTATGGCAAGCAGTTATAATGTGAAAACAATAAGTCCTCCTAAAATTGTTTATTTATTCCTTGTCGTACTACTCCAAGCAACATACTTGTGAAATTGTGTGTAGTCCTAAGATTTTATTGCTAGAATTCAAATTATTCAAAAGCTTACTGTGATATTTCTAGATATATATGAAATATAAACCCATAAATATTACCAGGGCAGTTAACTTTTGTGATGGTGGATATTAGAATTGTAAATATATTGTAAAATATACCTTGAGCCCTCAAAATGTCAATCCTAGATATCTAACTTTGTTGAAACAAATTCTACTGGAAGAGTTTTTTTGTTGTTGTCATTTTCACTATTCAACCAATTACTAATAGTTAAACAGTAAGTTAAAAAGTAAGGAATTCTAAGTGTTTTCCGTTTTGCTCAAAATGTCTTAATACTGTGGTACTTAATAAAAAAATATTCATATCATCACTCAGCTGTGGCTGATATGGTCCAGGGCCTGGACACCTCTACAGCTATTCACTGTAGTTATGAATACCTAAGGGAGGAGAGAGGACTACACATTCGCCCTGTGCTCCATTTCGTCTTCTTGCATATTTAGCAGATATTTCTACTAGCACCTGACAGCTTAGCTTGCCCATGTTCTGACTTGTGGCAAAGTAAATTTGCTTTGAACTTTGACTCCCTTATTCCCATTCTCTTGGTGCAATAATACTGATTTATCTGCTCTTCCTAGTGGAATTGATAACCTCCCCAGCAAAGACAATTTATCCATCCCAGACGAACTGGTCTCTCATTACAACGATGGACTTTATAGTCTTTTAAATAGTCTTGCTCCTTTAAAACCCCGGTCTGTTTCCTTTAACCACTCTGCCCCTTGGTTTACACCTGCACCATGCCAGCTTAAAACTAAAGGCTGTCGCCTAGAACGCCTTTACGCGAAAACTGGCCTTGTTATTTATAAAGCATGTATGACAACCACATACTTCATTATAAGGAGGCTCTGTCCACAGCTAAATCATTTTATTATGCAAATTTAATTAGATCAGGCGAAGGGAACACTAGAGTCCTGTTTTCCATGGTAAACAATATTTTACAGCCACCGGACACTCTTGCACCTCACATGTATTCAGTTGCTCAATGTAACACCTTCATGACCTTTTTTTAATGCCAAATCTGAAATTATTCATCAGCAATTGACCTCTTCAAACAATACTGCATACAGTTTATCTTATTCACCCTTCTATGTTCCCATCGCTTCTTCACTATCTAGTTTTAAACTCCCAACTGTTGCTGAAATACCTGGTCTTATTCACAAATCCAAATCATCTACCTGGCAGTTAGACCCCCTTCCTACTCATTTAGTAAAAGCCTGTCTACCTTCTCTATCCTCTGTAATAACTGATATCATACATTCTTCCCTTACCTCTGGTCTTTTTCCCGCATCTGTCAAAACAGCTGCAATAACTCCAATACTTAAGAAACCTGGTGCAGACCCCAACAATTTGAATAATTTTTGCACAACCTCAAATTTACCATTTCTTTCTAAAACACTTGAAAGAACAGTCGCATCTCAGGTACATGCTCGCTTGACTCACAACATTTGTTTGAACAATTCCATTCTAGTTTTTGCTCCATGCACAGTACAGAGACAGCCTTGGTTAAAATCACTAATGATCTGTTGATGGCAGCTGACTCTGAGCTCTTAACCATACTTGTCCTTCTTGATCCGAGTGCGGCCTTTGATACCTTCTCACATAACATCCTCCTAGAGAGATTAGCTTCCATTGGAATCACTGGCATCCCCCTTGACTGGTTTAGATCATATCTCTGGCCGCACTCAGTTTGTCCAGCTTAAAAGTTTGAGATCACAGTCCTTTCCTGTACTGGTGTTCCCCGGGGCTCTGTATTGGGCCCCTTCCTGTTTATTATCTACCTATTACCTCTTGGCCACATTTTCAGGAAATTTGGCATTCAATTTCACTGCTACGCAGATGACACCCAGCTCTAGCTATCCACCAAGCATACCTCCACTCTTCTGCCCACTTCCCTTTCTAGCTTCACATTAGAAATTAAATCCTGGTTTTCATACCACTTCCTCAAACTTAATAGTGATAAAATCAAGGTCTTCTTAGTAGGTACTAAATCTACTAAACATGATAGTTTTTCTCTGACTATTGAGAATTCTATAGTTTCTCCATCGCCTCAGGTTAAGAGTCTGGGTGTAATCTTGGACAGCACATTATCTTTTGACGCTCACATCAACAATGTTACTCGGTCTGCATACTTCCACCTATGCAATATTAATCATCTTCGCCTATCACTTACACCTAACAGCACTGCCATACTCATTCACAGCCTGGTTACAGCCCGTATTGACTACTGCAATTCTATCCTCTTTGGTCTTCCCCTTAAGTGTCTTCATAAACTTCTACTGGTCCAGAATTCAGCTGCCCGTATTATTACCAGAACTCCTTCCATAGATCATATCACCCCTGTTCTTCAGCAACTCAATTGGCTCCCCGATAAATACCGTATTGACTTCAAGAGCCTGCTTCTCATCTTTAAGGCCCTTAATAACCTAGCTCCTTTGTATCTTTCCAAACTCATTCATATCCACACACCCTCCCGCACCCTCAGATCCTCTTTTGCTCTCCAACTCACTACACAATTGGCCCACTTCACAACCATGGGGACTAGAGTCTTCAGTCATTCTGTCCCCTGCCTATGGAACTCTCTTCCACAAGGCATTCGCAACACTGACTCTCTTTCAACCTTCAAATCCCATCTCAAAACACATCTTTTCAAACTGGCATATTCAGTCTGATCCACACTTCATTGAGTTTTGTGCAGATGATGATTTTATACTTATCTGTTGTATTGACTTTCTATTGTCTACCCTGCTTTGTTTTGATTTTATGCTGTCTGATACAGTGCTGCTTGTTTTCAACTGTGTTCTGTAAGATGCTCTGAAAGTGTTCAGAAAGTTCTGAAAGTTCTGTTATGAAAGTGAAAGTGTTCTGAAAGAGTGCTCTGAAAGGTGCCCACAAATAAAATGTATTGTTATTATTATTGTTATTATTATTATTAAGGCACACCTACACTAAATGCACCCAACTTGACATTCACTCTTGTCTACGATGCCATTTGGTAACATTCAAATTTATCTGCTAATTACTGACTCTCTTTTAAGTCGCTTTGGATAAAAGAAATCTGCTAAATGAGTAAATGTAAAAAAACATACTGCTCTACAGAACAAGGAACATCTAAACCCCATAGATGGTAGACAGAAGAATGTCTAGAAGAATGATACATTAGCATGGGATGTCACATGCTGCTGTGTTTAAACAAGGAGAAAGGTGAAAGCCAGTTAGCCAACCACAGTATTGATTAGCTAGTGACGCCACCTTGCTACACTGCAATAATGTAGGAACTGGAATCTTATGAAAGTCTACACAAATGGACAACACGACTTTGACCAGTTGATATGGCAATACTTCAACGTGTTCAGGGCTTTTGTACTAGGGAGAAAACAGTCTTTTTTTGGGTCTTTTTTTCTCCAAATCTCTCCATTAAAAACCTTGTATTTTAGATTAAACGCTATTGGGGGGGGGGCACATTTAATTGTTAACCTTCCCTATTTTATAAGTGAGCCTGTGAAATGCTTCAGCCTTGGTCTAAAGTGAAATATTCATTAGTTGCAACACTTAGTAATATAATCTCTCAAATTCAAGTTCAACTTTGTTATCATGTGTATTGGAATACAATTCAATTCTTATGCTCTGGCTCTCTCTGCCCTAACACAAAGGACACAAGGACAAGGGACACAAGTTCACAGACCTACATAGAGGATGTACACAGAATTCATACATTATATACTCAACATAGAAAAGTAGACAAAAATGTCACAATGTAAAGTGCAAGGGTAAATCAGCTGTTCAGCAACCTGACTGTCTGTGGAAAGAAACTGTTACTGAGACAGGTGGTGTGTGATTTGATGCTCCGTTAACATTTTTTAGATGGAAGGAGAGAGAACAGAACATGAGTGGGGTGGCTAGTGTCTTTAATTGTGTTTTGAGCTTTCCTTTTGCAGTGAGTGGTGTAAATATTATTAAGTTGTGGTAGTTCCATGCCAATGATTTTTGCTGTTGTCTTTACATTCCTTTGCAGTAGTCTGCAGTCCGGTTGCCAAACTAACTTGAGCGCGAGTGAAATTTATTTAGAAACCGATAGGCAGAATCGAAATTTAAATTTGTTAACAGTTCCTCTGGAATTGGAATTTTGGAACAGGTTCCCGGTTCTCGATGCCCAACCCTAACTGTGATACAGCCTGTCAAGACTCTCGATGGCACAGCAATAAAAGTTAATAAGAGTTTTGGTACTCATACCAAATTTCTTGAGACACCTCAGAAAATATAGTCTCTGCTGTGCCTTCATCAGGATGCAATTGGTTTTGGTGTTGGAATTCAGTATAATTTCTGCCTACAATTAAGCTTGGCCTCCCCAAACATTTACCATCTATCGTCTTGTCCCTACTTCTTGCATGAGTAATTTTCCTGCAGAGTCTACACTATGGAATAACCTTAGTCTGTCTGTGAATGTTTTCCTTCATCCAGGTCATAGTTATCCAAAGAAATTGAATCAAGTGCAACTGGACTTGGTTATATATTTGTGAAGACGTTTCACCTCTCATCCAAGAGGCTTCATCAGTTTGTGCCTTTCTGACTAGACCAAGCTAGTCTGACTGGCTGGTGATGAAACTCAGATATTTAGCCTCTTTGGAGTCGTTATCAGAGCTATTGATGTCAATGGCTCTTTTGTGTTCCGATGTTTAGCAACAACAGTCGTCTCATCTCTACCCAGGAGACTCAAAAGCTTAGCCTCCAAGAACAACAGTCGGTCGCTAACGGCTCCAACGACTCATGACCACTGAATGGAGCACTAACGAAGTCGAAACTAACACCTCCAACGACTGTCGTTGCTAAACATCGGAACACAAAAGAGCCATTGACATCAACAGCTCTGATAACGACTGACGTTGCTAAACATCGGAACACAAAAGAGCCATTGACATCAATAGCTCTGACAACAACTCCAAAGAGGCTAAATATCCGAGTTTCATCACCAGCCAGTCAGACTAGCTTGGTCTAGTCAGAAAGGCACGAACTGATGAAGCCTCTTGGATGAGAGGTGAAACGTCTTCACGGATATATACCAAGTCCAGTTACACTTGATTCTTAGTCTCTGGACTCATAGTATATGGGCCCTCGGCATACTATGTTCAATGGTTCCATAGTCCAACCTTAACATTCATTGACCATTCCAAGCTTGTGTTTCGTGTTCCGCATTACCTCTTATAGCAGTAGATCTCTTCTGGGTCGGCAATGTTGTACTCCCTGAGCTTCTGGATCATCTGGGCACTTTTTTTAACTGCCCGGTCATAGCGTTCGCTGCGGGACAGGAAGTTAAGGTCCTCGTGTTGAAAGTCTGGGTCGTTGATTACCAGCAACTCTATAGTAAACAGCGGAAAATAATATAGCGATCTCTCTATTAAACCTGGATGACTGTTGCCAGCAAAGACAGAAGGTGGGGAATACAATTAATTAAGCAAGTTAGTTAGGGGGGCAGTCTGGGGTCACTGATTATCTTTGTAAGAGTATTGCATTCAAAACATCTGTGGAAGCACAGACTTCACTTTTTATTCGAAACACTTGAAAATGGGAATCAATCCAGAACTGAGACTGAGATTGGGAGGGTGCATGTGTACCCCCGTTGCCCTCTGCCAAAATCCATCCAGAGGGTCATTTAAAGGCAGGCAACGATTAACTTTGTTCAAAGTTTTTGTGTACACGTCGCAGGTGCACACATGGAAAACAATCATCCAATAGGAGATGACATATTACATGTCAAAAGATTACCCCCCCCCATCGCGCTTTGTTGTACAATAAATTAACGCTAATCCTGCTCCATAACAACATTTATTCTACAACTAGCTTGCTAGTTTTCTAGCTACTGTTAGTTGCCCTCGCTAGCGTTAGCCAGTTAGCTAGCTAGTAACGGCACTACTTGCAAATCTCCGTGTCAAATACTGCATGGCAAGTCTTCACCTCTATTCGACACCAAAACTGAGAACGGAAACAGACAAAGTCAAAACGAGCATTCAAACCTCACCAATTTCTCGCCTCCTTCGGGTCTTTTCAGGGCCACCGTCCAGAATATGGGTGAGTTTTTCGACGTCAAAGGACGCATTTTTTCGCTCTCTCTGAATATCGGGATTCATTGCTCGAATGAAACACAGTTAAAAAACCGTTAAGTGAGCAGATATAAGTTGGGCCAGTGTCGTCTTGTGTAAATCGGTGGCCGTGCAGGCTCGCCTGGAGGAGGGCAGGCTGGCGATACTTACCTCAGTCGCGTCGCCGGACGTATCAACAGAGATCACGTGAGGAGTGACGGACGGAAAAAGAAAACAAACAACCGAAACGCTTTCTGTCCGCTGGTGTTCGTCCCAGCAGGGCATTATGGAGTGGGGCCACCATGTGGCTGCAGAACAATACTGTTCCCACCCCTGACCTGAAAAATATTCTGGACTGAGTTGAACTGTTTGATTAAATACAGCTGCATGGAGTAAAGAATTTAGTCTAGCAAGAATAAATATGAACTGGTTCAGACATAGAAGGAACTGGGTTACTGTGACGTTCAGGGGAATATTTGTAATACATTAATGTTATCATCTTGCTCTAAAATTGTTTTAAATTTTAATTCTCACTTATTGATTGTAAAACACTTTTAAACGGATTTTTATCGAAAAAAATATCTGTTTTTTATCCTTTAAATTTGCTTCCTTCTAATGTAAAGCACCATGAGCTGCCTTTCATATATGAAATTCGCTATATAATAAAGTTTATTATTATCATTATTATTATTATTATTATTCATAAAGTGAATTCGGTTAAAAAATTAGGGTACCCGGTAGTTCGGGGCACAAGTGACAAAAGTTGATAACATAGAGCAAGTCAATCATCATCATCATCATCATCATCATCATCATCAAGCAAGTCAATCAGAGTAGGTTACACTGAGCTAAAGATGGGAGTCCATGAGTTCATACACTGAAGAAAAACAGAAGGAATTTTTGCTGAGAACTGGAGTGAGGCTAGGCTAAAACAAAGAAGAGATAAGCTCGCATGGAAACTCTACCAGTTTCATGGCCGTTACACTGCACACAGCGGAGTTCAGGAAAGCACAGCTCCACAGTACTTGGATTCCTACTGCGGATCAATAGGTGGCGGTAATGCGCCTTAAAACTGGAAACCAACCGCCATAAAACGCAAGAACAAGAAAAGGCAACCGAGGAAGAAGGGTTTGAACCAGGTAGACAGAAACGACTGGTTAGTGACTTTTGAAGTTGGTAACTGCTGCTTAAGTGTTGTTGTTTTTTTTATCATGCTCCCTGCAACTGCAGTTTTTCGTTTTCCTTGGGAAATCAATTCTAGTGTAGTGAAGGAAGGAAATTCCGTAAGAACGTTTGGCAGGTGAGTTGTGTTAGTGGCTCCCTCTTGTTTTGATATTTGTCCATCGTTTTTCAGTTGTGATGTGAAATGGAGTAACTTTTATTGAAAGGCAAATTTCTGAAGTCTAAATTCAAACTAGTTTGTTATCACAGGCCCCAAAGTTAGGCTTATAATTTATCATTGCTCAATCTGTGCTTACAGTGTAATTCTTGTTCCCTCTTCCAGACTGACATGCTACCAACCTGAGGAGTCGAGAGCTGTGCTGTCTGCCCAGCATGCTTCAGTTCAACACCAAGTGGTCGTCAGGACTTTGTTTGTGGAGCCCTTTGACCCAATAATTGGGGCCCAGTACATAGTTCTGGGTGAGATAGAAGAGGTTAAGGGTAAGGAGAACTAGTTGATGACTCACTTAATCACTACACATATAGTATACAAATATATAATTATCTCCATCATTCTCAGTATGTGATGTTATCTCTTGTATCAAACTAAACTCACATCTTTGTTGCTATTCTTGTGATGTGGCCTTACTGGCAAAGGTTACACATCACTGTAAACCATCACCCCACGCCATTTAAAATTGTTTGGATAAACAATTTGCACATACAAACGAGACATCAATCTACTCATATTATGAATAAAATCCTTTCTTTTGTAGTTGTTTGACTTTGTCGAACTGACTGACTGACTTCATGTGCACCAAAGGAAAATAGTGGTTAATACTGCCCCAAACTGCTGCCAATGACAGATGCTACTATCTCCCTGTATGAAAAGCATAACTACAAAGGTCATATGAAAAATGTTTTTGTCCTTTGAGCAGAAGAATTGGCTTTTATGAATCAGAATACAGGGGACCATACATGATTTTGGAAATAAATAATTTCATAGTTCATCAATATACCTTTTCTTCAGACATACTTAGGGGTTGAGCCCCTAACACCAAGCTTTATCACCCTTCAGTATGACATGTTTTTGGAATAAACGACTAAAATTAGAACTGTCCGAACCTGAAAGAATTAATATTAATGCATTGTATCTTTTTAACTTTTAAAACAACTGTTTGTATTAAAGATTACAAAGCCACTGTGCTTCTGTGTTATGTACTGCTGTCCCTTTTGTCAGACATTGGGACCAACCTAGCTCATACGAGGGGTCCTGGCATCTCAGTTCCCAGACTACAGTTTAGGATACTTCCTGTATTGTCTGCCATATGCAGTGTATTTCTGTGCCATTACCCTCCTTGTGTGTGTGTGTGTTTTTTTGTCTTAATTATCCACAAACAGAGGATGACGTGATGATCTGTGCCCGTGTTCTGAACTGTGTTGATGGTGTGAACCTTGCCCTCCTTCAGAAAGCAATCCATGAACAAAGGCAATTCTTCATGGAAAGAGAGAGCAAAAAGACTGAAGTTCCACCATGTGCAGACCCAACCTGACCAGGCTCTGCAGTCATAAAGATTCTCAAAGTTAGAAGACTTAGAGAAAATTGAGTCATGTTTAAAGAGGTGGCTTATAAACTATGCGCTCAGATACAGTCCTATTGAGTGAGCATGAGTATGCCTTTAGATGCTGCTAAACTGTGAATAACATCAATGTCAAACAATACATAACATTATCAGAAGTTGCATAAACAGACCTGTAATAAATCCCTACCTCCACTCAGTAAGTATGGTTTTCTTCTTCCAGTCCATTTGTATGATCCCCTGGTGTATATTGTTCAATCGTAGCACAAATTGGGACAAGACTTTCACACTTGTGAAAATTAATATAATTTTGTATTACATTGGCATTTATTAGGAACTTTTTTTTTTCTACCAGTAATACCCCTTGGTCTAATCAGCGGATCATTGCTCCTTAATCAATCCTTAACTTTCAAAATGTTATAATTGACAACTATTGAAACTGGAAATTATTTTCAAATTTTACGTTTTAAGAAGTGAAAATATAGTTAATGACATACTGCTACCACTGCTGCTATCTTGCCCCTTTCCTTTGAACGAAAAAGATAATTTTATCAAGATTCTCCACTGCAAATTCAAAGTCCGTATACAGATTGGTTTTTCTGAGAAAAAGAATATGCGAGTGGAACCCAACAGCTAGCTAGGCCTGCCAACGTTTTGTTCTCATAACATCAAATGGTCATCCGTAATCTAATATTGCTTGGAAAATATCTGTCCAAGCACAGGCCACCTGACCAATTTTCTTGTTTCTGACTGGTTGATTTTAAAACATTGCCAGCAGCAACGTTTGCGCTGCCTGGCTGGATATCAAACTGGTGCTTGGGGAGGAAAATATTTCCAGAAAATGTGGAACCAAAATTTGTCAGTGTATCATCACCCCTAGAAACTGACTTCTGATTATTAAAGTTGGTAGCAGAGGCTATATCATGTGCCTTGATTATTTCTTTATGTGTTGCATTGCCATGGCATGTATCAAGGATAACAACGTCCATAAATTCACTGTTTCACTGAGGCCATTTCATTTGGTGGGAATCATTATGGATATCCTCGCAATGTACTTATGTGAGCCAACATTCTTTACGTGTAATGAACATCTTACCTGAGCCAACACAGGCCAAGCACATAGGTGTGTAATATTTTAATCTTGAAACAGATTAACACATATATTCATTCCCCTGATGGTAACATTAAAATGACAAAAAGCCAAATTTTATTTTAACATTTTAAGAACATTTTAAGGCTGTTCCTGTGTATTCTGTGGCGAAATGTCCATTGTTTGTCATGCGATGGGCTCAGAAACATACGCTCTTCTTCCTGGCACACTTTAGTGTCTGTGGTGGCTGTGAACCAGGTCAGAGAAATGTTTACTTTGATCAGCTGTAGTTTATTCCAGATAAATAGCAATTGTATACCATTAATGTTTGTGTGTTTCTGAAAATAGGATCCAATAGTTTTACATGATGTAAATGCTGGAAAAACAACTTCCCTATTCTATATGCTTTGAAATGTCATATTGGTTTTCTGTGGCAAAGAGTAAATCAACATCCAATAACCATGTCATTTACATTTATTAATTTTGTGTTTTCATAAAATATATAAGATTGAGTTCAATGAACAGTGTCAAGCACAGCCCAGGGGTAATACAATAAGGATCAATCTTTGTAAATAGAATTGCACCATGTCCCAGTATCCCTAATAAGACAATATCAATGATAAAGAAACGGTCAAATTTTTACTCATTTTCATTTGAAATAAGAATCAAAAAATTCCTCTGCCCACATCAGAAATATTTGGTAAACAAAAACAACTCCGCTGTGATCATTCAGACTGGACAATAGACTTTGAGGAGCACGTTTCCTGAGGTGAAAATGTCCATTATAGTGTGTTCTGTTTCTCACATCGGAGACCAGAAAGTGTGAAGTATGCTGTAAACACGTCTAGTATCTTGAGTATCTATGAGAAGTGTACATAGGAGTGTAACCAGAATCTTTCGAAGAGGCAGGCAGCATTGGTAGGCCTGACAGTGGGTCTCTCTTGCAGCGATCCATAGCTTGCTTGTAGTTGATCTTTTCCTTCGTGATTGGATCTATGATCTCCTTGGCATAATTTGTGTCTGACTGTAGCTCCCTCATCATGGTGCTGTCAATCATTTTGGCTCCGATGGCATCAATGATGTTTACTCGGCTATTGGTATTTGGGTTGACCAGCCCTCCTGTCAGGTGTTGTGCCTCCATGTAGCGAATGGCAGTATCCTTGGGCATCCAGCCTTTCTGAACAGCTTCTCCCACGGACAAACGTTCCTTTGTCATGGGATCCTCGACACCAGTAAAAGCCTTATGGGCATTGAGCAGTCTCTGTAGTTGACTGCCCTCAATTAGACCCCTTTCTGCTGCTTTGTGGACTGAGTGTCTCTCTCTGGTGTTGATATCAATGATGCCCCCTGTTGCTGCTTGAGCTTCCAAAAGCCTTTGGGCTGTAGTGATGTCTATCAGTTTGCGCATGGTGGCACTGCGTACTGTAAAGCATGTGTCTGTGTTTGTATCCATGACTCCAGCAATTGGGTACATTTCGGTGGGAGCAGTGGAGTTAGCTTGAGCTGATTTGACAGAGGTTGTGGTGGATCTTGGGATGACAGAGTTTAATTGTGGGGGTTTCTTCATGTCTCCAGCAACCAGAAGAGCAAACTCCGAGATTGGTATTTGGCCACTTTTGTACCTTTGCAAGTCATACTGTGTGAGCCTGCCATCTTTCAGGGCATTGTTGATGGAGTACTGCTTACCACTCTTTCGATCCTGAAGTACAGATGTCTCACCATCAGGTCCCATGGAGGTAATCTCTTCCCAATCACACTCGAGCTCTTGCAGGTGAATATACTGTTGACGATCTATCAATCCCTGTAGATAGGCATCATAAGGAGACATGTCCTTCCCTGTTTCTGGATCCAAAATGGTGATTTTAGTGGAGACATTAGTCTCTCTGGTCCGAGTCTCTGTGTTTTCTTCTTTCTCTATGTTCAGCTGAAGTTCCCGGATAGAGTTGTCTTTCAAATGGATCCTGTCCTTTTCGTCTAAGATGTCCTTCTCCAGACGCCGGATATCAGACTCCATCTTAAGGCTCCTCTGCCGGCTCATCTGTGTTTTCTCACTCATCAGTCTGGTCTGCTGCTGGAAAGACAGGGTTATGTCATGCTTCTGAGCCTCAAGATTCCTCAGCTCACAAATGAAGTTGTCCCTATCCTTTTGCAGGGTATCTCTGTTCAAAATGAGGCTAGTCTCCTCTCTTGTATTGCTGGACATGGTGGTCCTCAGAAAGTTGATTTTGTCAGAGAGGCGTTTGATTTCATCCTCCACATCCTGCCTTGCAAATTTCTCCTGGGATACCTGTTCCCTCAGGCGTTCCCTTTCTGCTTCAACTGCCTGATCTTTCTCAACACGGACAACCTCTTTATACACAGTTTTCTCACCAGACTTCTCGCGCTGTAGGATCTCAAGTTTGACATTAATATTCCTAATTTCCCGCTGGAGACGGAGGATGTCATTGGTTTCCTTGTCCATACCTGACCTAAGACCATTCGTTAACCTCTCCAGTTTTGGGTCTCTCTCAACCTTCAGAACCTCTTCAACAACAATACTCTCCTCAATGGGAGGCGGAGTATTTTCCAGCTGTTTGATGCGTATTCTGATCTGTCTTAGCTCTGACTCCACTTGAATCTTCCTCTGATGCTCATCGCTCTCTCTCAGGATTTTCTCTCTGTCCTCCACTTTGGTTTTCAGCTGTTGCAACTCTAGTTCTAGCTGGCGGCGGGTCTTTACCTCTTCGTCAAGGCTTCTGCTAAGCCTGTCGTGCTCGACTATCTGCCTTGGGTCCTTCTGAAGGCGCACCATCTCCTGCACAACCACTCTTTCCTCAGGTTTCTGTCTCTCTAAAAGGATGTATTTGTTTTGCAAGTCAAATACCATCTCCTCAGTGGTGCGCCGAAGTTGTGCTTCTTCACGCACCTCCCTTCTCAAGCGGTCTGCTTCCTTCTCCTGGAGTGGGTCATCTTCATACCTCACAACTTCTCTAGTAACCAGCTTGGTCTCTACCTTGGATTTTTCAGCCTTCCATTCATCTCTGTCCCTCCTGAGGATCCTCAGCTTGTCCTGGATGGCATTGTAACTGCTATGTAGATGGTTCAGCTGGTCATTTAGTCTCTGAATCTCCCTTTCATTCTCAGGGCTCCTCTCTTCCTTCACCACCTCTTGGAGGACCTCCTTAATCTCGACTTTGGGTTTCTCAAAACGAAGGCCGTTTAGCTCAGAAGTGACCACAGAGGTCTCTCTCTCGAGATCAGAGCGTTGCTTAGAAGAGCTTTGTATTTCTTTCTTCAGTCGCATTATCTCCATCTCTGTGTTGGGGTCTATGTGATAGATCTCATTTACAATTTCCTTCACCTCTACTCTTGGTTTCCAGTCCTGCACCACATGGTAGCGATTTTGGAGGGTTGCAATCTCTTTGGTCAAACTGTTGTTTTCAATACTCTCGTCTTCAATACTTGATATTATCTTCTTAGTTTCATTGATGAGCTCAGGATCCTGTTCAATCTTTTTCACTTCCTTGGTGATGATCTTTGGCTGGATAGTTGGTATGATTCTTTCCAGTGCATTTATCTGGCTCCTTGTTTGGAAGATCTCATCATTAACCAACTTGGTCTTTTCTCCCTCTTCAGAAATTTCTGTCTCTAACATTCTTGTAGCTTTCAGCATTTCTGGGTCCTTCTCCACTTTCATCACTTCCTTCTTCACCACCCTCTCTTTGATGAGGGGCTTCTTCTGCTGCAGGATTGTGACTTCAGTTTTCATTTGGAAGGTCTCCCCATCTCTTGTTCGAATTTCATTTTTTATCCTTTCAAGCTCATCCTTCAACTTTGCTGCCTCCACATCCAGCTGAGGGTCTTTCTCATACTCCGTTACCTCTCTAGTCACGAGTTTGGGTGGGGCATTTTTTAAGGTGTCCTCCAGGGTCGTGAGTTTCTTGTTAATTATCTCGATCTCACCCTGGGTGGTGCTGCGCTTAAGGGCCTGTTCATGCAAACTATTCTGAAGATCCACCAAATCGCTTTCCAGTTTAGGGTCACGATAATACTGGAGTACTTCCTTTTCCTCAACACGCTCCACTCCTCTGCGACTCTTTAGCGACAGCATCCTTTCCTTGAAAGTCTGCAGGTCTGTTTCTGCATGTGTCCGCCTATCATTTTCCTCCTGCAAGTCTTTCTTCAGACCATCTACCTCAATGCTGTTCCTTTGCTGGCTTTCCAGCTGTACTTGTTGGTGTGCCACCACTTGAAATTTCTCCTCATTCTGTGGTAGAAAAAATAAATGCAAACGGGACAAAATTAATATCATGTTGCATGATTATACATACATTATATTATCTATTATAGTTAACACATTTTCAGGATAGAGCAGATGATGATGTTATTTAGTTTCAAATTAGGTGGTCATCTGAAAGTAGAGTTTAATTGCATCCTGTCCTCTTACTTGTGCGATCAGATTCTTAGCAAGTTCCATCTGATTGAGGCGCTGGTTATTCTCAGATGATGTTTCAGCATAACGGTTTACCAGAGCCTTTTCCTGTCACAGAAACACATCGCAATCAGACATACAGTGATACATAAGCTGTCTTTCAACAACTTTGACTTGGTATTATGATTATATAGAGGCATTAAATGATACCTGTTTCTGCACAGCATCAGCAAGTGTGGAAGCATGAGGTCTCTTTGCTACAGTGGCTCCAGCATCATCCAAAGTGCTGTTGTATTTATCAACATTTGCCTCATATTCCTGCATAGATGTAGCAAATAATTAGACTTTCAGATTTAAACATAAATTAGTTTGTTTGTCATTTGCATCCACTTTCTTTGACTGTCTTGTTTCTTGTTTTTCCTTGGCTATGGATTCCTATATGTAATGGTCAGTTTTTTTTCCCAAATTTAACAATCGAAGATTTGGGGAGGTAAAACATTGTTTAATTCTAATTTTAATCTAATAAGGATGCATGCCTTCAAAATCAGCAATTTATTCTTGCTTTAGTATTTTATTATCTTGTATAATAATTGATTTGAGACTTACATTGAGCAAATTCTGCAGGTCCTGAGACAAGTCAACCACTCTGTCCATGCTATCTCCTCTCCTCTTTAAATCATCCATCACCCTCTACAATACAAAGGTACAAAAGATGTTAATCACTGAAAAGTATGACGCATGTGTTGATACAACTGTAACAACGATTTTAACAATCAATACTGATGTTTGAGGCTTAACCTAACTTCCACTACTCTTTCCCATATCATCATGCTGTGGCTGATCAACTTTATGCCTCTGGAGTTACTACAGCTCTGCATATCACCCTCATTCTTGAAGCTCGGTACCAGTATATTTCTTCTCCAATCCTCAAGTACCCTCTCACTTTCCAAGATTATGTTAAACAATCTAGTTAAAAATTTACCATATAAAGTGGTATATAATGGTAGATACAAGATTAAGGCCACCTTACCTCTTGGGAGGTCTGCTTGGCATTGACCTTAGCGATATCATCATTGGGGCTGATCTGATTTTTCGGCAAGTTGTCCAGGAAGGAATTCAGGGATTTGCACGTGTTCTGGAACTCCTGGTTCTTGGATGCAGCATCTTGCAGGAGGTTTTCACTGAGGGAAATCAGTGAACATTGAATGGAAATTTAACATTTGAATTTGAAATGTGTGTGGTTTTTTTTTTTGGACCCCCCCTTTCTCTCCAATTGCATCCGGCCAATTACCCCACTCCTCCGAGCCGTCCTGGTCGCTGCTCCATTCCCTCTGCCGATCCGGAGAGGGCCGCAGACTACCACATGTGTCCTCTGATACATGTGGAGTCGCCAGCTGCTTCTTCTCACCGGACTGAGGAGTTTCAACAGGGGGGATGTAGCTTGCGGGAGTATCATGCTATTCCCCCTAGTTCCCCCTCCCCCCTGAACAGGTGCCCCAACTGACCAGAGGAGGCGCTAGCGCAGCGACCAGGACACATACGCACATCCGGCTTCCCACCCGCAGACACGACCAATTGTGTCTGTAGGGACATCCAACCAAGCTGGAGGTAACATGGGGATTCGAACCGACAGTCCCCGTTTTGGTAGGCAACGGAATAGACCGCTATGCTACCCGGACACCCACTGAAATGTGTTTTAAAATATTTATCATGAATGGCCTGTCTAGCTTATTTATTTATTTTTTAATTAAAGAACAAGTAATGAACATTAGCTATGCTAACAGGTTTGAGGGTAGATTTGCGAGTGGGCTCTCACCTCTCCTTCAGCTGGTTGGTAACATTTGCATGGCGGTTCTGCAGCTGCTTCACTTGGATTCCCTGACGCTGGATGTCAGGACAGTACTCCTGATAGCCCTGCTGCAGAGAGCTACATAACTGCTCTGTGGTCTCAAGATCTTGACCCATCTTCTTTATCTCATCCTGGCTCCCCACCACTGCCTTACGCAGGTTCTGTAAGGTCAAAAGGAAATGCGTGTTTAGAAACTTACCTCAGTCAATTTAATCTCCATTCACAATACATGAAATCAGTGTAGCTTGTTGACAGAAGTGCAGATAGGTACTTGACTTCCAAGTTGACAGCACATATTGATACACATGGTGCAAAGATAACAAGACCTCACAAAAAGTGCAGATAGAGCACTCAGGGCACAAAGTGGACAGTACATAGTGTAAACTAATTCATGTTTAGATTAAAGCAGTGCAGTTATATCTGTTTGATAAGAGTTCTATTGCGAGGTAACCATTGGTGGGTTTAGAATTAGATTGAGTCTTTTTTTTGTGTGTGTAGATTTCCCCCCCCCTTTTCCCCCCAATTGTACTCATCCAATTACCCCACTATCCTGGGGTAATTGGACCTGGTCACGGCTCCATCCCCTCTGCTGATACGGGGAGGGCTGCAGACTACCACATGCCTCCTTCAATACATGTGGAGTCACCAGCCGCTTCTTTTCACCTGAGTTCCCCCCCCGAACAGGCGCCCCGACTGACCAGAGGAGGCGCAAGTGCAGCGACCAGAACACATACCCACAAATGGCTTCCCACCCGCAGACATGGCCAATTGTGTCTGTAGGGACGCCCAGCCAAGCCGAAGGTAACGCGGGGATTTGACGAGGCGATCCCCGTGTTGGTAGGCAATGGAATATTAGATTTAATATTTACATGTAAAAAAAAAAAAAAAGAAGGTTAAATTAATTTGTCTTCAAGTAAGTGATGCACTTCAAAATAATGAGTGCAAAATATATCAAGACAACATGTATCATCATGATAGTTTTATAACACGCTTACCTTAACTTTTGCTTGTATTCTCATCTAGTTTATCTCTGAAGAAACCCACAAAACAAGTTAACCTGATTGTAAACTCAGATTTGAGATGTTGAATGGAAGTGTTGGTTTTCATGGTGTATGGTTGAGTGTTTGTGCAACTTGTGGAAATGCAACAGCTCCTTACCTGTATCTCTTGAGCATGGTCCTGGATTGAATTTGGGGCGTCAGAGATTGCACCATCTTCACTCAACTTCTTCTCAAAAACAGAGACGATGCCATCAACCTTTTTAATCTGACTTTCAAGGTTGAGTGAAGCATTTGCCCTTGAAAAGGCAGTGGATGAATGAATTAACAGTATCTGCATACATGGCCATTTGAATCCAAGTTTAGTGAGATTTTACGATTCAACTATAAACACGAAGGACTCAAACCAAATTTCCATCAAAACCTCCCACCTCGTTCTGCTGAAATGAAGGGATACTTGGAACATATGCGACATCTATATTTAATTCAGCAGTCACACATAAGATAAGCTTACTTTTTGGTGTAGAGGTCAGCAAGTGCAGTGATGCCATCATGTTTGTTACTGGTGGCACTGAGCATGATTGGCAGTGCAGAGGAGGTTCCACTGGGATCTTCTGACAGCAGAGGCTGCAAGTCCACCTGTGCAGCTTTCTTCTGCTGCTCCAGAGCCTTAAGCACCTCGGCTGCTTTCTGTCGGAGGCAAAAATGATGATGTATAGATAATGTTTAGTCAGAGATGCAGATTAAGGTAAATCTGAAAGAGCTGTTCATAAGTAAACTATCATTATAAAACATGATATCAAGTATCCATAGAAGATATTATTGAGTCTTCCTTTAAAATTGTCTTTCTCTTTTGATTATCCAGCCATCCATCCATTATCCAAGCTGCTAATCCTTATTCAGGGTCGTGGGGATGCTGGAGCCTATCACAGCAGTCATTGGGTGGCAGGGGGGAGACACCCTGGACAGTCCGCCAGTCCATCACAGAGCTCGCCCACACACACACACACACACACACACACACACACACACACACACACACACACACACACACACACACACACACACACACACACACACACACACATTCACACCTACAGACCATTTAGTACGGCCGATTCACCTGACCTACATGTCTTCGGACTGTGGGAGGAAACCGGAGCAACCGGAGGAAACCCACGTGGACACAGGGAGAATAAGCAAATTCAACACAGAGGATGACCCCCAAGGTTGGATGACCCCGGGGTTCGAACCCAGGACCTTCCTGCTGTGAGTTGACTGTGCTTACCACTGTGCCACCCTTATATTATCCATCCATCCATTGTCTTTACCGCTTATCCTGCTCTCAGGGTCGTGGGGATGCTGGAGCCTATTCCAGCAGTCAATGGGCAGCAGGCGGGGAGACACCTTGGACAGGCCGCCAGACCATCACAGGGCCGACACACACACACACACACACACACATCCATTCCTAGGGACAATTTAGTACTGCCAATTCACCTGACTTACATGTCTTTGGACTATGGGAGCAAACTGGAGCCCCCGGAGGAAACTCACGCAGACACGAGGAGAACATGCAAACTCCACACAGAAGACGACCCGGGTTGACCCACAAAGGTTGGACTACCCCGAGGCTCGAACCCAGGACCTTCTTGCTGTGAGGTGGCTGCGCTAACCACTGCACCACCATGCTGCCCGCTCTTATATTATATTATCCATCCATCCATCATGTAACATGCTGGTCAGGGTCACAAGGGGTGCTGGAGTCTAGCCCTGTATGCAATGGGCACAATGTAAGATCTACATTATATAGCTGGCTATATTATATTATAGTCTCTTTTTATCTGTTTTGTGTGATCTTTTTGCTGGTTCATTTTGACACGTCTTACCCTTCAGTTAGCAAATAACCAACTTACTTAATCCATGCTATGGCATCCCATTAAAATGACAAAATATATTTCACACCGTCTAAAGAGTAAATAATGAATAGCATAGAACAGTTTCTCTCTTCCTTCTACTCATGTGCTCATAATATCAAAGTGGTCAAACAATGTTCAGCTGTCTTAATAGTTTGCCAATCAAAGAAAATTAGAAAAAAAAGTTTCTTCACACATTTCCACTTAACTTTGTAAGCTGATACAACTTATGTCAATTTGCAGAAAAACTGCTAAACAAGGACAATGACAAGGATAAGTGCAACGGCATCCTGGTGTGGTCACCATTTAAACTGTCTCCACCATCTTAAATCTCAACCTTGTTAAAAATCTCTTTCAAAGTTTCTTTCTGTCTCACCTTCTGTTCCCTCAGCCTGTTGGCCAGGTCCCCAGCAGGGTCACTGCGGTTCAGAGGGGCCCGCAGGCGGCTCAGGATGCCTTTCTCTGTTTCGGCTAGGTCACCATCCAGTTTGTTTAGCTGGTCAGTGAGAGCTACTGCTTTGGGGTCCAGTGGTGCAGAAGATACTGGGGCTACGGCAAGAAACAAGTTGATTGATTGATTTACTGACTGACTGAATGATTGATTGCATTTTTTTCACTTGCATCTTTTTTTTCATGTTAAGTGCACTGCATTGCATTCTGATATATGTCATTTGGTTGATTGATTGATTGATTGCAGCCAAAAGACACACACTGGTGATAAATAGTTAGCTTAGTTCCTAAAATCACTCAGTGATATTATAGGGTTAAGGGTTGATCGAATATTTGGGAGACAGATTTCAGATTGATAATGACCCGCTTGTTGGGACCTGGAGACATCGGTCTTGTGATTTTTCAGTGACGCAGACAGGGCTGCTCTTCTCTTCTTGATGTCGGCAAGTTCCCCACCAAGGCTAAACACATTGAAAACACAGAGATGGGCAGACAGACAGAGCAAGACGGGAAAATTAATTCCTATACATATCTGCACACAAGAGAATTATTTTAATATTTACTGGTGCAAGATTTATTTTCAACGATTTGTTTTATTTAAATATTTGTTTCGTAGTGGTCAAATTCAAATGGTGGTCAAATTTAAAGTAAATGGTCCAATTTAAAATTACTTTTGTTAAATATTTTAATTAAGTTGTTAAAATGACCCTACTTTGCTAAGGAATAGAAATGCGTAGCAGAGTTAATGAAGATAGTTCACTAAGAGAGGATGCTCGCACAGCGGTTTTAAAAATTTTTTTATCCCCCCCCCGTTTTTCTCCCCAGTTGTATCCGGCCAATTACCTCACTCTTCCAAGTTGTCCCAGTCACTGTTCCACCTCCTCTACCGATCCGGGGAGGGCTGCAGACTACCACATGCTTCCTCCGATACATGTGAAGTCGCCAACCGCTTCTTTTCACCTGACAGTGAGGAGTTTCGCGGGGGGATGTAGCGTGTGAGGGGGATCACGCTATTCCCCCCAGTTCCCCCTCCCCCCTGAACAGGTGCCCCGACCGACACTAGTGCAGCGACCAGGACAAATACCCACATCTGGCTTCCCACCCACAGACACGGCCAATTGTGTCTGTAGGGACGCCTGACCAAGCCGGAGGTAACACAGGGACTCGAACCCGCGATCCGCATGTTGGTAGGCAATGGAATAGAACGCCACGTCCCCTGCACAGCAAGTTTTTTTTTTTTTTCTAAATTTATTTCTGATTTTTCCCTTTTTTCTCCCAATTTAGTGGCCAATTGATCCCTATTTTAATTCAAACACCCACCCTCGTATTGCATGCGTTCGCCAACTGCGTCTCTCCGGCCGGCAGTCTCGAAGGAGACGCCTCCCCACTTTCATGACAAGGCGAATCCAAGCCGAACCACTGTTTTTCCGATACACACAGAGACGCATTCACATGACGAACACAAGCCGACTCTGCCCCCCTCCCGAAGACAGCGTTGCCAATGATTGCTGCTTCATCGAGTCCGGCCATAGTCGGATCTGACGAGACCGGGGCGCGAACCCCAGTCCCCAGTCCCCAGTGGGCAACTGCATCGACACCAAGCCGATGCTTAGACCGCTACGCCACCGCGGACCCGCAAGTTTTTTTTTTACCCAACTACAGAGAGAATAATCAGAATTTAGTCAAGCTTCTTGTATGCTTGTTTCTTCCTTTTAATGCACCGAATATCAACACCAAAACATGGCCCATTACACAGCTATCACATTAACCATATCCTTAAATGGCTCCACAAACATATTAGCTATATAGTGCAAATTAGCTTCCCGATTAGCTTATTACTTACAGGTCCACTTTGTCAATGGCCTCCGAGTCAGGTGGTGGGATCAGGAAGCAAACTCCTGGGAAAGTTTTGGTTGTCCCATCGCTCGAAACAATGTCCCAGTTCTCATTGTTGGAGTTTGATTTTAGGGTAAGCCTGTCTTCTCTTGACAGAGAAGCCTAGAGGAAAATTAAAGTATAATTTCTAAACATGTCCCAAAATATCCTGCAGGAATATTGATTTTAGTGTGGAGTATTTCTCCATGGGTTGTTTTTGCTAGTGAGTACTCAAGTGTCCATGTTGGAGAAGACAAAGTACAATACCCACTACCAGCAGTCTTTGGCTTGCATCTAGCCAATTGAATGTTATCTTATCAACATGTTGCTATCCCTTGACCTCATTCAAGTCAGATTGAAATGTAAATGTTAATATTTTCTAACAACACTTATTATATGAATCATCATGCATTTTGTACAATCTCTCTCAGCTGGAAACAACACACACACACACACACACACATATATACGTATATGCAAGTATAAAAGATAGAATTCAGGATTTTTTTCTCTCTTCAAGAGCTGTGCCTAGTTCAGTATCTCTCAGTTGTTTTTTCTGATACTCATGTCATTAGACACGCTCATTTACATACAGCCAATCAGATCAAATCATCAACTGTTATGAATATTAATGAGCACAAGACCACATTTCTTGAGACAATAAAGAACAGTTACGGATAAAGGTATAAAAAAGTATATATAAAAAAGCATATATAAGTCATTTACAAATAAAAAAAATTGCTGAATGTTGTACAATGCAGTATTTAAGGCTTTTAGACATGAAAATTTTGATCTGATCATTGATTTCAGTCCTCTGACTTTAATTACGCCAATTTTGATGACCAGCCAAAGAATAAAAACCGATTCTCACATAATTTATTTTATCATCAGAATTTAAAATTTGAATTGTTGAGTACTAATGTTTGGCGCTCTGTACATCCGGGCATAGTGAAGGATGAAGATGACTGAAGGCTCACCTTGTCGGTCTCCCAGTCGCAGAGGGACTCCACAGTGGTCGGTCTGCTCGGCGCGGCGCGGCGAAGCTTCAGAGGAGCGATGGTGGTGCTGCGTCTCCTCAGGTCAGCCAGCAGCTGCTCGCTGCGCTGCACGTCCCTCTCCTCTGCCTATATGGATGAGCAGAAACCAGCAGAGGAGAAAGAAAGATATCTTAGACATACTCTTCTCATGAACGCAAGCACAAATCCTCATCTCATTCTGACACATGTGATTGTGTATCAGTGATTTTTTTCTTTTTCTTTTTTTTTTGAGAAGCCATGTCACAATGGCTTGATTCAAAACCTTCTCATGGTTTTGAATTAGAGCCAAAAGCCAAAAAAGACTGATCTTGTCTTTCTGACTTTACCTAAAAATCAGTGTGACTCTGGCAGGTTTTTAATCTCTTAAAACTAAGAGATCCCTAAACAGCTTTGTGTGGGTTTTTGCTTAAGCAGCTAATAAATTGTTACTGCTCTTTGTCTTTACTTAATGTCACATATATAGTAAGTTTTTTATGTATTAATAGTAATTTAGAATAGGTTGTATAGCATAGTAAAATAGTATTCGTAAAGTATATTGAATGAGAGGGAGGAAAGCGGAATGGTGAGGATGCAAGGAGTAGAGGTGCTGCAAGTGGATGAGTTCTAATACTTGGGGTCAACAGTTCAAAGTAATGGGGATTGGGGAAGCGGAAGAGAGGTGAAGAAGAGAGTGCAGGCAGGACGGAGTGGGTGCAGAAGAGTGTCAGGAGGGATTTTGTGACAGAAGGGTACCAGCAAGAGTTAAAGGGAAGGTTTAAAAGATGCTTGTGAGACCAGCTATGTTATATGGTTTGAAGACGGTGGCACTGACAAAAAGACAGGAGACGGAGCTGGAGGTGGCAGAGTTGAAGATGCTAAGATTCTCATTGGGAGTGACGAAGAGGGACAGGATTAGGAATGAGTATATTAGAGGGACAGCTCAGGTTGGACAGTTTGGAGTCAAAGCAAGAGAGGCAAGGCTAAGTTGGTTTGGACATGTATGGAGGAGAGATGCTGGGTACATTAGGAGAAGGATGGTGAATATGGAGCTGCCAGGGAAGAGGAAAAGAGGAAGGCCAAAGAGGAGGTTTATGGCTGTGGTGAGGAAGGACATGCAGGTGGCTGGTGTGACAGAGGAAGATGCAGAAGACAGGAAGAAATGGAAACGGATGATCCACTGTGGCAACCCCTAATGGGAGCAGCTGAAAGTAGTATTAGTACTAGTAGTAGTAAAGTATATTAATTAGTATAGCATTTGTATTAGCAATATATTAGTAGTGTAGTACACTGGTATAGTATTTTAATATGAAAGTACAAGATTATTAGTATATAAGAATAATTATGATTCACTTGTAATAATTATGAGTTGAATTTATTAGTACAATTATAATTTACTTTTAATGACATAAGTAGAATGTATCAAGATATTAATATAATTCATTAGCACATTTTATGTATCTGCTTCAAACTAACTGCTACATTCGAAGGTCCCTTTGGAAAAATAAAGTGGCTCTTTTTTTGTTCTATTCTATTCTTTACCTCAAGCTGCAGCAAGTTCTCAGAGTTGCTCCTCTTGCTGACGGTTTTGGGGTCCATGCTCTTGTTGAGCATGGTCAGGGTCTCGGACAGTTGTTCTGTGTCTAGCTGGTACTGAAAACAGCAAAGTAACACATAATAAATCATTAGAATGACTTTGTATGATCTTCTTTGTTAGTGATGTTTTCAATGTCACTGACTGTGATGTAACATGTAGTGCATGAAAATTTTGCTTGCTTGCATGACACGTAAGATAGCACTGTCATGAAAAGGCAAGGAATGGGGCATCTGGGTAGCGTCATAGTATATTCTGTTGCCTACCAACATGGGGATCGAAGGCTCAAATCCCCATGTTACCTCCAGCTTGGTCGGGCGTCCCTATGGACACAATTGGCTGTGTCTGCGGGTGGGAAGCTGGATGTGGGTATGTGTCCTGGTCGCTGCACTAGCGCCTCCTCTGGTTGGTCAGGGCACCTGTTCGGGGGGGAGGGGGAACCAGGGGGAATAGCGTGATCCTCCCATGTGCTATGTCCCCCTGGTGAAACTCCTTACTGTCTGGTGAAAAGAAGCAGCTGGCGACTCCACATGTATTGGAAGTGACACGTGGTAGTCTGCAGCCCTCTCCGGATCGGTAGAGGGGGTGGAGCAGCGACTGGGATGGCTCAGAAGAGTGGGGGGGGCAATTGGCCAGGTACAATTACAGAGAAAAGGGGTCGGGGGGGAGAAAAGGCAAGGAATGCTAACATTCTCCTTTCATTAGTCAGTGACTCACACCCACATTGTGACAGACTGTGTTGTTCTATTAAACAGCAAAGCCACAAACACAACAAAGATTGAGGAAACAAGTTCAACTCGTTCATTAAACAACGAGCTGGGCCTGTGTACTGAGTGTATGGTGACAGCTGGCATGTACAACTGATGGCAGTATTTGAGCAAATAGTATTCACCTTTTTGAAATCCTCCACATTGTCCAGATGTGTCTCTTGGCAAATGCAGAGATTGAGGAATTTCTGCCACTCGTTCCGCACTGCATCTCTCTGAGCCTGACATGAAAAGAGTCAAATGTTAGGAATCAACAGGAGATCTGAATCTGCAAGTCATTTGACATATATGTCAGCTATATTTCAGTACAATCTTATAATGTAACTTCTGCCAGGGTATTCTACAAGCTACTGGGAAACAACACACACACACACACACACACACACACACACACACACACACACACTGGGAGGAGTGGTTGGAGAATTTACTTAAGATAATGAGCAATTTTTGGTCTACTGGAGGAGCGTTAAGATCTTTAATGCTAATGCTTGGTGGTAGATACCTGTATGGTGGAGCTGGCAGGGTGCTTCAGTTCAACGAGTCGGTCTGCATCGTCTTGCAGTTTGTTCACCTCACTCTCATGTGACAGCAGGCTGTTGTTCTTAAAGTTCTGATGGAATCAAAGGTTCACCATTAATACTGGCTGTCATCACAGTGCAGTTAATCAGCATGTGCATATGTATATGTATATGCAACACTACAGTGCATTGGTTCAATGGCATTTGCACTGACATCGCCACAATGTTGCCATCATTGCATCATTGTTCAATTCAACTCGCTCATGTGACCTGACATACCATGTAAACCAAGGTGTTCATCAGAGGTGGAAATCAGTAAGCACCTCCTGATTCAACATTATGTTATTTTAGTACAAATTTGAAACATATTGTGATTTTTGAAATATCACGATATTATAAATCTTGCAAATACTGTGACTTGTGAGCCCTGACCTCATACTGCCTGCGGACATCAGGCGGGTCCACCATGCGGTCGCTCCAGTCCTGATTCTTAATCTTCTGCTGTTCTTCTCCCAGGAAAGCCAGCTCCTTGTTGCAGCCCTGCATGTAGTCGTACAGGCTGCTCAGGTAGTGGCGACGCCACTTGGAGTTGTCCTGGGGGAAAAAAACACAAACATGACAATAATGTCGTAAAGCTCGAGAATACCTAAATACACAACATACCAAAGCTGTCATGAGACATTTAATTTCAAATAGAAGTTAAATAATTGCCCATCTGCAGTCTATAATCAAGACTGTTTTCACTTTGAAATTTTAACAGCATGTCAAATTAATACCGTACTTATATACAATATTAGTCACAACTCACCAGCAGATTGTTGTATTGTTTCTTGATGGCTATATATTCCTCCTAAAAGACAAGATCACCCGAGTGAAATGACAACAACATGGCTAGTAATGCATTTGCAAAATATATTTACATTCACATTTACTATGGAACATCACAGACTGCTTATTCTCCTTTGAGATATTATATGAATGCATACCCTCTGTATAAATGCTCTGCTTATTGTAAAAAAAAAAAAAATTAAAACAGGATTGCATCTCTGCTCTTCGCAGATGATGTGGTTTTGTTGGCTTCATCAGAACGCGACCTCCAGCGTGCACTGGGGCGGTTTGCAGCTAAGTGTGAAATGGCCCGGATGAGAGTCAGCACCTCCAAGTCTGAGGCCATGGTTCTCTACCAGAAAATGGCGGATTGCTCCCTCCGGGTTGGGGATGAATTGTTGCCTCAAGTGAAGGAGTTCAAGTATCTCAGGGTCTTGTTCACGAGTGAAGTTAGTCAGCAGTAATGCGGACGTTGTACCGGACCGTTGTGGTGAAGAAGGAGCTGAGCCGGAAGGCGAAGCTCTCAATTTACCAGTCAATCTTTGTTCCAACCCTCACCTATGGTCATGAGCTTTGGGTAGTGACCGAAAGGGTGAGATGCAGATAGAAGCGGCTGAAAGGAGTTCCCTTCATAGGGTGTCTGGGCTCAGCCTTAGAGATAGGGTGAGGGACTCGGACATCCGGAGGGAGCTCGGAGTAGAGCTGTTGCTCCTTCGTGTCAAAAGGAGCCGGTTGAGGTGGTTCGGGCATCTGATTAAGATGCCTCCTGGGTGCCTTCCTTTGGAGGTTTTCCGGGCTCATCCAACTGGGGAGAGACCACGGGGTAGACCCAGAACTCGCTGGAGGGACTACATGTCCAATCTGGCCTGGGAACGCCTTGGGATCCTACAGGAAGAGCTGGAGGGCGTTGCTGGGAGAGGGGCATCTGGAGTGCCCTACTTAGCTTGCTGCCACTGTGACCCAACCCCGGAGAAGCGGCTGATGATGAGATGAGATGAGATTTGTATTTCTCCTTGGCTAATGATATGCTGATGAGACAACCCCACCCCTCCACCCCCCACCCTGTAGTATCCATGCTGAGGGATTATACCCAAATCAATGTGTACACTCCTGCTCGCCCTCCTCTTTCTACCTCTGGGCAGCTGCTATAAATTCCCACTTCAGGAGGGCCAAGCCCCAGTTCCAGACTTTTATCTCACCTGGCCCCAAAATCTTCAAATAAACTCCTAATCTCCATCAGGGGTATAGACTTACTTGTTTCATTTATGAAAGACCGAATATTTTTCCCTTTCCCAGACCTACATTAATCCAGTTGGTCTATAAGCATGACTGTGATCCTGATTTGTGGCATTGTCCAACTATTTTAGAATCCTTTATTACTTGCGTCTCCCTTGGTGATCTAAATATTGCGTACATACACTAACTGTCATAAACATGACATGCACTCTTTGCTATGATACTGATTACTATTTGGCACCCTAAGATGTCTGTAGGATGACACAGGAATATGTCTGATAATTTCTGACTCTCTTTATAAGTTGCTTTGGATAAAAGCATATGCTAAATTAGACAAATGTAGTCTTTTTTCAAAAGTGCCAGGTGCTCAGACCAACCAGAGAACAGTCATTGATAAAGAGCCTATCATTTGAGACACAATTGATTTGAACACCTCTGTCCTATTCAGTCTTAGAAACTGCTATTAACCTGAAGAGGAGAGATTGCACACCTTGCTGCCAGCTGAGCTGGGGCTGAGCTGTGAGCTGTAGGCCTCGATCTCCTTGTGGAGGATGTTGTGGGAGGCAATCTGCTTCTCCAGGTCTGACATGGTGGGGCCGTACTCTTCTGCATTGACCTCTTTCTGAGAACGGCAACCAAATTCAGGCTGGCAGTATTAGTGATATGTACAGAAAACATGCATTCATTCTGAGAACAAAATATATCCAAAATATATCTTAACAAAGTTCTCGTGGTCATGTGACTTGACCAGAGGCATCTCAAATCAGGATGTAGTTGCAAAGAGCTTCCAGGACCATGTCACCTGACTGTCTTACTTATCACAAAACTTGTGTTGTTTTTTTTGTGTGTGTGTACACTTTTATCCAAAATCCCTAACAGTACTATGAGAGTATGCCAAGTGGGATTCTCTCCTAATCCAGGATATCACACTTTTTACAGAACGGAACTCATCTCCTTTTACAATCCCTAATGTGTTGAGAACATTGCCATACCTGCTTCTGGTTGAGTAGAGGAGCCCAGTCGATTCTGGGCATCAGAGACACATCGTTCACTTGATCATATATTTCCCGATAGAAGCTGTAGTCCTTCAGCCAGCGCTTATGGAGAAGACTGACACTGGAGTCCATTGGGAAATGAGAAGGGACATTACAAATATTAAATTTGTTATAATTACAATTAGATGTGATTAACTTTAAGGTGGAGCCAGATTAAAATAATGAACATTGGATGTTACTATTAGGTGATTTGGGACATCATGCTGTTGCACAGTTTGAACGTGCTCCACTCCCACCAGTAAGGGCACTTCCTTTGAGGGTTTAAAATTTTCATCAAACTTTTTATATCTTTATACACTTTTTATAACCCTGAAAATTAAAAATTTGTATGGCATACTCCAAACAATATCCACTACCAGATCAGGGTTGGCAGAGCAGGAGGGGTATGAGCAGTTTGGGTCTGATGAGCCTGGATGACTCATACTCCCACACCCAGCCATTTTAACTACATACACGTCACGAGGGCACATTAAGCACTGGGACGACTGGGATGGGTGGGGTGGGGGGTCGCTCAGGGGGTGGGCCAAGGGGGCCCCCTACCAGTGGGGCTGTGATGAGTGCTGCCGGGTGCTTTCCAGGGCCCCTGGGTGGTGACTCATCATCATGGGTATGGGCCATGGGGCGGGGCGCAGCCGTCAGACTTGCTCCAGCTGCTTGGCATTTCTGGGATGGCCACCGCAGCTGCAGGGGGCAATGGGGGGGACCATATGTCTGGGTGTCTACAGGTGCTGGCGGGGCTCTCTCAGTACCTGGGGGCATTGCTGTTGGGTGGCTTGGGTCGGGGTATTCGGCTATGTGGGTGTATGCTCAGTCCATGTGGCCGGATGGGACGTATAGCTGGCTATGATGTGGCAGGGATTGGTGGCCGGTGTGCAACTCTGGAGTGCAGGCTTGGCTTTTGCTTTTGAGGACAGGTTTTTGCTCCTCAGGGACAAGCGGGCCTGTTGCTCTGCAGGCTCCTGGCCCCCCTGTGGACTCAGTATTCCTCTGGGGTTGTGGTGCTTTGGGCTCTGGCTGTTCTCTTGTCCATGGGGTGTCTGCATAACTGTGGGGCCCGCGGGTGGCTGCAGAGCCTGCCTGCTGCTCAGAGTTACTACGATAAGTCACGGATCTCAGACACAAGAATTTATTTGAATTAATCCCGTGTACTCAAAGGTGGACATTTCACACACACATAGGTGGGCATGCCTCATGCACATACACACTGCTAGTCACCCCCTGAAACATTCTGGATTACATCCTTATTCTTAATCCTTTCTTTTCTTTTTTTTCTTGTCTTCTCCTTTATTGCTATAACTGCTATTCTGAACCAATAGCAATTTAATTGTTTTGTCAAGCACATGTCAGCATCTGTTTCAATGTCTTTGTCTTATCAGATACTTGTTGCCATTTTTCATTTCCAAGTTGCCTTGTTTCACTTGTGGGGATTGTCTTCCTCTTGGAGAAGCGATGCTGACTGGTTGTTTAGCTGACCAGACATGCAGAGGGGCACCAGTGGGGGCTATAGATGTATAACAAAAACCCTGTGCTCATCATCTCACACATCATCCAAAGGATGGAGTTATTATAAACAGTTCTTGATAATTAATAAAGATTGCCTTCGCAGGTGGAGAACCGGAACTCCACTTGCAGATTAACTCTGTCTAGGACACACTGACATACAAATTCCCCGTGATGTATGCCAAACCTGCGGATAGCACAGGTTAAAAAATAAAATTAAAAAAAAGCATGGCAATTCTTTAATTCAATTAAGTTAACATCAATCTAGATGCTGTAGAAAGATAGAAAACTTTGCATGTATGTATTTATCATACCTTAGTCATATGACAAAGGCTAAAATCAAATCAACATTGGGCTACTCAATCTCTATACAAATGAATGAATATTTAAGTGTCATGCCACCTTGTGGTCTTCAACACATGGGCGTATAAGACACCTTTACAAACATGAATCCTAAACCATCGTGCATCATCTCCATATAATTGAGATGCCCAAATACTGTCAGAAAACATGACAGTATTATTCATAAAAAATGTAGATTTTCATCTCTAAAAAACTCAAACAAACAAAAGAACCCACTATTCAATTTGTCATTAATGTTAAACAAAACTCTGTTTCCCAGGCTCCTCATTTGTGCTGTGCTTCAAGTTGGGTGAAAATTAATATCGCTTTCCACCCCCGGAGAGGAATACCCACTGGTGTCGGCTGTCCAATTCTAATCATCTGAGGATTTACTGCACAACAAACTCACTCGCTCTCAATATCCTTGGCCTGGGGATGCTTAAGCTTCTTGGCCTTGTCGACATCCAGGAAGAGGTCTTTCAGCAGGCCCTCGCTCTCTCCCAGTTTATCTGATATCTCCTCCTGGTGCTGTAAGGGAAGCTCCTTCTTTTCATTCTCAGCCTCCTGGAGAAATTCATCAACAGCACATGGACTTCAGAATAAGCAAAGAATAAAACCAAAGAAGCAGGACATTATTGAAAAGTGAAGACATTTTGGTCAGTCCTCACTTCTCTCATGATCTATTTTAGGGTTAGGATTTGGGGTTATGGTTAGGGCTAGAATTAGGATTAGGTTAAGGTAAGGGTCAAGGTTAAGCATGTGGGCTAAGGAATTGATGCAGTCAATGAGGGTCCTCACAAGTATAGAAACGCCAATATTGTGTGTGTGTGTGTGTGTGTGTGTGTGTGTGTGTGTGTGTGTGTGTGTGTGTGTGTGTGTGTGTGTGTGTGTGTGTGTGTGTGTGTGTGTGTGTGTGTGTGTGTGTGTGTGTGTCTCTAACCAAAGCCAGGAGTTCCTCAGCCCGAAGAACATCTTTTTCCAACTGGTCGGCATTCTTTTGCATCCGGGCAATCAGCAAGGCCAAATTGCTGGCTTGGGACCTAAGGAGACAAAATGCGAAGGTCAAACTGTGCATTGAAAAAGGCTAAGGTTAAGAACGTTAAGGTTAACAGCTGAAGAACAATGGTGAGAAGACAGACCCTGAACTACAACTGTGGTGGCTTTCAAGCAGAATGCACACTTCTCTGTCATTAATGCCATGAACTATATTCAAACGGATACAGGATACTAAGCATGCAAATCATGTGCTTGGGTGCATCACATGCAAACCCAACCGCCAACCACAACCACCAACCAGCTCATCCACTATCAAAAGTCTTTTAATAGTAATTGCTTGCATTCCAGGAAATCCAGTTATTATTTTCAACAAATGATCCACAGTACAGAGGATGGTTGGAATTCCCAAATGCATTTCAAGTCTCTGTTTATTCAATGTTTGTTTTCGATAAAATGCCTTTTTGAAACTGTGGTTTTGCAAAACTGGGCCCTAAACCTTTCATGGTTTAATTTCAGAATGGTGCGTAACCGCACAGACTGGAAAGGTTGCTTTCTGTGCAAACAACATTAGAAAAAGACCACACTTGGTGAATGACAACTGTGACTGAGAACTCTGTCATCAAAGAAGCACAGACCTCAATAAAGTCTGTGAATGTTCTCATTCATCCAGGTCATGGTTATCCAAAGGAGTTGAATCAAGTGCAACTGGACTTGTTATATAGCCGTGAAGATGTTTCGCCTCTCATCCAAGAGGCTTCCTCAGTTCGTGCCTTTCTGTCTAGACCAAGCTAGTCTGACTGGCTGGTGATAAGACTCAGAATTTATCCTCTGGGAGTCACTGTCAGAACCTCAATAAAGGTTACCGCAGACCTTATAAAACACCTGGGTTAATGTGAAAGTGAACTGAAACCACTGTTGTGGTGTTATTTAACATCAGTGTTTTCTTTCTCAGATCTGGCGGCAGCAAACTTGAGCAAGCGAAACAACTGTGGTGTGTATTTTACTGTTCTGCATTCTCTGTTTTCTTCTTCATTGCTCTTTCCAACCATCTTGGTTTTGTCAATGCTCAAAAATACCACCCAGTAGATCATCTCAACCAAAACACAAACTTGCACTTATGGGATGGCTGATGGTCAGCATGAAGGTGGATGCCGTCCCTTCCCACTACCAGCTACACCCTGAGCATCCCCGACATGCTGAACATACCACAACACATGACTGTGTCTGTTGCTCTCTCCGTAGTTGTCTACATCACTTTCTATCAGCGCCACTATTTGCCAGTGGTTGGACGTAAAAATGCACAGTGATGGCTTCACTTGCACGCAGCTGGCTCGCCTACATAAAGTCAACTTAAAGGAAAGACTGTGGCTTTGGAAAGAAAATGTTTTTTTTTGCATGAAAAAGATAGGGTGAAAATATAAACAGGATTATTGGACGTCAAGGTAGCGTAGTGGTCTATTCTGTTGCCTACCAACACGGGGATCGCCGGTTCGAATCCCCGTGTTATCTCTGGCTTGGTCGGGCATCTCTAAAGACACGATTGGCCATGTTTGCGGGTGGGAAGCCAGATGTGGGTATGTGTCCTGGTCGCTGCACTAGCACCTCCTCTGGTTGGCTGGGGCACCTGTTTACGGGGAAGGGGGAACTGGGGGGAATAGCGTGATCCTCCCACGCGCTACATCCCCCTGGCGAAACGCCTCACTCTCAGGTGAAAAGAAGCGGCTGGCGACTCCACATGTATCGGAGGAGGCCTGTGGTAGTCTGCAGTCCTCCCCGGATCGGCAGAGGGGGTACAGCAGTGAGCAGGACGGCTTGGAAATGTGAGGTAATTAGCTGGATACAATTGGGGAGGAAAAAAAGGGGGGGTTGTAAATAGAATTGAAAAAAGTAGAATACAGCTAGAGGTAATTGAGTTAGAAATGAGACTGGTGAATAGAAGACAATAACAAATACATTTTATATGAACGGCAGATGATCTATGAGTCACCGTTATGGCTTTGTGCCAACTGGGTTCGTTTTAAATGGAAAATGCCATGGCTTTTCCCATGACGGATAACAAGCTATAGATTCAAACCTTTTGCAAACAGGTTACTCATCAAATGAATACAAGAGCCATGAAAGAGTAAAATGAATGTGAGCCAGAAAGGCATACGGGAGTAATAAAGGAGCAATGCCAAGTTTCTTTTTTCTTGTGTGGTCCTCATCTATTCAGTCTCTCCGCTCATTCTCAACACACTGCTTTATCCTATTGTAAGTAACGCAGTGCATCTAACAAGGACAAAAAGTACAGTAGATCTCAAATGGCTGGTACAACATGTACGCAGGCTAACTGCAAGCTTGTTTGCGTTGTTGTTCTCTCTTTTAACCAAAACCACTTTATCTATTTCCAAACCAAGTGAATAAGCTGAAAATATGTGCGGGAGGGAGTAATAAAACAAATAATAAAGGGTTTAAAACAACCCAATTCAAATTATATCAGTCTGAAAATAATGATTAAGGTTAAAGCCACATAAAGAGAGAAAGTCAACAGCACATCACAGTACTCACTCCATTATTTTCCATAAGAAGAAAAGAAAAAATGATGCTTTACCAATTGAGAATATTTGTGGTTCAAAATGAAATGGAACCGATTCGTGAACAAACTGTCGGAGACACAAGTTGACACAGGTCCACATACCTGAACTTTTTTACATGACAATAAAAAAATTGCAACAAAAAAAAAAGCGAGAATAAACACTAATTGCATACCATTGCTTGGAGGTACATTTAAAGTCCATGTTTATTTTAGCTGAATAGCTCATTAACATGTTGTCATTTTGGGGCTTTCAGACTACACACAGATCCCTACATACTATATTTTCACCTACAGGGAAAATGAATGGAGATTAGGATCCTATTTGCCGGTCATTCATCCTTTAAAATAGATTGAGCAACAGAAGTAGAAATTACATATGACACGGTTATTACAGATTTCAACACTGGCATCTAAACTTATGCCTTTGTGGTGGCAGTGGAACAGCATCCCCCTCCATGTCAGATCTGCCCCCTCCATCTACTCCTTTATGTCCTGGCTCAAAACTTACTTTTATTCTCTAGCGTTTGAATCCTCCTGATGCGGCTGATTCCTGGCTTGTTTCTATGTCCATGTGATTTTTATTTGTGCCTACGAGCTATGTGCCTTGTTGTCTATGCCAGTGTTTCTTGTATTTGTGTGTTTGCTAGCTGCTCTGGTCTGTACAGCACTTTGGTCAACGTGGGTTGTTTTAAATGTGCTTTATAAATAAATGTGACTTGACTAATATTACATATTTCCACATTAGTGAGTTTTTGAGAATTATTTAGGTAACAGCCTTGGTACGGATGTTGCCTAGTGTGCCTTTGCCTGCTATGCCACTTGTCAGTGCTTTCATTTTCACTCTGTGCTAATCATTCTCATAAGATTAAATTAATGTAAATATTCTTGTAAACAAATTCTATGTTCAGTTGTTGATTGTGTTTTTGAAGAGGTTCAATCATTTCTTCTTCTTCTTTTTGTCTTCATTAGCTGGTTGACATCAGGGGCAAATACAGCTTGTGCTGAGCTAACAATTGTTCAGGATTTCTTAATGCAGCCTCAAAACTGACTAAAATCCATCTCACATAATCCAGAAATGTATAAAAGAGCAATTCTTAAACACAAAAAGTGTAATTTGACATTGCTAAGGGCAATTGTTTTACACCCCTGTGCATTTTTACCATGAACTAAAACAGGAGAGGATCCGGAAACCCTTATTGGGGCCTGAAGTTAATATCACGCTATGAAGGCGTGACACATGTTTCTAACAACCTTTTCTTTCATTCTCCTCCCCGACTGTCTGTCTGACGCACTGCGCTCAGCGACATTCCTCCCTTATAGCAGATTTGACAATGGCCTATCCTATTCCTGCCCACCCCGCAGGAAAAGCAGGTATGTGCTGTTTGTACACATGCGACAAAAACACAAGCATGTACGAGTAGTTTTCATTAAAATCTACTTAGCCATCTCTGATGAGGAATTCTGGATGAACATCTTGCTAAGCCCAGTCTGTGTGTGGACCTGTCTGCTGATTCATACTGCAAGTTTATTCCACCAGCTAACACAGTGCTACAGCTAAAAGGCTAGGTGGCACACAAAAAGGTCAGTCAGTCTTATCAAAAAATAATCTAATACATGCCCAATTGTGGCACAAAATCTGCCCCATTTACTTGTAAGGACTTGAAAGAACAACAATTTAGTTTGCAATGTCATGGGGTTAGGGTAAAAGTTATGAATAAGTTAAATGGAGATCGTTTCAGGTTATTCTTAGTGATGTGAAATTGCCTTTCCTACAGGATCAGAGTGGATGAACTCAGTAGGGAATGATTAATTGGATTTGGGTTGAGTAGAACAAGGATGACAGTGGCAGGAGAGGTCTATCTATCTCCTCCAGCTAGTTAGCAGGTTAGATACCTGCTTCCAGGAGGACTTTATGTGAATTACAAAAAGAGGAGTTGAGTGATGGGCTGTGATCTTTTTCTCTGTGTTTGTGTATGCCTATGCCTATTCCCTCATTCTTGTGTGTGGTTCTGCATGTTTGTCTATTTGTATACAGCGTAGGTGTGCGTTCCCTATCTCTGATCTCAGGTGCATTCTCCCAAGGACGAGTGTTGACTTTCCGGGATAGTTGCGAGTGTGAGTGGAGGTGTACCGGGGGGATCTGAGATGCTGATGATAGTATCGTGTGTTGTTACAAATAACACCGGCTCAGGGCATTGCTGGAAGTGGGGGGGCCTTGTTCGTTTGAAGCCCTTTGGAAGAGATGCTGCTCAGATGAAAATTAAAATGTTGAGAATGAGTGCCACTGTGAGTGCACTGTTTTACTTATTCTTCTGATGAAAAACTCCCTGAAGATTTGAAAAAGCCCTTGAATGCTGGGAATGTGGTTTGGATTACCATCTTCAAATTCTGTCCGAGTACAAAGTCTGTATTCTTTTTTTTTTTTCCAAGACATTATTGGGTAATTGTGTTGCCTTCAACAAATGGACACATGCTGTGATTCTGTGATGTAATGGACACGCGGGTCCCACCCATATGGTTGGGTTTGTGATCCATGAGCGACAGCAATGAGGGCCTCATGTCACCCACCTATATACTCTTAACACAACCCTCCACACACACACACACACACACACACACACACACACACCTGTCAAGATGCCATAAGCTGCTCAAGGTGATCAGGTAAAGTTCACTACAAACATGTGAGGTTCTGCTGTCTACTGACATTAGATGGCAGATTACATTTTTTTCCACGTGACTGCCATTCATGAACGACCGTCTCTGCATTCAGCCTACCGGTACCACTGGCTCCCATTAACTGTGACTTTACAAGCCTCCACGTTTCTGAGCCAACCAGGGCTGCACGATTAAGGTTCAAATGATAATCACGATTATTTTGCTTAATATTGTGATCACAATTATTTATCACAAATTTGCATCCATTTTGGGGAACGGAATTGTTTTACTGAGCATTTCAAATCAATAGAAAACTGTTTCACGTTGATATTTCATAAACTTTATAAACCTAAAGATAAATAAGCAGTCACATGTACAAATCTTCTGATCAAAATGTTACTTTTTGCACACAAGAGCTAGCTAAAACTAGCAGCAACGACTGGTCCTCACCACAATCAATTACTAATTGCAGAAGCCAATATCGAAATCGTGAATAATATACGATTAATTGTGCAGCCTTAGGCCCAAAACCAGAAATGTCAAGCAATTAATTTTACTTGCTAGTAATGGGGGTGTAAATCACAAGTTTCATCCCGATACGATGTTATATCGATTCTTTGGACAACAATACGATATTTGCTGATATCACAAAGTCTACCATGATATGATTTCCATTCGACTCAACTCAGGGGCCTGCAATCAACATGACACGAAGAGTTAAAGAGAAGGTTTACAAGATGCTTGTGAGACCAGCTATGTTATATGGTTTGGAGACAGTGGCACTGAGGAAAAGACAGGAGGCGGAGCTGGAGGTGGCAGAGTTGAAGATGCTAAGATTTTCATTGGGAGTGATGAAGAAGGACACGATTATGAACGAGTATATTAGAGGAACAGCTCAGGTTGGACAGTTTGGAGACAAAGCAAGAGAGGCAAGCGTGAGATGGCTTGGACATGTGTGGAGGAGAGATGCTGGGTATATTGGGAGAAGGATGCTGAATATGGAGCTGCCAGGGAAGAGGAAAAGAGGAAGGCCAAAGAGGAGGTTTATGGATGTGGTGAGGGAAGACATGCAGGTGGCTGGTGTGACAGAGGAAGATGCAGAGGACAGGAAGAAATGGAAACGGATGATCCGCTGCGGCGACCCCTAACGGCCATTAGTAGTAGTAGTTACATTTATATCAACTCACAAAAAGCAACTAAAACATGATTTGACAATTTTATCACTGACCTCTTCCAGACATTTAAATGAAAAACAACCTCTTCTTTTTAATAAAAACAATAGAAAATAAACCCCCTGTTGTTCACTATAAAGTGCCACATTTCTCATGTGTTTTTTATCAGTTAGGTTAGGTTGATAACATTTCATTTAGGAACATAAACCGTGCACATCTCTGCTTCCTCACCTTAGACTTACAAGATCCTATCTGTGTGCTGTGGTTTAGAGATGTTAAGCTTCAAAATTGTGACATCCTAGAGGCATCTTAAAGATGATCATATGAATCCATGTTTTCACTTTGCATCGATGATATTGGATCGTTGGATCAATACATCGATCCAGATCAATGGATTGATAAACCCCTAGCTAGTATTATCTTTCTCAGGTGGATGAGGTTTTTTTTTAATGATTAAAGAATAGAGAGGACATTCCTTTTAAGTTTCCCATCCATGCCGTAATGCGGCTGGGAGCCAGCGCCCACAACAGAGATAGAAACTGGCTGAGCGCCACGGCCTGCACCTCCCTCATCACACCTCAGCAGCATGCCACATGTCATGACCTCCGACTTGTCACAATCTCCTTCCGTCTGTCAAACAAGGTCGCTAACCTAAACATTTATGTCCTACTACTAATAGTGACCATGCAGTCGGCAGTTTAGAAATATTTCAAACGGGTGTTTGGAAGTAAATCCTGTTGGGCGTTAAGCAAAGCAAGCTGTGTGAAGTCACTATTTGATGTTGGTGGTATTTGTTTTAGTGAACCAATCTTCACTTATTGCATTTCTTTTTATGTTTGTCTTCTTAAAACTTAACTAGGCCCCGTTTTGGGGTCAGGAGGGAAGGGGGCCCATTAAGTCAGATTTTGACATTTAAAAACTATTTGGCATCTGTTCGTGCTAGTGTTCCTCTCCGCTAATAAATGTTTTCTGAAGCTAGAACAATCACACACACACACACACACACACACACACACACACACACACACACACACACACACACACACACACACACACACACACACACACACACACACACACAAAACCAGCTCAAATAGATATGACAAATATCTCCATAGGCTTTTGCTATCCAAGAGGATGAACTAAACAAAACTCAAACACCAACAAAAGACCAAGCACAACTTCTCTAAAAACCCTTTTTCAAATATCTCCAACGTGAAGAAGACTCTAATAAAATGAATGAAACAAGGAGGAACCCTGAAAACACAAAGACACATAGAAAACAACAGCACACACAGGAAATATGACACACTTCTCAACATTAAGAAAGGGGAGAGGAAGAGAGACTTGACCGATATAGCGCCCCACACACACACACACACACACACACACTTGGGGAAAAAACTCACTTGCTGAGCTTGCCGGCAACCTTTACGGTATTCTCCTTACTGTCCTTTTTCTTAAACATCCTGATGGTCGGCGGTGGGGGTGATTATGCCAAGATCTTCACTCCCTCCAAGTCTGTGTCCTCTTCACCCTCCGGCTCTCAGCTTAGTTTCTAACAAACTCCAAACACAGACATACAAACACATATGCAGATACAGATATACACTCCCACCTCTTGTCTGTGTCTCGTGTGTGTTACCTCACATCAGTGCATTGTTAAAAGTAGAGCTGCCTGGCCCCGCTGGCCCCGCCCACCCAAGTAACAGGTGTGTTGCCACCCAGATATCCACCTTGTTCCGGAGAACCGGATTGACTTGTTCTACGTTCCCCTCCCTTTCTCCGGTCCTGCCCATCAGGCCTCATTGTTTACTCATTGACAATAAATAGAGACATAATGGCCTCTAATTACTATGGATGTCCACATTTCCAGGATTTGGGTGGACAGACGCTGAATTTCTGAAATTAAGCGGTGCTGTGTTCTTCAACCATGTGCCACAGAGAACCATACAACCATGGCTAATAGGTTATTGACAGACTAATGGCACTGTCATTAATGAACAGTATAACAGATTTTGTTTCCCCTTCACGACAGACTCAGATGTGAAGCACGACAGTTGTGGATCTTTGTTGTCAACAGGACAATATGGGATCATTGTCTTAGGTTGTAACTGGAAGTAGGTCTAGTATTGACTGCATAGTAGACCTAATAGACCTTCTTCACAAACATGGCCAATGTACTTCCAATTCAGAATCAGAAACACTTTGTAATTTAATTTCCGCACATGAAATGAAATGAAACATTGTTTCCCCCAGCCCACAGCAGTGCAATGCAAAGACAAAAACACATATCCAAAAACTACAAGAACACATACATATATCTAAACTAAAAAAGAAAAAAAAAGAAAACAACATCACTGTCCAGGAGAATGAATGCCAGCCAGGATTACTGTTGGAACGGTTGGTCTGCATGGGCTAGTGGTTAGCTTAGCCTGCCCCGTTTCCGCGTCCTGTCAGACCGCCCTTGGTGTTTCCTTTTCGGGCGTAGTTCCAGTCAGGGCCGTGGTCCCTGGGCCCACAGGATGCAGCAGACCAAACTCTCCCAGCCGATCGAGTGCCAGCTCTCCCAGCCATCAAATGAAGACAAACTTAGACGCAGATGTGGACAAAGACACTGCATGGACGGTACTGGGTGAGGCCACCACAAACGTGAATTTGCGCCGCCATCTTCCCACACTGGAAGCGGAAAAATTCATCATAGCAGGATAAAGATCGGCTCTCCCCATTGACCACAATGTTAAAAGGCCAATTGTATTTTGTGTTTCATCATAGCATATAACACAATACAGGTGTTGTCATTGACATATCTTTATGTTTCAGTTGCCGGATGACTGCACGGCTAAGAAGCCAGTGATTTAATTGAGGGTAACAAAATGCTAACAGCCTTGAAATAGCCTTGATTTTAGTCATTTATCATACTGTGACCCTTGATCAAATCACTTTTTTGTAGACATGCAATTGTCTGACAACTGAAACAAAGTTATGTCATTGACAATGCCTGTATTATGTTACACGCTGTGTTGAAACACAAAATAAGTGATCACAGATTGAATGTAAGGTGACAGAAAGTTGGATTTTTGACATTGCAGGCAATGGGGAGAAATGATTTTTACCCTAAGATGTGGAGAAAGATGGGGGCCATGTTTGTAATAAAGGTCAATTTCCCCCCATTTTTTCTCCCCAGTTGTACATAGCCAATTACCCCACTTTTACCCACATCCGGCCTCCCACCCACAGACACGGCCGGGATGCTCGACCAAGTCAGCGGAAACACGGGGATTTGAACTGGAGATCCCGTGTTCGTAGACAACGGAATAGACCGTTACGCTACCCAAACGCCCTAAAAAAGTTCTATTGAGTAGCTAACGGCACATATTACTGACATCATACCCTGATTGGACTCTGTAGCTGTTTCTGCAGTGGTTCAACGAAGCTAACGTTAGCTTGTTTGAATTGTGGTTTTAGATAACCAACGACCCAGAAAAGCAAGCTGGTACATTACAAACTTTTATCAAAAGACGGATTTGTTTGGACACTTTAAAGGTGAAAGAAAATATCTTCGTAGCTGCCCTCGAAATTTCTAATAAAGACGAAACGTGGAGAGTCTCAACGGGTGCATTTATTGCTTCAAACACCACACAGGTACAGAGGTGTAGCCAGGACTTTTTTACTGGGGGGGCCAGCTGGGGTCAGTCATTTAATTAGGGTGGCACTTGTCAAAACTACTATTTTAAAACTATTTTCGAAGATTAAGATAGCCCTTTTAACAATGCCATGGATTGTGTATAGCCAAAGGGTATGGAATGGTATCATTCATCTAATCTACATCTCCCATGCACGGGTGTTAATGCAAGGGGTACGGTTTAAGTGTTGTAAAGTGTAAAGACCGAAGACAGAAATGTCATTTAGTATTTCAATTGCAATTTCAATTGCATGAAGGGAGAATGTACACAATGAAGCCAACATTTCCATATCCTGAACACACACAACTAAATAAACTACATCACTTGGACCTCCCATGCTGCACTTACACACTTGCTTTTACACTTGGATTTACACAAATATGAGCTCATTGGGCTCATAACTTTAGTGGCAATGGACACGACTTAATAATAATAGGCTAATGATAATAATGCATGTATTTCAGCTTCCATTTGACTGTTTCCGTGCAGGCGTTTTTTTTTTTACCCACTCGGGACAAGGGAAGGGGGCGGGGGCCGTGCTCTGACCAATGGGGGCCGTGGCCCCGCCTGTCCCCCACGTGGCCACGCCCCTGCACAGGTACATTCTTGTCGAGCACCGCGAAAACTATAAAGAATAAAATGACAGTCACAACACAATTAGGCTAACTACTTCATAGCTTCACAAAATAATATACATTTAGCGGAATGTACCATACAAGAAAACACATGAGCAATAGTAGGCTACACTTAACGTAAAACATGACGTATCTCGCTCCGCTTATCAAAGGGCTAAGAAAATCTTAGAACGCCATCTTGAGACACGTCTTGGAACAGCTAGAAACTTGCCAGAGACTGCAACCTGCTTTTCATATCTAACATGTCTTCTGGTCGCAAACGTTTTAAACTGCTTATCAATAGTTTCGAATCAATCGTTGTTCAGTAATCATAAACATTTAGGCTAATTCTCGAATTATGCAGTGAGCACTACGATCCTTTCCATATTGTGATCTCACACGCACATGCCTTCACCTGCTTTATCGTTGAGCCAAAGGGAACTTCCGCTAGTCGGACGGCAAGGAAAACATTCTTCAAAATAAAAGTCCCTATACATAGGTAAAGCGATCTCAAATTAAAAGTCGATAAAGAAAACGACATTAGGGTTGCGGTCACTTACAATCTTACTTGCATCTCTGTCGATGGTGTTTCTGTGAAATCCTACCTGCCGAAACCGTATGGGCTATACCAACTGATAAAATACGAGGGAGAGGCTAAGAGAGAAGACCAGAGGGGGTGCAGAAAAATATATTTTGACATTTTTTTTTGCCAATGATGATTCTTATGTTAATCTAAAAAGTAAAAGCTTTAACATCTTACAACAGCATAAGTTTTAGATCCACTCATATACCAACTTTGTTGGAGGGGTGGCAATCCTCCCCCCAATCTTCGCAGATGGTACAGCTGAAACGAACAAGAGGTGCTTTGCATCTGAAAACAGTCTGTGATTTATTTTGACTACACAAAATTGAGGTAGATTTACATACATAACTGAAGAGTTGTCCTTACAATACAAATGTTACAACCATAAACTGACCATCAGAAAACAGTATTAGATTTAATCATTGATTAGCATTAGTTCTTGTGGCGGGTCGACCCTTTTGTGGATTGTACTTTAATTCAACATGAGTTTTGACAACATAAATTTAAAATTAATTTATTGTAACTCAAATTAAGATTTCTGTTTGCCCTACATCTACACAACTTTATGGTGACATTAAAGGCAGTAGTCTCCAATGCTGCTCATGGATAGCTTGAATCCTGTTAGTTTTCAATTTAACCTTTACACATCTGATTCAGTAAATAAAGTTGTTGGTGAGTGACTAATTAGTAGAATCAGGGCTGGATATAAGGTTGGAGTGAAAACCGGTGGTATCTCTGCAGGAGCAAGGTTGGAGACCACTGACCTCAGGCAACGCCTCCAAAAATATCTAATTATGTTGCAGACCAGGGCACATTATCTTTCATCCACAGATTTTTAAAAAAGGGACATGACTAATGGGCCAGTAAATAAATCGAATAAACATTCACATATCGGGTCCTTACATTACTGCCTGATCAAAGGCACTATACATGGCTGGTGAATGGTTAGCTCTGGCGAAACCATTGTCTTGCTATTCATTCAGGATGAGGGCGTCTCTGTTGCATATCAACAATGGGAGATTATGGTGAGGAATGCTGCCGGGCAGCTCTCATTGCAACAGAGCCGAGCAGGGAACAGACTGCATGCATTTTTGATGGGCCCAGTCATACAGTATATTACATCTGGGTGAATTCTTTCTGGTCTGGCTCAAAAGAGCACCTTATTTTGCGAGGTTGGTAGCAAAAACAACCCTTTTGTTGTTTGCTGGGGGAGGTATTTCACTTCAAAATGGAAAGTGTACAGCTTTTGACAACATCTTAGCCTTAATCAACCCCTTCCAAGTACCCCCTGGGTCCAACTCGTCAGAAGTTACATCGCAGACCATATTTCCTGCAGGGTAATTCCATCTGTAAGCAGCTGGTTGTAAAAGGGGTGCAGTTCTTGTTTCACTATCCAACAATATAGTTGGAGATAAACATTGTCTCACCCAAAGTTTCTTCCCAAAAATATTTAAGGATAAAATGTATTTGAAAGCTGAAAAAAAGAAACAAGAAATGTCTCTGGAGTGAAGGACTGGGGATCATCCAGCTGACATATTTGTATGTCACCCATGTTGTGTGTGTGTTGATTTTTGTCCCCTTAAGGGAGTGATATTGTAAGAGACAGATTAAGGTTTGTTTAAAGCAAATATTCGAATTCTGAGTGGAGATGGTCCAAATCTTTAAAAAGGAAAGTGTTTAAGAGGTTCTTTTTGCTTTGACAGTGCTGCTGCAATGCATTTTGCCTGCAGGCCTTGGTTTTACTCAGCAAGTATTCACTGTATGTCTGTGGTCATCACTTAAAGTGTCAACATGCTTTAGACCAGCTCGCCTGGTTCAGTAACTGATACCCAAAAATAAATAAATAAATAAGTTAGTGTGGCAATTTCTAAGCGGCCATAGGAACACGTTCGAGGCACAATCCTGAAGATTAACATGCAGACAAATGTTCTGTTTGACACAAACACTTTTATTGAGACATTAGATAATAATAATAATAATAATAATAATAATAATAAATCAAACTTACATCGCACTTTTCTAACAGTCAAAGTCGCTTTTCCAGGAACATCCAAATCATGAACGCCTTTATAGTTCTAGTGGCTATACTGTTGTGTAAAAATGTGTTCTACATCTCCGCTATTGCAGCCAAATGTGGAAGACTGTAGCGATGAGTCTGATGAAGGGCAGAAGGGCGCTCATAAGGTGACCCCAAATATTTGGAAGGAAAACTGGGCACATGTGTGGTACCCCCCCCCCCAACAAAAAGAAACACAACCAGCAAGCTGCCATGCATCCGCCCATGGTCAGGGACTCCTTCTCACAAGTTTCATCTTTGGTTACAGGTTGGATGAGTGGGAATTTTTCGTACAGGTTGTCATTAAATTACATTTTAATGTTTTTTTTAGTTTTTTTTTTTAGATAACACTATAATTAACCTTGGCTGCAGCTACTTTGTGAGATTGTAATGTTAGTGAGCACCCATTAAGGTTGAGACAAGAATTTGAGTCATGCTTAGAAGTGCCTGTTGGAGTCAAGGTTCCCAGTGTGTGGACTGGCCCTGGGGGGGTGGGAGGGTGGGTGGACTGCATTTATATAACACTTTTCTAGTCTACCGACCACTCAAAGAGTTGTACAATGTATGCCTCACATTCACCCATTCACACACACACACATTCATACACTGATGGTGGAGGCTGCCATGCAAGGCACCAACCTGCTCATCAGGAGCAGTTAGGGGTTCGGTGTCTTGCTCATGGACACTTCGACATGTTCTCTGGAGGAGCCGGGGATCGAACCAGTGACCTTCCGATTACTAGACGACCCGCTCTACTGCTTGAGCCATGCCATCCCCAAAAAACAGGGACATCCAGTCACCCTAGTAGTAGTTGTGGCGAACAAACACACATGGCAGACCAAGCTTGTTGAAGAGCTTTTTTTAATATATATAAAGATGTACATACATAAATATAAAATAAATGAATACAAAATACAATTACAGAAAATAGAGTGAAAAAAAACAGAAAAGGGAAAAACAAAACAAAATAAAATAAACATACCGTCCCACCCACCCCATCCCAGGAATGGCACAATGCTCAACATCATTCACAACTTCAAGTCCTTTAAAGACATGTTGGGGGGGGGGGGGGATACAGTGAATCAACTGAGTGGACTTATTGAAGGGAGAGAGTCCAAGAAGGACTCCCAGATTTTATTAAATATTGCAGGTTTTCTTCTGGCATTGTACAGAATCTTCTCTGGGGTGCAATATGATGAAAGTTCATCCAGCCAGTGCTTTTGTGATGGTGAGTTTTCTGATTTGCAATGTATAAGCTGAGGAGTTTTAAGAAACAGATAAAACATTCAGGATTGTACATTTTTTTTGAAAATGACAGAGGATGCAATGCAGGAGAAGCAGAGATGAGGGCAAAGGAAACAAGAAACGTCCTCAACTTCACATGCTGACGATAGCAAACAGCAGAACCTAGAAGACAGAAGAAGCTTAAACCATTAAGGTAGTGTCAGACAGACTCGCTAATTGAACTTCAGTCAAACATTGGCGTAAAAAAACAAAAACAAAACACGTTTGTCTTTTTCACAGAGCTGATTGTTGCAGCATTACAAAAACACAAGCCTTGCATTGCAACTTTCTTCTACAAAGGCTCCTGAAACAAAGATAACGATCACCATCAATACAGAAACAAGTATCTCCTGAAAAGATTAAGTTTTGAAGATTTTTATCTGTGAGTAATTTACAAAACATGTGTTGAATCTTTTAACACTAGAACGACCATGCCGGTCATTATGGCTGTTTTCGATTTTCAAAGTTTAATAACTTTGTGGGAGAAAACAGAAAAGAAAAGGATGCTCCTAAAATTGCATATATTTGCATTAAAATTAGTTTTAGATCAGTCGCACGACGAAAAAAAAAGTTACGATAAGCTCTACCTAAAACGACCATGGACGGTCAACATGACCGTCTCGTGATTTGCGCGTGATCGTGCGCATCATGTCACTATTTATGACGTATTATGGTCGCATCACTTCCTTCGCGAAGTTCATTGCTCTGTCCTAGAAAAAAAACTAGCGTTCCCCAGTGCAGAGGCATAGCCTAAATTTGATTGTTGACTATTGCCAACATGTCTGATTACACATGCACCACGACTACTACCGACAGTGGCCATTTTAAATTGTTGGAAAATAGTATTAAAAGTTGTTAAAATGTTATTTTTGGTGTCAGTTAGTTTCATAACAGACATACTAATATATGTAATGCATTAATATCTCAATTGGGTATTTATGTTGACAGAATATAGAGTTTAAAAACCGTGGCGGTCAAAATGACCACCCATGGTCGTTCAAGTAGTTTTTCAAAGTTCCGGTCATTGTTTGAGACCGTTTTAATATTTATTTCCCGTTTCTTTTTTTACATTTCACGTTTTATAGACCTTGTTGCGTTTGTTAGATTAGCAATATGTGTTTTCCATTTTGTTTTTCAGGTAATATTTTCCCTTTTTCATTCAGTTTTGCTATTCAAGTTTGACTGTGGCTCTCTGAAGTTTAAATTGTTTAAAAATAGTATTATAGTTGTTAAAATGTTAATTTTGGTGTTAGTTAGTTTCATAACAGACATACTAACATATGCAAGGCATTAATATCTCAGTTGGGTATTTATCTTGACAGAATAGAGTTTAAAACCTGTGGAATGGTCGTTTTAGGTAGGAGTGAAATGCCGGTCGTTCTAGTGTGTACAAATTATATAGCAGAGGCTCAGCAACTGAACCTGTGCACATTACCACCATCACTTCCTCAACATGTGTCATTATAGGAACCATCTGTCAGACATTCAGTGTTTGCATGTGTGAGAGATAAAAACAAAAGGCATCCCACTTATGTGTCTGCAGTGTAAAGGAATGTGCAGAGGACAGTGATGTAAAGGGTGGAGATAAGACTTTAAAGAAGACATGCCATGAGTGGGGAGGAGGGAGACAGCCAACCAGGGCGTTCCTAGCCAAAGGCATCATGGGGGGGCGGAGGATTAGGCAACCCCCACCGCCTTATATATATATATATAAGGCGGTATATATATATATATATATATATATATATATATATATATATATATATATATATATATATATATATATACAGTGCATCCGGAAAGTATTCACACCCCTTCACTTTCCCCACATTTTGTTATGTTACAGCCTTATTCCAAAATGGAATAAATTCTTTTTTTCCCCTCACCAATCTACACACAATACCCCATAATGACAAAGTGAAAAGGGTTTTGTAGAAATTTTTGCAAATTTATTAAAAATAAAAAACTGAAATATTGCATGTACATAAGTATTCACACCCTTTGCTATGACACTCAAAATTGAGCTCAGGTTCATCCTGTTTCCACTGATCATCCTTTAGATGTTGCTACATCTTGATTGGAATCCACCTGTAATAAATTCAATTGATTGGACATGATTTGGAAAGGCACACACCTGTCTATATAAGGTCCCACTGTTGACAGTGCATGTCAGAGCAGAAACCAAGCCATGAAGTCAAAGGAATTGTCTGTGGACCTCTGAAAGAGGATTGTATTGAGGCACAGATCTGGGGAAGGGTAAAAAAAAATTTCTACAGCTTTGAAGGTCCCGAAGAGCACAGTGGTCTCCATCATTCGTAAATGGAAGAAGTTTGGATCCACCAGGACTCTTCCTAGAGCTGGCCGCCCAGCCAAACTGAGCAATCGGGGGAGAAGGGCCTTGGTCAGGGAGGTGACCAAGAACCCGATGGTCACTCTGACAGAGCTCCAGTGTTCCTCTTGGAGATGGGAGAACCTTCCAGAAGGACAACCATCTCTGCAGCACTCCACCAATCAGGCCTTTATGGTAAAGTGGCCAGATGGAAGCCTCTGCTCAGTAAAAGGCACATGACAGCCCGCTTGGAGTTTGCCAGAAAGCACCTAAAGGACTCTCAGACCATGAGAAACAAGATTCTCTGGTCTGATGAAACCAAGATTGAACTCTTTGGCCTGAATGCCAAACGTCACGTCTGGAGGAAACCAGGCACCTCTCATCACCTCGCTAATACCATCCCTACAGTGAAGCATGGTGGTGGCAGCATCATGCTGTGGGGATGTTCTTCAGCGGCAGGGACTGGGAGACTAGTCAGGATCGAGGGAAAGATGAATGGAGCAAAGTACAGAGAGATCATTGATGAAAACCTGCTCCAGAGTGCTCAGGACCTCAGACTGGGGCGAAGGTTTACCTTTCAACACGACAACGACCCTAAGCACACAGCCAAGACAACAAAGGAGTGATTTCGGGACAAGTCTGTGAATGTCCTTGAGTGGCCCAGCCAGAGCCCAGACTTGAACCCCATTTAACATCTCTGGAAAGACCTGAAAATAGCTGTGCAGCGACGCTCCCCATCTAACCTTACAGAGCTCGAGAGGATCTGCAGAGAAGAATGGAAGAAATACCCCAAATATAGGTGTGCCAAGCTTGTAGCTTCATACCCAAAAAGACTTGAGGCTGTAATCACTGCCAAGGGTGCCTCAACCAAGTACTGAGTAAAGGGTGTGAATACCTATGTACATGCAATATTTCAGTTTTTTATTTTTAATAAATTTGCAAAAATTTCTACAAAACCTTTTTTCGCTTTGTCATTATGGGGTACTGTATGTAGATTGATAAGGGAAAAATAAGGAATTTAATCCATTTTGGAATAAGGCTGTAACATAACAAAATGTGGGGAAAGTGAAGGGGTGTGAATACTTTCCGGATGCACTGTATATAAGGGAGAGTGCAGTCCTAGGAACAGCTAAGATACTGCACAGGAACCTCGAACTCCCAGGCCTCTGGTAGAGGACCCGAGCTTGAGGAAGACACACACCACCCAAAAAAGGGTGGGAGGAAGATTTATATAGTATTGGGGGCATTTCAACCCACATGTATTTTAATGATTATAAAAATAAAATGAATAACATACGCATTAAGACTTATTGTTAAATATTTGAGTGCACAGTAGTAAATATGTTTTTATATTTTTTTAATTTTCTGTTTTATAACTTCGCACAATATGTTGAATCTCCATTTTTGTTTACTTTTTTTGCATACCTGCTGTGTATAATAGTACAATTAAATTGTTTCTCCTGAGGGTGGTGCTTTTTTTTGGGGGGGGGGGGCTGGTTGGAGATCTCGCCTAGGGTGTCAGAATTGCCAGAAATGTCACTGCAGCCATATGTGACTTATGCAATGTGTGACTTGTTTAATATGCTAAAATTGTAAATGCCAATAAACATATTTTCAACAAAAAGAAAGAAAGAAAGAAATGCCAGTGCAGCCAACATGATTTTATGAAAAGTACTGGGGAGGTTAGATGCTATTGAGACATACTGCCATTGATAGCAGGATTACTGTTCCACTCAGTAAATTACATGGATACTCATGCAATCAGTAGACAGTGTGCTGTAATGTAAACCACATGTGAAGCCATCCAAACACACCCTATGGAGGAATCTCATGCACTCCTCATAGATCTGCAACTGAGAGACAGGACCCAATAAACAAGCACACACACAAACTGGTGCCAACCTTGTATCTATGAGAATTTACCTTAAACCCTCTGTTCCATTTAGTCCAAAATTACCCATTTTAAATAACAGGTATTGAAGATAAACATTGTTAAAATTAATGATAACTGAGACGATAGATATATCAGGTATTTTTTAACAGTGGGGTCCATCAATTTGGGCACCCCTGGTCAAAATGCCTTTTATAATTATTATCTAAGTGAACAGAAGCTAACCTGACCTGACCTCTAAATGGTACAAAGTTAAGACACATTTCTTCAAATTTAATGCAAGATTACTTTTTATTTTAATTTTCCATCCATCCATCCATTATCCAAACCACTTATCCTGCTCTCAGGGTCGCGGGGATGCTGGCGCCTATCCCAGCAGTCATTGGGCGGCAGGTGGGGAGACACCCTGGACAGGCCATCACAGGGCACTTCTTCCTTCTCCTTCTCTATTTTAAAATTTTTTTAGTTTCAAAATGATAAAAAAAAAGGAAAAAGGTCTTGAGAAAAAGTTTGGGAACCCTGCCAGATAATATTTTGTGACTCCTCCTCAGGCAACTATAACAGCTTGCAAACACTTCATGTAGCCAGCTAAGTCTTTCAATCCTGGCTTTTGGAATCTTTATCTTTTCTTCCTGGCAAAACACCTCTTGCTCAGAAATATTCTTTGGCCTCCTTGCATGCACGGCATTTTTGAGATTTCTGCACAGGCTTTCAATAACGTTCAAGTCTGGGGCCATTCCAAAACCTTCAGCTGTCTTTCCTGAAGGTACCTCATGGTTGATTTCGAGGTATGCTCATTGTCGTGCTGGAATACCCAACCTCTCTTCAACTTCAATGTCTGAACTGACCTTCAAACATTATATCCTCCAGAATTTCTTAAATTTGGCATTCTTCTTTCCACCTGCACAATGTACCCTGTGCCCCCCAAATCATAATGGGTCCACCTCCATGCTTAACTGTTGGCAAGGTGTTCTTCACCTTGGTGAAGAAAAAAGGGTGAAAAAAATATTTCAACCTTTTTTTTCTCCAAACATAGCTTCTTTGGTTATAGCCGAAAAGTTTCATTTGGTTTTCTCAGTCCAAAGCACATTGTTCCGAAAGGCTTCAGTCTTCTCAAGGTTTTCTTTTGCATACTTCAGACTCTTAATTATGTGACGAGGTCATAGGAAAGTCTTCTTTCTGGAAACGCTGCCATGTCAGTCTGTGTTGTTTCAAGTACATTGTATTGTTGTCTTGTGAGCAGCTAGACCAGTGTTCGCTACTCGTTTTTGCAGCGATGGTTCTTCTGAGCATTTCTCACCGGGTCTCAGGCCATTCTATATGACATTTTACTTGGTCTTCCAGACTTTGCCTTGACTTCCACCTTTCATTTATCTTAAATTTTCTGTTAATGTTTCTGACAGTGGAAATAGGTAGTTTTAAACTTTTGTTTTTTGTTTTTTGTGTGTGGCAGCTTTCTCTTTGCTGGTGGAAGTGAACCACCTTGACTCTGACATCCTTGGACAACTATTGGTCATTAACATCAGACAGGATAACCACCCCAGTTGGATACTTTAGAAGGCATGGAGTTATTTCAGAATAAATAGTTCAACTCTGGAATTATATTCACCTGACTCACTGAAGCCCTATTGAGTAAATCACCTGGGTTTGAGCAACCAAGAATAATCAAAAAGGGTTCACAAACCTTTACATTGGGCCCTTTTACTTTTTTATCATTTACTTTGTACCACTTAGAGTTCAGGTTTGCTTTCAATCACTTGGAAATTACATATAACAGACATTACACCATGAATGCCCAAAGTTCTGCAGCCCACTGTACATGTTACAACTGTATTGCTATACATTTCAAATGTGGTCGATATGACCAGCAAAGAGTACTGCCTTTACTATTTATTGAACAGAACATGATGGTTAACTTGTATGAAAATTAATTTAACTACATTTCCAAAAGTTCTCTTAACGTCTTTACTCTACACCATCGTTAAATCTACATAATGAGTAATGTACAAGGTGACAAAAGGATACAATAAAAATAACGATACTTTAGCGTATATAATCTTTAATTAACAGGTCTGGAAACAAAATAAAAATCACACAATTTTGCCAGCCACTTCACTGCTCTGTATAATTATCACGATGTCTCATTCAGTTTCTTATATTTACGTTATTAAACAATCAGTTCTTCTCCCTAGGCATCCAGGTAAAATGCATGGAACAACTCCATGCATGTCCTTCTCAACCCTGTTTAACACAGAATATTGAGCTTACTAAAAATTAATAAAATTAGTAAGAGCACATAATTAAAGGAGCTCATGTAAGCAGGTGGATGTGATAGTGTAACAGTCCTATTACTAGTGTACAGTCAGCTATCACAGGCTTATGAGGTTTCTCATGAGTTTCCCATGAGAAACTGTGGCATTGGGTGTGTGTGGACCCAAGTTGAAGAAGATTCAGCAGGTGATTATAATGACAGCCATAAAAAGCTTTCTCACCAGTTGATTACAAAAAAACCCAAACAAACAAACAAAAAACCCCTGTTTTCTCACATCATAGTTGTACATATATTGCTGTGATCATATTGTCATAATTTACAATGATGACCAGTGGACACACAGGATAGGTGGCAGTGACAAGGCGGCTGATAAAAAAAAAAGTATACAGCCCCAATGGTTCCCATCTAGTTATTATACAGCAGTGACATTTTGCTTGAGCATAAAGAAAAATGTTTGTCAAAAACATTAAATTCTAGCTGTTCGCATAAGTTTTCTTACTTTTCTTACTGATGGTCCCTACACAATGCTCTGTGAGAACTTATGAGAGCAACATACTGTAAGTGAACTGAGATGCAGACACTGGTCAAAACAGTAATGTCCTTATAGACCTTTTTCACCAAACATGGCCACCATACTTCCACTGCGTCATAGCAGGGTAAAGATCGGTTCTTCCCGTTGCCCACAAAGTTAAAAAGCAAATATTCTGTCACCTTCGATTCGGTCTGTGATCACTTATTTTGTGTTTCACTGCGTAAAACACAGTACAGGTGTTGTCATTGACAGATCTTTATATTTCTGCTGTCAGACTACTACATGTCTATAAAAAAGTGATTTGATCAAGGGTCACAAAATGCTAACTGGCTAATCAAGGCTAATGGCAATTTCTGAGCTGTTAGCATTTTAGAAAGAAAGAAAGCCACTTTATTTTGACACTGCACAGGTTAAAATGAAATGTCTCTTCTGCACTTAACCCATCCTAATGTATAGGAGCAGTGGGCAGCTGCAGCGCCTGGGGGCCAGCTCCAGTTCTTCTTTCCATTGCCTCGCTCAGGGGCACAGACAGTATTAACCCTAACATGCATGTCTTTTTAATGACCCTTGGTCAAATCACTTTTTTATAGACGTGCAGTGGTCTAGCAACAGAAACAAATGAAAATGACAACATCTGTTACATGCTGTGTTGAAGCAAAATAAGTGATCTCAGACAGAATTGAAGGTGACCGTTTTGTTTTTTAACATTGTGGGCAACAGGAAGTCTTCGGCTTTGTGGGCAACAGGAAGTCTTTGTGGGCATTAACATTGTAGGCAACAGGAAGTCTTCCGCTTAGTCTCATTAGAGCTTTAACCTTATGAGACTAAGCCGAAGTACGTCGGCCATGTTAGTGAAAAAGGTCCACATCATCACATCGCAACTTGAGGCATTTTAAGGTGTGGGGAAACATGAGGTTCACAGTCCCCCACAGAGCACCAGCATGTTTGACTGGATTCAAAGTGTTGCACATTAGCCTGCTGGAAATAATCACTATCCATTGCAGTGGCTTTCTGCATGCTCAATAATCCAGGTAAGAAAATCAAAGATGTTCATCTGGACCATAAAGCAACACTGATCAGTACTTAAGGTTCGACTCTCATCATCCATTGGACCACAAACTAGGAGTCATCAGGACGCTGTACCACCGAGCTGACAATGTCCCCACCGACATAGCAGTCAGGGAAGGGGAGAAATCCCACATTAAACAGGCCCGGGTTAAGTGTGGTTATCCTAACTGGGTATTTGTCAAAGCCAGGAAGACGCCCAAACAGTGCACCAGCCGATGGAAGAGAGAACAGCTGCTCAAGCGTAAACCAGTGGTGATTCCGTATGTGGCGGGAATGTCGGAACAGTTGAGACGCGTATTTTTCAAACACCGCATCTCAGTTGCTTTCAAACCCCAAAACGTGCTGTGCAAGAAATTGGTCCACCCCAAGGATTAGGTCCCCAGCACAAACAGTAATATAGTATACGCTGTTTAGAGCTGGGCGGATTGCCGTGACTTGTACATTGGGGAAACTAAACAGCCGCTGGCCAAGACGATGGCACGACACAGGAGAGCTAATGCATCAGGCCAGGACTCCATAGTCTACACCCATCTACAGGCCAGTGGCCACTATTTCAAGGATGAGGACGTGCACATCCTTGATAGGGAGGAACGCTGGTTTGAATGGGGAGTCAAAGAGGCCATCTACGTGAAGCGGGAATGACCATCCCTGAACTGGGGGGGGGGGGGGGGGGCTAAGAGTACATCTGTCACCATCTTACAATGCTGTGATTGCAACCATTCCCAAATCCTCCATGTATAGTACACACTGCCATTGAAACGCTAGTTTCAATGGTCACGCCTATTTGCATATGAAACTGATTGTTGGTTTAGGTCGTTATGCAACTGTGTTGTTTGAAAGGGGGGGGGATACCTGCAGTCAGTTTAGACTGAAGATGCCAATTAGATGAGCGATGAAATGTTTCTGTCAATAAATGTTGTGTCCAGATGAACTGATATCCATTGCAGTGTTTAAATGTTATGTCAGACAATGAGTTGACAGTTTCAACAAGTGAAATCCATGCAGAGTAGTGTCATTGTTTTAGTACAATGTATGAAGTGGAATATTCGCCACTGTGATAAAAACAGCAGTCAATTCATTTCTCTACAACTGAGGAATGAAGAGTAAAACAGGCACAAGAGCTTTGAAATCATATTTTGATTTGGCTATTGATAATGATGCTATTGTGCGACGGCATGGCTTTTTAGTCGTCACGTCCCTGCACTTCAAAAGTCGTCTTCTGATGTTATTAACAGACACACAGGACTATAGGTAACGGCCTTATTCTGGCAGGTCCCTATGAGCTGACTTATGTTAATTCAAAGTCAAAGACGGTCCCAGTACGAGACAGAAATTACAGATTAATTTAAGGATAAACTCCATTTACTTCTATAGGTTTTGAATTTAATTAAGTTTTGTGAACGGTTCAGAACCCCTGGCACAGAAAGAAAACTGAAACCTCTGACGGACACCTGACAAAACAGATTTAGTTACATGAAGGCGCATTCATAATTATGGAAAAAAAAAATTGAACAACCAAATTACACCAAATTTTATTGGTTAACAATATCAGTTAGGATTGTAAATAGGAGATTTTGACTGCAAAGCAAAAGAGCAAGGCATAGAAACCTCCAAAAACATAAAAGGTCATGGAGGCATTTCCATGGCTTAGATGGAGGCAGGAGCCGGTATGCAAGGAATCCCAACAGCCTCCTGTTATTACTAAATGATGGCAGATAACCCTAAAAGTAATTGAAATAATTTTAATAACAATCTGAGGGCCTTTGCCAAAGCCTGGGCCTGGTTTAGCTGCCGAAACCAAAGATGCCCTTGATATAACCCGTCAGGCCACCCTTGCCCTTCTGCTCCACCTTGTCATCCAGGGTTGGGAAGGTCACATGGTTGAGGGCAAGGTCAAAGAACAAAGGCTTGCATGGGATTGGCTGGAAATCGGGAGGGAACTGGACCAGATTGGGCTGCTTTCCCACGAGGGCGGTGTCAAGTTGGAAATTGTCCAAGCGGTCACAAAGGGGCTGTATGGGGGAGGGGTTTGAAAAGGAGGAGGACACGAATTATACAACAGCACGTTATCAGAGATGATTGAAACTCACATTAATGACTCAGATCTCTTTCTTGGCAAAGCTTAAAAAAATGTCAGTGGCAATGTTTTTTAAAACTGTATGGTGTAGCTGGGAAACAGAAGAACAAACACCAGTCAACTTGTCTTTGTTATAAAGAGAGCTAAAGACCTGCATAGTTGCTCAAATTTAGAGTGCTATGGATCCACATAAAGGCCAAGTGATTTCGAAGGCCCAAATTCAGGTTGTTGAAATTCAAAATTACCAATTTTTCCCCAGATAAAACTTGTGGAGGTTTTCTCCTCTTACCGTGTGGTCCTTCACTTGTTGCTGGGAAGGAACTTCAGCCGTCTCATCAGTATCTAAAACACAAATACACTCAATGTCACTCACTCAGGCTACACTAAGTATTTAATACACACATATGGCTTAAAATAGCGACACCACAAGCATGACAGTGAAAATGGCAGTGATTCAATCGGTAAGTGTAAACTTTCAAGCAGAACTGCCACTCTCCTGCCAGCTGCACTCCTGCTTTGGTGTTGCTGTGTCTCTCACCCTTCTCTCCCATTTCTGGAACGCATACACACCATGCACACCAAATGATAGGACTAGGGTTTACGGGACAGGTGAGGTGCAAGCCATTGGGTGGAGGCGAGGCGGGCAGTTGAGATCTTGCCTGCGGTGCTCCTACCCCTGCTTGCACCTCGACAATGTCCTAAAATTTTAATCCCAATCACACTAGTTTAGTATACACACATTCACACAAACCATACTCCAACAAACACCCACTACCTGGTCAGGGTCGACTGGGCAGGAGTGTGAGTGGTTTGGGCCTGATGAGTCTGGACAACTCATAGCCCTACATCCCACCATTTTAACTCCATACATGACATAAGCACATAATAAGCACTGGGACTACTGGATGGTTGGCCAGGAGGCCCCGCTACCCAGGTCAATCGCTCTGGCCTCGACGCTGGTTGGAGGACACCAACCAGTGAGCGCTGCTTTCCGGGGCTCCTGGATGGCTGCTTGTAATCATAGGTGTGGACCACAGAGCGGGGGGGGGTGCCGGCTTGCTCCCGCTGCGTGGGTTTCCTGTCATGAGCATCGTGGGTGTGGGGGCAGTGGGGGGAACGCATGTCTGGTTCTGCCCATCCTGGGGGAGGTGTTTGCTGTCAGGTGGCCTGGGTTGGGTGTACTCGGCTACGTGTGCTTGATGTGTGTGGCTGGCTGGGGCATCTACCCGGTGGCAGCACAATGGGCTTCATCCCTATGTTGGGCGTGGATGGGCAAGGGATCCTCCCCCGCCTGCCCGCTGGGTGAGCAGTTCTGGCTGTGTGTTGGGTCTGTTGGCCACGGGGCCCGGTTCAGGGCCGGTGGTCTCTGCTTGCCATCCATGGCTCAAGTCCCATTCCTGCAGGTGTGCCCTGTGCCTGCGCCTGGGGGTTGATGGTTGGGGTGCAGGCCCGGCTTGTGCCTTTGGGGAGTGGTTTGTGCTCGGGGGCATGTGGAGCTATTGCACTGCGGGCTCCTGGCCCCCCTCCTGTGGGCTTGGTGTTCCTCTGGGGTTGCGATGCTTTGGGCTCCAGCTGTTTTCTTGGTCATGGGGTGTCTGCATGACTTTGGGGCCTGTGGGTGGCTGCAGAGTTTGTCTGCTGCTCAGAGGCATTATGATAAGTCATGGATTTCAGACACCAGAATTTACTGGGATTAATCCTGTGCACTCAAAGGTGGACACTTCACATACATAGGTGGACATGTCACAGGCACATACACACTGCTAACAATCTGTCTCACACACTTCCTGGAACACCCTCTAGATTACATCCTTCTTTTTAGTCCTTTCTACCCCCTTTTTTCTGTCTTCTCCTTTATCGCTATAACTGCTATCATAAACTGATAGGTAAGATTGATCGATTAAATTGTTTTTTGTCTAACACGTCAGCATCTGTTTCAATGTCTCTGTCTTATCAGATACTTGTCATTTTTTGTTTCTAAGTTTCCTTGTTTCACTTGTGGTGATTTGTTCCCCTCTTGGAGAAGCGATGCTGATTGGTTGTTTAGGTGATCAATCATGCTGAAGAGGGGGGCTATAGATGTATAACAAAAACCCTGTGCTCTTTTCATCCCATAGATCATCCAAAAGACAGTTATTATAAGCAGTTTTTGATAATTAATAAAGATTGCCTTTGCGGATAGAGAACCTGAACTCCACTTGCAGATTAACTCTTGTCTTGGACACTCTGGCATACAAATTCCCAACAGCACAGTTTCCCAAAAAAAAAAAAAAAGACAATTCAAGAGAAAATGAAGTTATAAGATGAAGATAAAATACTATGTCCACACAGTTCAGGGGTGCACACACCTAAAATGGCAGCAGCCTGAAGCGAGTATTTCTCGGCATTTACTTCAGCGATGAGTTCCAGAACATCGGGAAGATCCTGTGGGGCAAACAGAGAACCATCAGCTAAGTTGAAGGTTAAGATAAGGTTGGCAATTTAATTTTCACAAACTCTGCCTTATAATGCATAGTAATGGGCCTGTGGTTGCGTGCAATATCATATATAGTGTATGACATGTTGGCAAGTTTCCGACTCAAAAATTATTCTGTACATGAGCACATTCATTCCATTTTCACAAGTGCTGCTCTTTAATGCGAAATGTTGGGATTTGTATGCGTTTGGTGTGAGTGCGTCACTGACCTTCAATCTGTTGTTGAGGCTCTTGGCCTTAGACTGGACCTCTTTAGCATACTTCAGCACTCTCTCGTACAGCACCAGTGCTTCACTCCACTTCTTCACCAGCACATAGGACTGGGCTATGAAGAAACACCTGAAAAGGGAAGGGAGGGATAGGACAGGTCATTAAGACACTCCACGAGAACGCGGCAATATTAACTACAGTCAGTATGTTTACATGCAAGGTAAAAATTCGATTTCAATCAGATTAAGGCTACGAGCTGATTATTGTAACTGCCATGTGAACACCCTAACTGAACTATCTTAGTCAAATTAAGATCTACATCCATCAACGCAAGCATAATACGATTAGCAGAGCTAGATATTTTTGTCAATCAGCCAATTCACTGTTTTGTAAACACCTTCATCAGAGGTCTTTCAGAGAATTTTGTGTGCGTGAGTGAGAGAGAGAGAGAGAGAGAGAGAGAGAGAGAGAGAGAGAGAGAGAGAGAGAGAGCTTTAAACTCTTCAAAAACAAATGCGAGGGAGAGGCAACTATGACTTACAGATTCCAAGAAACAGGTGGGTTTATGAGAAGGATTGAAAAAAAGTGGAGACCTGTAGGCCTTGTACACCAGCATCTTGAGTGCCACCTCCTTCTGGTAGGTGTGGTCTTCCTCAAGACCCTGAAGGGTGGACAGCTCAGCCAGACTCTGGTGACAGGATAGAGGTAAGGGGTAATTGGGCAGGAGACAGCAGATGGAAAAGAAAAAAGAAAAAGAAAGGGTGACATGGTGAGGTTTGCAACAAGGAAAGTGACAACAGAAACCAAAACCCCGCCAAAAAGCGACAGTTAATTACACCTACAATTTCATCAGACAAACAAACGTTACGTTTTCAGAGCAGGACCAATCTTACAGTTTACAACACAGATCCCTGGGGACTACGTACTTCAGTTCAGTGTTAGGGCTTGGAATCAGCATGCACCTCCAAGTCGATGTTACGATATTTCAGTTTCATATGCATATGAAACTGATAGCCAGTTTCGGTTGTTATGCAACTGTGAATTGTGATTGCGATGAGATTCAGGTTGTTTTTACAGCCAGTTTACCTTTCATCCTACTACTTTATATTTCCGACCTCAGAAAAACTGAACTCTTGACCAGACGACTTCGTTCTGTCATTTTTGAATGTGTCTGTATGCATACCTGCAGGATGATGTCATACAGACGGATCAGGTCCTGGGGGCGGGGGGTTCTCTTGTTCTCGTTGGACTGGGGCTCCTTGAGTTTAGCCTGCAGCACATGGGCCATGCTCTCATTCCTCTTGACCACAGTACACAGCTTGATGTAAGTCAGGTAACTAGGAAGAGGAGAAACAACACGGATCACTCAACTTGCCACTAAACTTTTATGAACTGCAAATAACATGAGGCCAGATGTGGACCCAAAGTACCAAAAAAAACACAATACAAATTTCATTGTCTGCTATACTGTGTGAATTAGATTGACCAAGTTGTTCCTGATCCAAAAACAAAATCAAATTGAATTATTTCTAGCATTATATATAAAAAGCTACTTTCAGTAATGTGACATCAGTGCCTTTTAAGCATGCATGCTTTTTACTGAGGTTTATGTAAGGTTGACTACTACTTCATCAGTTTAGTTCTCTATCATTCAAATTCTTTCGCTTTCTTTGCATGTTGGCTGGAAAGTAATCAATCTAGTCTCTATATGTGTTTATTTCAATTAAGGGCTGCAGTGTATCCCAGCATGCAATAAATGTAAAACGGCAAAATATCCTGGACCGATCACAATCCACTTCAGGGTCAGACGCACATAATCATTCACATCTAAGTGTTTTTAGTTGTTTTTTTTCTTTACAAGATGGGGTCTTAACTAATACTTCATTCTGAGAAAAAAAAAACACGAGACTTGCTGATGAATAGCTCCGAATCGATTTGTCGATTAGTCAGTCGATACAGCAATCGATTATAATATTGGTAACTGATTAATAGTTGCTGGTATTTATCAAGTAAAAACACCAAAAATTTTCTGGTTATAACTTCACAAATGCGAAGATTTTTTTTTTGGGGGGGGGGGGGATTTTTTTTCTCCCCTTTTCCCCCCAATTGTATCCGGCCAATTACCCCACTCTTCCGAGCTGTTCCGGTCGCTGCTCCACCCCCCCTCTGCCGATCCAGGGAGGGCTGCAGACTACCACATGTCTCTTCTGATACATGTGGAGTCGCCAGCTGCTTCTTTTCACCTGACAGTGAGGCGTTTCGCCAGAGGATGTAGCGCATGGGAGGATCACGCTATCCCCCCCAGTTCCCCCTTGCCCCCGAACAGGTGCCCCGACCGACCACAGGAGGCGCTAGTGCAGTGACCAGGGCACATACCCACATCTGGCTTCCCACCCACATACATGGCCAATTGTGTCTGTAGGAACGCCTGACCAAGCCGGAGGTAACATGGGGATTCGAACCGGCGATCCCCATGTTGGTAGGCAACGGAATATACCACTACGCTACCCGGACACCCCCTCACAAATGCTAAGATTTGCTTGCCTTTCTCTGACTCATGTAATAATAAAATTAATACTTTATGGCTGTAGGACACCACTTTGGGCTCTGGAAACTTGAAATGAAAGCCACTTTATTTTATTCAGATAACTATGTATATAGAATGAAAGCCACTTTATTTTGTCATTGTATGGTTACAATGAAATTTGTGTTTTACATTTAACCCATCCTATTGTATAGGAGCAGTGGGCAGCTGCAGAGCCGGGGACCAACTCCAGTTCTTCTTTCCATTGCCTTGGGTCAGGGGCACAGACAGGAGTATTAACCCTAACATGCATGTCTTTTTGACGGTGTGAGGAAACCGGGGCACTCAGAGAAAACCCATGCAGACACGGGGAGAACATGCAAACACCACACAGAAAGGACCTGGGATGGCCTGGGTTTCAAACCAGGACCTTCTTGGGTAACACTTTATTTTATGGGGTAAGAAATTACCTAGTAATTTCCTAGTAATAAGGTGGTAATTATCACGTAATTTCTTAGAAATAAGGTTGAAATTAGCTTGTAATGTCCTTGTAATAAGGTGGTAGTTTTTACAGGTAATTTTACCGCTAACCCTAACCCAAATTACACAGTAATTTCAACCTTATTTCTAAGAAATTACATCATAATTACCACCTTATTACTAGGAAATTACTCTGTAATTTCCGACCCCCTAAAATAAAGTGTAACCCCTTCTTGCTGTGAGGCAACAGCGCTAACCACTGGGCCACTGTGCCACCTAACAAGCATCTATCATTATTTTTTACATTCTATAGACTAATCAATAAAATGAAATAACAATTGATAGATTAATTGGCAGTTGCAGCCCAACTGTTAACCTGTGCAGGAACTGCAGGTTGGATATCTTGCCACCGTCGGCATCGGAGCCTCTCTCTCGCTGTTTCTGCAAAGAAAAGGTATTAAAAAAACTTTGAAATTACAGCAAGGATTTCCCCATTCTTGTTTAAGTACTCGCTCAGTCTGTTAGGCTCAGTGTCAAAGTTGTGACCCATGACCTATTATCTGCAAGAACATGTTTTTCAACTGTCACAGACGAAGGGAAAACAGTTGACCAAAAAGCTGAACGTCGCCAGTCCTGTGACTCAAATATGTAATTTCTAACACAGTCAACCTTAAGCTTACCGCTTCAGTCTTGAGTTCTTCTCTCACAGCCTGGATGGTGTCTCTGCATTCAGCCAACAGGGTCTCGTACAGATGCTCTTTGGTCTCCTCATTGGCTGCCTGAACATGAGAAGTACAAAATAAATCATAAAAAAAAACAAAAAAAAAACCAACACAAACTTAATAGACAAATTTAATACTACCTAAGAGTAATGCATAATTTTTCTAAATATAAGACCACCAGATTTCAGCCCCATTTTTAAACACTCAAACAGATTTTTATGCAATAGCCATTTTGTAGTAAGGATTTCATGTATTATTTGTTCATATTCCTTTTCATGTTTTTATTCTCATTTCACCATTTCATCAGCTTATCTTATTAATGTATTCCATCAACTGTTTTATACATCACTTTCTACCAGCAGGTTTGAAGTGCTACATTAAAGTTTGCTTTATTAAGGTGTTACCAATTTTTTTGAAGTTATGTTGGAGACCTTTGCATTACCTGTTAGAATAAACTGGTGTAAAAATTTTGCATTTGGGATAAATCTGAAAACAAAGATTGCAGACCTCAGATTATGGGCCTGCTCCACTAGTCTGTTTCTCTCCTTCAAGATAAAAGAAGAAAAAAAAAAACCCACCAAGAAACATTTTGAGTCCTAAAATTACTAAAAGCTTTAAATGCCATACCTCACTGAACTTAATACCTTTCAAGGCCTTGAATGTGGATGATATTTAAAACATTTAAAGACTTCTCCAGGAGCAAAAGACACACTGTTTACATTGCCATAATGGCACTTGCACTGCAATCTGTCATGGCAATATCTGGAGTCGGGACTTCATGTCTCAATGAGAGGTTTGACAGTTTAAAAACAAAAAATGCTAGTCTTGATTTAGTTAACTTTGACTTTTACATCTGACTTTAAAACACAAAAAAAAGACTAGAGTGGAAACATAACACTCATCAGCTGGATCCAGACGGTCACATGCTGCACTTCCTCCCATTACAGTCGAGAGTTTGGACCAATAAAACTCGAATCAAGCAAACACCGATAAACAGTTGACACGCAGTGAAAGCCATAGCTGTTCCAAGATAAGATCGGCGCCAACAGATATAACAAAAATGTAATAGTGGCTTAGTGGGGGACACAAAGGTATGTGGTGTAGCAGGTTACTGATGCATTCCTTTACAAGGCCATCTGTGGCGAGAGGCTCTGTAGTTACAGCTCAGGTCTGTAACTATAGAAAAACGCAAACACTTCTCTCATCCACTTTTTTTTTGTTTTTACAGAAATGACACGTGTTGCTCTTCTGTAAACCAGATCTATGGGGTTTAAGTGACAATTGTTACACATGGGAATGTTTGATGTGGCTAAGCGTTATCATACACACCGTAGAAAAATTAGGAAAAATGTCAGCTATTGTATTCGAGGAAAGAAAGGAACCTTGTTTTGGACACCGGACTGAGTCTTTCACAGCTATGCCCAGAAAACGAGGTTGCTTATGAATTATAATTTTGTCACAATGTCTTCATCCTCTTAAAAAAAAAAGAAAGAAAAAAAAAGGCAGAAAGTCCTCGGAGCCCGTTATGAAGATATCCTCCCCATTGGACGAATTTGTAATTGTGAACTTATAAGGCCACTTACACCCACCCAGAGGTGCGAGTTAGCTCTCGCCACACAAAGCTCAATGCCAACACCCTGCCAACACCCAGCATGACAGACCCGACCTGTTCGACATCTTCTGTTGCTGTGAGCGAGGGAGTGGGGCAGGAAGGACTGGATGGATGAGAGAGGGGGAAATGAAGAGTCTCTCTAACAGGTTCTTTCTAATAAATCTGCCCAGTTTTCATATTTCAAGGCACAATAAACAAGAAGACAACCTCCCCACCCACTTTCTTGAACTTTCTACCTAATCTAAACCAGGAGCCAGCCGAGTTTTGATTACATTTCGATACATCACAAGGATAACAAAATCACAAAATCCACAGTGACAAATCTCAAGGATAAGTTTCACAATTGTTGGCATCTCCCAATACTTTAGAGGTTACTTCCATAACCCCTGTTCTCTGAGTAGCATGAGTGAGATGTCTCATTATGGGATATGCCCCCTCGCATATTCACAGAAGCACTTGTATCATTACGCCAGCCCTAATTGGCTGGCAGTCTTGACGTTTGTGTCAGGGCCCTGCGCCTTATATGTGACTGATGCAGTATCACTCATCATTCAAAACAAGCACACCTCCTTCTTGCTTCACCCCAGCAGCAAGAAGGGCGGTCTGGTGAGACAACTCCCTCATGCTTCTCAGAGAACCAGGGTTACGGAGGTAACCTAAATTTCTCTTTCATAGCATTCGTTTCGATGTCTCACTATGGGATATGGAGACTCCCGTATTGCCAGACAAGCTTATCCTCACAAAGAAGTGTGTGGATGAGGAAGGTCCAATGAGGAACCACATTCTGAATCGTATTAATGACACTGTGATAGTCCAGTATGTCTTAAACTACTTATGGGCCAGGCCCACAGGGCGAGCCGCTCTGGGTTGGGGTGAAATATTTGCCTGCGCGCCTGAGAGAGGAGGTATCTGCGCAGTGGGAGGGGCCACGGGTGACCGCAGCGGAACTGTTTCACTTCCACCAGCCAATGCATGGATGGCCAGTGAGGAGCAACGAAAATCAGGGAAGGTTGATTCTCCCTCACCCTGAACAATGTCGGGGGAACCAAGGTCAGTGGGGGAAACGCATGCCACTCGTACGTGAACGCATCCACTCTCAGCAGTATGCTCTGGTCATGCAGGGAGAAAAACAGTGGGCATGATGAGTTCTCCCCCGACACAAACAGGTCCACTGCTGCGCGGCCGAACCATGTCCTAATCTGATCCACTACAGCCGGGTGCAGTTTCCATTCTGCGTAAAGGGGATTCCCTCTGGACAAGAGGTCTGCACGCAAATTCTGAATCCCGGGGACATACGTTGCTTTCACAGAGAGGAGACGCGCATCGCTCCACAATATCAATTCAATATGTGCAGCTGTTGGGAGCACAGACCTCCCTGGCAGTTGATATAGGCCACCGTGGTTGTATTGTCCATCCTCACCAGCACATGATGCCCCTGGAGAAATGTCAGAAAATGTTTTAGCATTAGAAACACTGCTAGAAGCTCAAAGTTGTTTATATGGGCGTGATGGAGATGTGTACCCCAGACCCCATTTACTGTCCTGCCTTTGAAAACACTGCCCCAGCCGAATAGGCTGGCATCCGTTGTCACTACTTTTCTGGTCGATGTCGTGCCCATAAGCACACCTTCCGTCAGGAGAGACAGCCATTTCCAAGGGCGAAGTGCGAGAGTGCATGATGCAGACACCGTAACCCTGCGGGGTCTGTGGCGCATGGGATCCAGTCTGAGAGAAGCCACCAAATGCTGAAAATCTCTCATGTACAGCCTGCCCAGCCTCACCACCAAGAGTGCTGACGCCATAAGTCCCAATAAACCAAGACATAGACCGTATATGACCTACATGACCCGTTTCGTTATGACAAAATGCGCCAAAGTGGACCTGAATGTGTACACTCTCGGCTGAAGGTGGGCAATGTGGGTGAGCGAATTCAACGTGAGACTCAGAAAAGCTTTGTCCTGTCTCAGTGTTAACACACACTTTTCCCTGTTCACCACAAATCCCAGCTTGGCCAGGTGTGCCAACACAATGTCCGTGTGCATAACAGCCTCTTGTTCCGAGCGTGCCAGCAGCAGCCAGTAGTCCAGATAGGTGGCTAAGCAGATGCCTTGCTCCCTGAGGGGAGCTATAGTCACCTCGACACATTTCACAAACACCCCCAGGCTCAGTGACAGGCCAAATGGGAGTACTAAGTACTCATACACAGTGTCCTGAAATGCGAACCTTAAATATATCCTGTGCGGAGGATAAATGGGGATGTGAAAATATGCGTCCTTCAGGTTGATCGATGTGAACCAATCGCCTGGGCGCACCAAGCGTATCAGGGCTGCGTGTGTGAGCATGCGAATCTTGTATCGCCTGAGATACTTGTTTAAAGCAAGCAGGTCCAGAATGGGACGAATGTCGTTCCCCTCCTTCTTTGGGACCAGGAAATACCTCGAATAGAGATCCTGTAGCTTCTGCTCGTGCGGCACTATTCGTATGCCGTTTTTGTTTAACAAGGCAGATATTTATTCCTGTAACACATGGGCTGACTCTCCCTAAGCATGGGAAGCTATGACGCCATTGAAACGAGGAGGCGCCATGGCAAATTGAAGTCTGTAGTCCCTGGTCTGTGTCTTCAAGACCCATTATGACACCGTTCATGTTTTCCACCCCTCTATCTGTAAAGATAGAGGTGAGTGAAGTTCTGTCTGATCTACACGATCTCTGGGAACCTCTTTTAACTGTATAATGCTGCCCCTCAGCGGCTGACAGTGGTCAGTACACCTGGGTGCTACTGCGTATGCGTGAACTGATACACTCGGGATAGCTGCCCTGAGCTATTTCACCCCAGGGAGGGCATTGGTCCCCTCTGGTGGTGTTATAGGGGGAAACACTAAGTTTTGCATCTGTGTTTATCTTTTTCACTGTCAGGGCTGCCACCTTATAAGCTCGCTCAGTCATGAAAGACTGGAAGAGGTTGGCTTTGGCGGGGAGGGTGGGTGGTCTGAATGATGTAGCTGACAACCATGGGTGGAGGTGGGCTGCCACCAGCGGCTCCATGCAGGCCATGGCACGCTTATCCATCACTTCAAAATCCAGGGATGATGCCCCTTGCTGGAGTATTTCTTTTCTTTCCATGAGACGGTAACTTCTTCCAGGAGCTTGGGGAATACCGGGAGAAGCTGTCTCGCAGTCCGCTTGGCCTTGGGTAATTTCTTCCCCTCATAGTGGGACCGGGGAGCCTCCACAATGACAGCGGGCCACGGGATTCCCAGTCTCACCGCGGCGCATTTACACACGTCATGCATATCAGCGCTAGGCGGAGGCTGTTCTCCCTCTGATTCTCCATCCTCCTTAACCACACCGAGCTGAGGTTCCTCGGGGGTGGGACTGGTGAGAATAGGGTCCTTATCTGAGAGGCTAGCCTGGTAGGCTAGTCTTCGGTGGAGGCTCTTAGCCATGAAGCGAACGCAGTGAGCGCATGAGCCGGGGTTGTTGACAGTGGCTCAAGCCTGTTCCAGCCCGAGACACATGGAGCGGACCAGGGGTCTCATTTATAAAACAGTGCATAGGATCCTTACTAAAAGTGTACATGCGCACAAAAGCCGAAAATGGCGTGCGCCAAAAAAATGATCTGTTTTTTTTGTACACGTAAAGGTACAAACAAGATACAGGAACAACTGAACATGTACAGGTACAAACAAAGGTACAGGAACGTACAGGTGCGCACATTCTGCCATCAAGTTTGTTTTTATAAATCGTAAATTTTGTGTTGGAAGTGGTGCCCGCCTCTTTCAGAAGGCCCCTGTGGTCGGTTCTGATTTAAGGTAAGAATCAGGGAATTACTTGCTTGAGCTGTGCGTTTGTGAAGACTGGCCCTAGTCTGATTTACTACTGACATTTTGTTGCGATTGTTATTATGTTTCTGTTCCCTAACTGCAATGCAACTGGTCTATACTGTTTTTCCCATGGTGCTGCGCAACTGCCACCATGAGCTCGGTGTCGCCAATTGTGGTCACTCACTCACTCACTCACTCACTCACTCACTTATGGACATTCAAAATTCGTTGGAAAAATAATAATCCAACTAAAATGGACGGAGTCTCTGTCTGTCCTTCGATTTTCTCGACAACCATTCATCTGCTTGACTTCACACTTGGTGGGTGCACTGTAGGTCTGGACGGTTTCGTGCTTGTTATCAGATTGACTTGCATGATGTAGGATAGATAGGCTAGACTATAATTTAGGCAATGTGTGGCATGTGTGCTATGCACAGGGGTGCACATAATTTTTTTGGTCTGGTTCTCAAAGGAGCCCCTGAGGTTCTTGCTTGGTGCTCACCTTTTTTTAAATACATTTTTCCATGACCCACCCACCTCACAAAATGAACAAAATATGAGGGATACGTGGATAACATTACATGTACTTTAATTTCAATTGAAAATGAATAAAAGCAGTAGGTTACAACAAAATGTCTGTTCTTTAAAGTGCCATACATGTGACTTTCAAATGAAATTACTGCTCTTCAAGCACTGAAAACTAAATATACAAATGACTGCTTTTTCAAACACTGAAAACCAAATCAAACTCACAACAGATACTGCTATTTAAAGCACTGAAAGTTCTGTTATCCTACAGGACATCATCGTCATCATCATCACTCCCCTCCAGACTGTCTTCCTCTATTTCAAAAACACCAGATGTACTAGGCCTGCTCCTTTCTCGCTGGTTCAGCCTGCGATTAGCTGTTTGCATCCACAAGTCTACTGCTGGCTTTGGGTCAAAGGTTTCTGTTGTGAACTTAGATAAGTGGATGTGCATTAGAGATGAGAGGCGATAGTCTGACAGGCAGGATCTGTACTTGTTTTTTATTATATTCAGGTGTGAAAATCCCCTCTCACACGCAGCACTGCTCAAGGGCAGTGTAAGAGACAGCAGAAGGACTTTCTGAATGTTGGAGTAACTGCCTGGGTTGCTGGTGTTCACTACATTGACTAGGTCATGCACAGAGGAGGCTGCCAAATGTTTTCCAGCTTGCTTTAAACGCATCCACTCTCTTAAAGTTGAATCTTTGTCAACATGCATGCTGGCCTCATATTTCTCAAGGATGTTACTAAGTGTTGTGTTGCCAAAACCGTGGAGGTCTTTCATTTCATTAGGCCAAGTTGTAGGATCAAAAATCAAAAAGTGATCGCATGACTTGAGGGATTCATATCTGCTTTTAAATTCATGAATTAAAGCTCTCAACACATCAATCTTATCCCTGTCAGCTTCAGCATGTGCCACAGTCTCCTCCCTGTACTTGCCCTCACTGCCCATCAGTAGCGTCAACTGTCCAATAGCAACCATGAGCTCATCTTTGCATTCACCAATAGTCAGATTGTCTTTCTGGAACCTGAGATAGGTGAACTGTAAAATGTTCCCAACATCAAGCATGTTGGCTAGGAAACAACGAAAACGCTCTGTGCAGATATGTTTTAGGCTACTGTCATCACTTGTTGCCACTTGGATCTGAATGGCTGGTAACATTCTCCATATTTTAAACAGAGTCTCTTGTCTCCATGCAGACCATCTGATGTTGTGGAACTTAACTAGTTTGACAAAATCAATGTCTTTCTCCTCACATATCTTTTGTAGTTGTGCAATTCGTTTTGCACCCCCTTTCTTTAAGTAAAAACTTAGCAAAGTGATGATAGATTTATTAAATGACTCACAGTATGGGACCGCACGATCAGCTGATTTAGCGCAGTTCTCCAACGTGTGGGCGGTGCACAGGATATGCACAAGGGAATCCCCGATATCCACCATCTGACGTAATTTGGGACGAACCCCGTTGTAAACTCCAACGTTGACAGCTGCTCCATCACTGCATACCGACACCAACTTTGCCTTCCACTCCGCTAAACCACAATCATTGAACAGTTGCACAAGTCCATCCACTATGTCCTGTGCTGTTCGGTTGGCCCCCAGATTAATAAATCCAAGGAAGTCTGAGCTGTATTCTCCGTTGCGGGACACAGAAACAATGTACACAATTTGCTGCTCCGTTTTTGTTATATCTTTGGATCCATCGAAAAGCACACCCCAAAATTCAGCTGCTTTCAGTTTTTCACTTAACTCTGAACTTATTGTCTGAGCGATGCTGTCCGTGATGCAGGATCCCCCTTCTCGTGAATGATAAGCAGTCCCGACGTTAACTCCTAACCTCTTGAGAAGCGGAATATCCTCCTCGTATGAACGCATAGGACGTGCATGTTTCGGTTTGCGAAAGGCCAACAAGAACATGTTTGTCAGTGCCTGATGTTGTTCTTCCGTCAGTCTGTCTTGCCACCTGTCGAGCGGGCCGCTGGGTCTCTGGTCCTGGCTGTGCCTGTTTGCAATAGCTTCCACTACTTTCTGGTGTTCTCTGCTGTTTGCATGCTTATCAAAAGCTGGATGGCTGAAGTTTTTCGTCCCCATATAAAAGTGGCAGTTTCTATCCGCTAATGTGGGATTTTCCCGACATAGTTTACACCACATCTCGGTGCAGGCATCATCTGTTTGAAGCCAGCCAATGTCCTGCAGCCATTTCTCTGAAAACGTACGCTTTGACTTTGGTTCTGGCTCAGTATGGCGTTTCTTTGGTGGAGGTGGAGGAACACCAAAGCAATTACTCAATGTCGCTTGCTTCTTTGACATTTTGGAGAAATTAGTGGCTCATACTATAGCATTGGCTAAAAGCTGTGGCTCATACTCTGCACTGCAAAATGTTTGGTACGCAAATGCGCGGTAAAACAATTGAATCTGGTGCTCCTTGAATATTTTAAGTGCGCATGCGCACCTGCGCACCACTTATGTGCACCTCTGGCTATGCACCTGCATCCTGTATCTTGTGTAGTACTGACTGTCATTTTATTTAGGCCTGTGGTGTTTCTATTTTTGCAAGGTGTTGAACAAAAGTGTGATTGGTATTGTATTATGGTGTATTATCATAGTGATGCTGCCTCCAGGATGTTTTACTATGCAGTAGGCATTTGTGTGTTGTGTTTAGAGTGTGGTTGTTGTCTTGCTAGCCTGTTTTGTGTAAGACCAGCAGTTGAGGCTGTGAGCATGTTCCCATGTTATGTGATGTAACCTAGGTCTGGTCCGTTTGTGGATTTTTTTTTTTTTTTGCTCAAGAGATATAAAAACATTGCAACGGTGAATTGTTTTTCTGTCTCTTTGTGTTACCTGCATGGCTAGATTTTCCCTGTATGAAGTGAAAGGTTATTGACAGTATTAACTTATATGTAGTAACAGTAGAATGTTTTTTGCAGTAACCCTGCAATTGACCGCGTACATCCATGCACGCACGTGCATGTGACATGTGTAGTAGTGCACCAAAAAATAGGGCTCCCCTGACAACCACTGTGTAATTCGAACCCTGAATGTAGCTAACTGCGTAGTTAGCTAACTTTAGCCAGCTGGCAAAAAAATGAAATGTGCAAACGAAAAATATCAGGCTTTATCTCACTTGCTGCCCATCCAAACCCAGCCTCCTGTACATCAGATATCAACGATGTTGAGACCAACTTGACAAGTTCTCAGGTGACATTTGAGTCATCCTAACCTGATTCAGTTTAATAAAGTTGACTAAAAAAGTGAAATAAAAAATATAAGAAGATTGGACATTTAAGTATTTATGGTAATATGACTGCAGTATATTGAACATTGCACATATTGTGTATGTAAAAAGTACATTGTGTGAGACAGCCCTCTAACAATGCAACATATGACATCACTATATTTTGGCTCCTGAAAAAAATTGATTTTAGGAGCCAATGGCTCCTCTCTCTCTCTCTCTCTCTCTCTCTCTCTCTCTCTCTCTCTCTCTCTCTCTCTCTCTCTCTCTCTCTCTCTCTCTCTCTCTCTGTGTGTGTGTGTGTATATATATATATATATATATATATATATATATATACACTCATACAGTGCATCCGGAAAGTATTCACACCCCTTCACTTGCCCCACATTTTGTTATGTTACAGCCTTATTCCAAAATGGATTAAATTCCTTTTTTTTCTCATCAATCTACATACAATACCCCATAATGACAAAGCGAAAAAGGTTTTGTAGAATTTTTTGCAAATTTATTAAAAATAAAAACTGAAATATTGCGTGTACGTAAGTATTCATACCCTTTACTCAGTACTTGGTTGAGGCACCCTTGGCAGCGATTACAGCCTCAAGTCTTCTTGGGTATGAAGCTACAAGCTTGGCACACCTATATTTGGGGTATTTCTTCCATTCTTCTCTGCAGATCCTCTCGAGCTCTGTAAGGTTAGATGGGGAGCATCGCTGCACAGCTATTTTCAGGTCTTTCCAGAGATGTTCAATGGGGTTTCAAGTCTGGGCTCTGGCTGGGCACCTCAAGGGCATTGACAGACTTGTCCCGAAGCCACTCCTTCGTTGTCTTGGCTGTGTGCTTAGGGTCATTGTCGTGTTGAAAGGTAAACCTTCGCCCCAGTCTGAGATCCTGAGTGCTCTGGAACAGGTTTACATCAAGGGATCTCTCTGTACTTTGCTCCATTCATCTTTCCCTCGATCCTGACTAGTCTCCCAGTTCCTGCCGCTGAAAAACATCCCCATAGCATGATGCTGCCACCACCATGCTTCACTGTAGGGATGGTATTAGCAAGGTGATGAGAGGTGCCTGGTTTCCTCCAGACGTGACGTTTGGCATTCAGGCCAAAGAGTTCAATCTTGGTTTCATCAGACCAGAGAATCTTGTTTCTCATGGTCTGAGAGTCCTTTAGGTGCTTTCTGGCAAACTCCAAGCGGGCTGTCATGTGCCTTTTACTGAGCAGAGGCTTCCATCTGGCCACTCTACCATAAAGGCCTGATTTGTAGAGTGCTGCAGAGATGGTTGTCTTTCTGGAAGATTCTCCCATCTCCACAGAGGAATGCTGGAGCTCTGTCAGAGTGACCATCGGGTTCTTGGTCACCTCCCTGACCAAGGCCCTTCTCCCCCGATTGCTCAGATTGGCTGGGCGGCCAATCCCAGAAAGAGTCTTGGTGGATCCAAACTTCTTCCATTTATGAATAATGGAGACCACTGTGCTCTTTGGGACCTTCAAAGCTGTAGAAATTTTTTTGTACCCTTCCCCAGATCTGTGCCTCGATGCCTATCTCGGAGGTCCACAGACAATTCCTTTGACTTCATGGCTTGGTTTCTGCTCTGACATGCATTGTCAACAGTGGGACCTTATACAGACAGGTGTATGCCTTTCCAAATCATGTCCGATCAATTGAATTTATTACAGGTGGACTCCAATCAAGATGTAGAAACATCTCAAGGATGATCAGTGGAAACAGGATGAACCTGAGCTCAATTTTGAGTGTCATAGCAAAGGGTGTGAATACTTATGTACATGCAATATTTCAGTTTTTTATTTTTAATAAATTTGCAAAAATTTCTACAAAACCCTTTTCAACTTTGTCATTATGGGGTATTGTGTGTAGATTGATGAGAAAAAAAAGGAATTTAATCCATTTTGGAATAAGGCTGTAACATAACAAAATGTGGGGAAAGTGAAGGGGTGTGAATAATTTCCGGATGCACTGTATATGTATATGTGTATATTGGCCTGGAGCCCTGGCTTGTGTTACAAGGGGCTGAGATACTACAAGTGAGCAATACAAAGGGGTCCAAATGAGCCATTTAGAAACTATCTGTCCACAGAGACCCACTGGGTGTAGTCCCGTGTGTGCGGACTGAAATGCACAGAATGTGGTAAGGTGATGAGTGGGGCTGCATGCCACAGCCCTGAGTGGCTGTGGGTGTGACAGGTTTTTCCTATGGGGTGAGGTGAGCCTTCAGGTACTGATAAACATGAGGGACCTGCAGTAGTGACAGTGGTTAAGCCATACTTAACGTTTGATAATTTAAAACGCCCCCTGTTGCAAGTTTAAGGAACTGCATGATTATAATTCAGAGGGAGATAGTGAGTTTAGAGCTTCGGGCCCCATTCAGACAGGTGTTTAGTTTTACATGGTAAAGTGGGTAACACGACATTTTCATGGGTCTTCAGTCATCAATTTGGGCAGCTTTGGAAAACACATTCAGAGGAGTGTTAATTGTTGGACGTGTCAGGACGGAGATGTCACTCGCACATCAAGTGCAATTAACAGCCAACATAGCCTCTTAAAAAAGCAAAAACAGGACATTCCACAAAGAAGAGAAATCTTTTCCATCAGTGAGCAACGGTTTCAAAGTCAATTGGAAAACCCAATAGCCACAAAGTATAGGAGTCCATTTAGGAGCAGATATGAGAGTTGTACCCCTGTTAGTTCAATGTTTTACTGGACAAAGTGCAAAGAATGCATACTTTTTTTTTCTTAAGATGCATTCATATTAAAAACAGTATAAATGGAATCAAAATATCGACCTCGTCTTGAAATATAATTTTTGTTCACCGTGTGATTCAAAATTGACCTAAACCTTGATAGACCATGGCATATATCAGGATGGAACTAGAATCCCCATGTTGCCTCCAGCTTGGCCGGGCATCCCTACAGACACAATTGGCTGTGTCTGCAGGTGGGAAGCCGGATGTGGGTATGTGTCCTGGTCACTGCTCTAGCACCTCCTCTGGTTGGTTGGGGCACCTGTTCAGGGGGGAGGGGGAACTGGGGGGAATAGCGTGATCCTCTCACGTGCCACGTCTCCCTGGTAAAACTCCTCACTGTCAGGTGAAAAGTAGCGGCTGGCAACTCCACGTGTGGGAGGAGGCATTTGGTAGTCTGCAGCCCTCCCCGGATTGGCAGAGGTGGTGGAGCAATGACCGGGACAGCTTGGAAGAGTGGGGTAATTGGCCGAATACAACTGGGGAGAAAAGGGGGACCCCCCCCCCCCAAAAAAAGACCTTAGAGCTCTCTGGGTCTCCACTGGTTGGTTGGTAATACTACACATTTAAACACAGTATCCACAACACATTTGTAAGTCGAAAAAAATAAACTTAAAATCTGAAACATGGAATAAATTCATCAATTTAAAAACCCCACACCCTTCAGCCAGCCTTGGTCCAGTCATGTGACTCACCTGAGCGATTGCAGCTTCATTGTCTGCCAGACCCAACAGAAAGATGCGAGCCTTATCAATCTTGACAGGCACTGTGCGACCTCGCCACTCCACCTCACTCATAGTGGCCGCTTGCTTGGCTCTCGTCTGGGTGATCAGAGCCTGGGGGGGAAAAAACAGATAAAACAAATATGAAAAACAAAACAAAACAAAAACACCCCCCATCAGGCTGCCATAATGATTTAGAAGCTACAAACCCCAAGAACAACGTGCAAATAAACATACTTATTCCACGTTTTCTTTTTTTTTTTTCAACTTATTTTTGATTTCTCCCAATTTAGTGGCCAATCGCTCTCTATTTTAGTTCAACTGCATATCTCCGGCCGGCAGTCTCGAAGGAGAAGCCTCGCCACTTCCATGACAAGGCGAATCCAGGCCTCGCCAATGCTTTTTCCGACACACACAGAGACGCATTCATGTGACAAACACAAAGCCGACTCCGCCCCCCTCCCGAAGACAGTGCTGCCAATTATTGCTGCTTCATCAAATCCGGCCACAGTCGGATCTGACGAGAATCCCGGTCCCCGGTGGGCAACTGCATCGACACAAAGCTAATGCTTAGACCGCTACACCACCGCGGACCCCTATTCCATGTTTTCTATCACAGGCATATCGAAGACATTTAACTAATCCACAAATATCTATATCACTAATGCATCTGTATTTTTCCATTTATTAAAAGACTTCCCACGGGGGAAAAAAATGATGTGGCGCACAGCATTTTATGTTTTTAGCAGAGTGGCCAATTGCTGAATAAAAGGGCAGAAGGTAGGGGAGTTTAAGAAGAACCTAGGTTGTTGTGGCTTGAAGGCAAATATGGAAGATAACTGCAATTACTATTACACATATAGACAAAACTTGACGTTCAGCTCAACCATGTTATGTCTGATGGTAGGGAAGTTGCTGGGAAAAACAGGAAGAAGTTTGCGAGAACTGTTTCATCTGGAAAGGGCTCTGGTATCAGACACCGATGCATTTAATACTATCCTCATAAGTGTAAGAAAGTTAAACAAAAATGTTCATCTTTGGGATTTACAAATGCTTCAGATGAAAAGTTGTGTTTTCCAATGTTTGCATGAAATTCACTCAATGTTTGGATGTAAACTTGGCTTATATTTTCTACTCTGCTGAGAAACTGCTTTGAAAGTGAAGTGGCCTACTCTACGGATGTTTAGCCTGGGCTAACTAAAAGCAGCATATCAGCTACGTGACAGGCTGTCCAAAGAAACTCCTCTCGGGGCAGGTCGCACAGTCGTCATTTCAAAATCGAGGAACATTTATAAAGTATGATTATTGATATGGTTTTATCACCCAGCACATTGTTGATAGCACAAGGACATGGAAGGGCTGAAGTGAGAACAAAGTTTGGATTCTTTTTAGGAATTTTTTTTCTAGGTGGTTTCAATGACATTTTCCATCACTTTTGCTTGAATATGCATGATATCTGTTGCTAAAGTCATACTATTTTGGAGGCCTTGCTCCAACCCCATACGGATGGAGGGACAGATGGGCAGACGGACGGACGGACGGACGGACACACACACACACACACACAGCACCTCAATTATCATTTGATCACTGAGTTTGATGGAAATACCTCCATTTTTCACGTTATATTCTCACCAAGTCAAGAACAAAGATGCTAAACTTTGGGTATGTTCATGTGGGTGCACTGTTGTGCCGTTTCACACAACATATGTAGTATGTACTGAATGTATGTGCATATTCAGCCAATAATGATAAAACTTACCATTAAACGATAAAGCTCACCTCTAGCTTCTCAGCCATCATGCCTCCACCTCCTCCAGTTAGTCTCATCTGCATTAGGTCATTGATGGCATTCTGGTCACCTTGAATTCCGAGGACAATGTGTAAAGTTACATTTTCTGTGTGCGCTGTGCATGTGCTGTGAGCAAGCTTGTATCAATTTAATGGACTCTAGAATCAAATTCAATAAGCTGAAAGTGGCGGTGAATGAGTAATTTGTTGTGATGTTGGCCAGATTAAATTTACATTTTTCGTCATAACTTTCTTCCCCTTTTTTGGATTTCCCTTTTTCTTCCTAATTGTACCTGTCCAATTAACCCACTCTCCGAGCCGTCCCGGATCGCTGATCCACCCCCTCTGCCAATCCAGTGAGGGCTGAAGACTACCACATGCCTCTTCAGATACATGTGGAGTCGTCAGCTGCTTCTTTTCACCTGACAGTGAGGAGTTTCACCAGGGGGACGTAGCACGTGCAAGGATCACGCTATTCCCCCCAGTTCCTCCTCCCCCCTGAACAGGCGCCCTGACCAACTAGAGGAGGCGCTAGTGCAGCAACCAGGACACGTACTCACATCCCGCTTCCCACCTGCAGACACAGCCAATTGTGTCTGTAGGGACGCCTGACCAAGCTGGAGGTAACACAGGGATTCGGAACGGGTGATCCTTGTGTTGATAGGCAACGAAATAGACTGCCACGCCACCCGGATGTCCCTCAGTCTAATTTTTTAACTTCAGCACCTTAGCTAAGTCTATTACCCAGTGAGTGGTGTATTTTTCTCAATTAATGGATTACATTAAAACGAAAGGAGCGAACTACTCATTTCGCATGTTGCTTCATCAGATTCGCTGTGTTTCATTAATGGATTACATTGAATTGAAAGGAGCAAATTACGCATTTAGCATTTTATTTTTTGGTTTACAGTGTTAGATATCGTTAGCTAATGGGCATGTGTATATGTGTATATATCTATAAACTAATGCCCAGTTATCCACTGGTTCCCCTCACACCACAACTTAACTCTATCCTCTGACCGTTATTCCTTACTCTGGTCTGTTCCTGGTCTCTTGGACACCTAGCAGGCTCATCATTAAAAGGGTGTGGTCTGTCATATACGTCTGATTAAACATTTACAACCTCTTCAGTGTCAAAACTAGCACTGAGATCAATTAATTTCTTATTGTTCCACTTGACTGCTCTCCCCTATGTTACAACACTTCTGGTTTGGCTTTTTTAGAGGTTGAAGTGAAATTGCGTCACAAAAATTACTCCAGAAGTCATTGTAGTGATATACAAGTAAATTTTTGTGAAAATCTAGTTCCTACATTTCCTACACATCGATTCACTGTGGCGTCCAATAAGATCCCTGGCATCGAATTTGAATGTCACACAATTTTCTTTTGTTCGTGTGTGTGAGAGAGATGCTCACCAATGTTATAAGCACAATAACGGATGTTAGGAGAAATCTCCTCCACACGCTGATGGTACAACACTGCTTGTTCTTCGGTGAAAGCACTGGCCAGCTTCTCATAGATAGTCCTTACAAACAGACATATTGCAAAACAGAAGATGGAGATGTTTTGAGTTTCTATATACTAGGAAAAACGTGATTGAAACAAACTTGCCTGGCAATGATTAAAATTTCTGATCTATATTTGCATTTACTCAATGTTCCTGTTTTGACATGCTTTTTTGGGCCTATTTTGAGACTCTTGGAGAGCACTGCTTTGAAATGAATTGTTAAATGGATATCTCTTAAAACTTACTTGAACAGAAAATGGCTTAGGAAAGACACACCAACCATAAATGAGAGGGCTGACTAAGTGTAAGATATTCACAATGAAGAGAATTATTAAACTAAGAACTCAAATTGACATCTTTGATGTGAATTGGTCAAAATAGCTTACCCATGTGTCAAGTATAAGACCTGATTTATATTAGGTGTGAATATGTTCATACAGGTTTGTGCAGATATGTATATATGTCGATTTGTTGTTCATTTAAGAGATAGATCCTCCCCTTGTTGTGGTTGGGTTTCTTCCCCGTTTTGCTTTTGTTTTGTTTTTTTAGTGCGTGTTTTGCGTCCAGTTGGCACATGCATCTTTAAAATAAAACCCAATAAAAAGTAAATGACAAAAACAAAAAACAAAACCTTACTTGCACTTGTTGAAAGCCTCCATGGCAGGCTTCCACTCCTGTAGCTCAAACTCAACCATGCCAGTTAAATATGCTGTGTAGGCCTGGAATCAACAACATTAACCTCCAGTTAGTGGTGATCCTTTTGGAAGGAAACAACCTCAGACTAAAATCACTGCACCATCTTGCTTAATATGGATTCAGTTTCATCTGAGCTATGCTGCATTAACTTCAGGTGACCAGGTTGTGTTTGTACAATTTTCTCTATAAATCCAAGTTTTTCTGGGAAAAAAGAAAAAACTGCCAACTGCATTTGAACCTGGAACGTTTTAAACAAAAATCATGACCCATCAGAAATGCATCTAAACACAGCACATCTGTGACCTTCTTCATATGTACCTGTGCCTCCAGCTTTGTCTTGGCATCAACATTGGGGCTTTCACACAGCTTCTCAAGCCTCTCACCATGCTTGGCAGCTTTACGCAATCGCGCCAGCAAGTGGAAGCGCTTTCGGGGCTCTGTGTTGGCCTCTTGCTTCAGCTGCATGGCGTAGCTCCATGCACGCTCTGCCTCCATTAAAACCAGTAGGAGGTACCTGAGGCCAGAATAGAGGGGTGGTAGTAGCGTCACACATGGACATTTTAACATGAAAATACTAGTGCATTGGTCAGATACCATTTATCAGGAACAACTAACAGGCTTTAAGCATACTGTGTAGCTGAACTCATTTTACCATCAACATTAAAGGCAATAATTAATCAACATTGGAGACTGGATAATCAAAACATTTTCATAGCGTAAAATATATTCATTTGCTTTCCTGAGATATTCAAATTGCCATAGATAGACAGCAAGTAACCAAATAATACATCCTTAATTTAGAGACAAACAAGGACTGTTACCTTTAGATTTTAAAATTTTGCTACAATCACCAATTTGTTCCACTGGAACACTCCGACTGACCTTACTGAAACCAACACTTCATTCCTCACCTGTTATCAGAGAGCATCTCTACAGTAATCTTCTTCCCAGTGAACTTGTGTCGATTGCCCATCTTGAAGCCAAGAGTCTTACGCAGACGACGAAGCCGCCTGGAACAGTAGCCCCTAAAAAATGGGGGAAAAAATGGATATGGAGATGATACCTCTTAAGATAGTACACGTTTGAAATTCAGTACATATCACAATAAAATGACTTTGCATGTCTGTGCTCATCAAACTTTTATTTGGGCCTACATGAAGCATCTGATATTGGCACTGTAGTCTTGAGAAAACCATGAGAGAAGTTCCTGGTGGGATTAGACCCTGGCAATAAGGTGCAAGAGGTAAGAATTTGTACAATAATAATAATACTACCCCCCCCAAAAATCATCTTCATGACTACCAGAAGGTTGAATCAGTTCATCTGGGCACAAGGTTTAATGGGAGAAATGTTTCATCACTCATCTAAGTGACTTCATCAGTTTAAGCTGACTGCAGGTATCCCTAACCTTATAAACAGCACAGTTGCACTACAACTAAAACCAGTGATCAGATTCCTATGCAAATGTCGTGACCATTAATTAGACTTACAATGGCCACATGTACTTTTATCAATCAATCAATCAATTTTATTGAACGTGTAACATAATAAAACCAAATAAATAAAATCATCAGCATTTATTCACTATTCACATAGGATTGGGGAATAGTTGCAATCACAGCATTGTAAGATGGCAAAAGATTTAATCTTAGCCCCCCTCCCCAGTTCAGGGATGGTCGTTCCCGCTTCACATAGATGGCCTCTTTGACTCCCCATTCAAATAAGCGTTCCTCCCTATCAAGGATGTGCACATCCTCATCCTTGAAAGAGTGGCCACTCACCTGTAGATGGGTGTAGACTGCGGAGTCCTGACCTGATGTGTTAGCTCTTCTGTGTTGTGCAATCCTCTTCGCCAGTCTGTTTGGCTTCCCCGATGTACAAGTCACAGCAATCCTTGTGTAACTTAATAGCATACACTATATTGCTTTGTTTGTGCCGGGGAACCAGATCCTTGGGGTGGACCAATTTCTGGCACAGCATGTTTTGGAGTTTGAAAGCAACTGAGACGCAGTGTTTGGAAAATACATGTCTCAACTGTTCCAATACTCCTGCCACATACAGAATCATCACTGGTTTATGCTTAGGCAGCTGTTGTCCTTCTCGCTTCAATCGCCTGGTGCACTGTTTGGGCATCTTCCTGGCTTTGACAAACGCCCAGTTAGGATAACCACAGTTACCCAGGGCCTGTTTAATGTGGGATTTCTCCCCTTCCTTGGCCACTGTCTCAACAGAGACGCTGTCAGCTCCGTCGTGCAGCTTCCTTATCACTCCTAGTTTGTCCTCCAGTGAACGAGAGTCAAACTTAAAATACTGATATGTTGGTTTACAGTACATATCAACTCTCAACTTTTCACCACCAATGGTAAGGTGGTATCCCTAGATTGGACATCACAGCCCTCTTTTCCACTTCCTCCATATACAAGTTGACAAATATAGGTACAACTGTGGAACCCATAGCGCACCCATGTTTCTCCTTATAGTTCTACCTCCTGTATGTGAAGTACGTGGACTGAAGCCACAGCTTCAGTAGTAAACACATGTGGTCAGTGTTAAGGGTGGTCCTATTGCCAAAAGTGGGGTTGTCCTGTAACATTTCTTCCACTATTCCACTAAACCTTGTGTCCAGATGAACTGATTCAACTTGCTGGGATTCCTTACCTGGACTATTGAGCATGCATCAAGACATCTTCACAACTACTTTGATAGTAAATACCTGAAATACAACTTAAAAGAAGAAAAAAACCCGGAACTTTTCAAACCACAAGATTCACATGCTGGTCTCATGAGTTTCAAGCGGTAGGCATAGCTCACCTGTATCTCTGGTAGTCTCCATGCCTGAGGCCATGCTGCTGCTGGGAATCCTTGATGATCTGCAAAACTGCAAGTCATGGTTAAGGAACAAACTAGTCTATAAAGTCCCCTGCACATGCATGGGACTATACAACAATGTTGGTTAAAGTATAGACATGACAGTAACGTTGGCTTGGCATCTGGTGAACATTCCAGCAGGCCACAGTTAACATCTGGGGTAATGGCTCAAATAGGGAAAACTGTATGTAAAGCACTTTTTTTGGAACAAAATCGATTGTCAGCTGATCTTGGCCTTTTCATGCGTCCACTTTCCCTTAAAGCGCATTGCGTTGCATCTCATTGTAAGTAAAGTGCCAGTATCAGTGAAGACCTGATACTGACGATCAGAATCAGAATCATGGTAGCAGTGTTGAGCGCTAAAACAACGTCCTCAGCGGACTCGCTGCAGTGAATGAAACTGTCTTAAACAAACAGGCTAAACTAAAGGCTCCCGCTAGCCAAAGACACGCCGAGCCTACAATGTGACACGTAGCCTTTAAGGCAGTTATCCCCCTGCACCGCCAGCTAACGTTCGGCCACTCTTGGCTAAGTCGTTGTCGTTGTTTAAACAACGCAAAATAACTGTGGACGGACGTTTATATTACGCTCTGATTTAACGAGGATACTTTCCAGTCCGAGTCCTCCATCTGGCGAGTTTTCTTTATTTTCGTCCAGTAAGGCGTCTTTGGCCTCATTTTGCTTGTCTGCAGCCATTTCTCGGAAGTAATTGCCTACCCAGGAACCAATGTGTGTGCACTTCACGTTCGGTGACTTGAAACCTCGCGAGATTTTCAAAACATTCACACTATATAATGACCACTAGCGCCCCCTCTGGTTTGCACCCGTCACTGCGAAAACTCCGTAGGCGCGTTGAAATATTTGAGGTCTTGCAATAACTTATTATAAAGCTTCAGAAACATTTCATGACAATGTGTACTTAGCTTCGGATAAAACATTATATTGAGATGAAAGGAAACTAAAGGGTCACATATGTGATCTTTAACAATGTAGGTTTAATCAAAATGTATAGCGTATAAAACTGTGGGAAGATGGACTAATCCACAAGCCCCTCTCTAACCCACAGAGATATTCATACAGGCTGTTTACCAAGACACAGGTGTCCCAGCTGGAACAAAGCTGTGGGCTGCAGCTGTAGTTAATATATGAACTAGGTGTTACTTCTGTTCCTAACACGCATTTCTGGTAGAGGAAAATTACTATATCAAATCATATACATATATCATCATATACCATCATATATCATATCATATCATATCATATCATATGGTTGCATTATGCAAACCACAACTCAGTTACTGAGGATGCACAAGCCAGTGCATTCTTACTGTAGGTCCCAAGCCCGGATAAATGGGGACGGCCGGGTCAGGAAGGGCATCTGGCATAAAACCTTTGCCAAATCAAATATGGGATCATAAATCAGATTTCCATACCGGATCGGTCGAGGCCCGGGATACCAACAACCGCCACCGGTACTGTTGGCCAGCAGGGTGCCGGTACTGTTGGGCGAAGGAGAAGGAGAGGGGGAAGGCAGGTGTAGAGGAAGCGGAAGAGGAGGAAGGGTCGGAGTGTGGAGGTGAGAGCTGGAACTTTGAATGTTGGCACTATGACTGGTAAAGGGAGAGCGCTGGTTGATATGATGGAGAGAAGGAAGGTAGACTGTGTGTGCAAGAGACCAGGTGGAAGGGGAGTAAGGCCAGGAGCATCGGAAGGTGGGTTCAAACTCTTCTACCATTATGCAAATGGGAGGAGAAATGGGGTAGGGGTAATTCTGAAGGAAGAGTATGTCAAGAGGTGCTGGAGGTGAAGAGAGTGTCAGACAGAGTGATGAGTATGAAGCTGGATATCTAAGGTGTGATGATGCGTGTTGACAGCACATATGCCCCGCAAGTCGGGTGTGAGATGGAAGAGAAAGAAGAATTCTGGAGTGAGTTGGATGAAGTGGTGAAGAGGGTACCCAAGGAGGAGAGAGTGGTGATTGGTGCGGACTTAAATGGGCATGTTGGTGAAGGGAACAGAGGTGATGAGGAGGTGGAGAAGGCTTATGGAGGAGGTGCGATCTGAAAGGGATTGGAGACTGCAAGGTGGTGACAGGGCTAGGCAGCATCAGATGGTGGTTGGTAGGATGACTTTGGAGATCAAGAGGAGGAAGAGAGAGAAGGCAGAGCCAAGTATCAAATGGTGGAAGTTGCAATGGTTATGAAGAGGTTGACAGACGAGATCAGGCAGGAGTCTCTGTGGACTATGATGTTCGCGGATGACATTGGGATCTGTAGCGAAAGTAGGTTACAGGTTGAGGAGAGCCTGGAGAGGTGGAGGCATGCATCGGAGAAGAATGAAAGTCAGTAGGAGCAAGATTGAATACATATGCGTGAATGAGAGGGAGGATAGTGGAATGGTGAGGATGCAAGGAGTAGAAGTGACGAAGGTGGATGAGTTTAAATACTTGGGGCCAACTGTTCAAAGTAACGGGGAGTGTGGAAGAGAGGTGAAGAAGAGAGTGCAGGCAGGGTGGAGTGGGTGGAGAAGAGTGTCAGGAGTGATTTGTGACAGAAGGGTACCAGCAAGAGTTAAAGGGAAGGTTTACAAGATGGTTGTGAGACCAGCTATGTTATATGGTTTGGAGACAGTGGCACTGACAAAAAGACAGGAGGCGGAGTGGCAGGTGGCAGAGCTGAAGATGCCAAGATTTTAATTGGGAGTGATGAAGAAGGACAGGATTAGGAACAAGTACATTAGAGGGACAGCTCAGGTTGGACGGTTTGGAGACAAAGCAAGAGAGGCAAGACTGAGATGGCTTGGACATGTGTGGAGGAGAGATGCTGGGTATGTTGGGAGAAGGATGCTGAATATGGAGCTGCCAGGGAAGAGGAAAAGAGGAAGGCCAAAGAGGAGGTTTATGGATGTGGTGAGGGAAGACATGCAGGTGGTTGGTGTGGTGTTTAAAATACACACTGGCGTGACAGAGGAAGGTGCAGAACACAGGAAGAGATGGAAACGGATGATCAGCTGTGGTGACCCCTAACGGGAACAGCCAAAAGTAGTAGTAGTAGTAGTAGTAGTAAGGTTATTAAAACCACAAAGTGAGTGCTTTTAAATCATTTAGCGTTCAGGTGGCTTTCCCAAAGTAGTTTATTTGTGCACTGAACATTTCATTGTTTCAAGTTCCATTGGAGCAAAACATTTCATTGCTTGAGCAGTTTTGATAAAGTTGTATACAATTTGCCTGTTCGATCCATGTCATTTGATACACCTGTCCATTCAATGAGAAGTACACAAAATCAGGGCTTAACTAGTTTGAGGATAGGTTATAACTAATTTTATAATAAATAAAAAATGCTCTGTAATGAATTGCATACACCGACTGCATAACATTGATAAAATGTAATTTCACTTGCTTAAAGCTGCATAATGCTGAAACTGGTTAAATATTTTATTGATGCATACAGGATGTTGGGAGAAAAGGCACCTATGTGGGTTTCAGAGTCTTGTGTCATACATGCAGGAACACTGACAAAGCACAAAACAAAGACATTTTAGATCCAGACATATTTATAAGATTGAACCTAAATGTAAAAAAATTAATATAAACATCTCTCTCTCTCTCTCTCTCTCTCTCTCTCTCTCTCTCTCTCTCTCTCTCTCTCTCTCTCTCTCTCTCTCTCTCTCTCTAAGAAGTCCCAATCACAGTGAGCTTTTTTGTTGTCTTATGATATGACTTGTTTTGAACTCTTTGAAATGATTTACTTTCACTTCATTAGACTTACTTTCACCACCGATATTATTGTGCTCTTTGCATTTCTTTGCTGTGGTGTGTAGTGCAGCAGTGTAACTGTGTCCTGGGTGGTGCGAGCTAGCCCACTTCTGAATCTTCAGTTGAAAAACAACGTTCTATTCAAATCTATTGCACTCTATTCTATCCCCCCCCCCCCAACAAAATGCTTTTCTAGAATGAGATGAGTACTGTGACAGAAACCAAAGGGGAGGCGATCTTGTTGTGTCTCGGCACAGAGAACATCGGTCAGGTGTATGTGGCCATGCTAGGTGTAGGTGTAGGGGAAAGGTTATTGCAGAGAACTGATGAGAAGTTTTAATTGTTCCTTCACAAAACTCAATTCCTCGATGATCTCCTACTCCCACCACATCTGCAACCCCAACGAGGTCTCCTTCTCCTCTCCCTCCTTCTCTCCCTCAGGCCGTGTCCTTGAACCTCTTCCACAGCTGACGGACTTGTCTCCTGGCCTCGGTGCGAACGCAGCTGGAGAAGGAGGAGTGGTGTCCGCCATTCCCCTGGTAAACATGGAGGTAAGAAGAAGTCCAGTTATTCTGAAGGTCAAGATATCATAAAAATATAACATAATGTGGTAAAGTACAATTAAAGTTCTCAGCTATTCCTTCAGTAGTATGTTAGATATTAGGGACATTAATTGTGGAACCAAATGCAGCAAAATTGTCTTGTGAATTAAAAAAAAGAACATGTGACACAATGCTCAGACTGAAAACATGTCGGGTGCTGTGTTGAATTTAAATGGGTGTGGGTGGGAAGCGCTGTTGAAGTACCCTTCTGTTCAAGGCCCTATAAGATTATACATCCTCTTTACAGGTCACCTATAGAGAGGACTTCGCTATACAATTTGGTATCGACAGAAATGATTGGACCACGGGACAAAGTGCAAGTTAAAGGTCACGGAGGAAAGGTAAGGCATACGTTTGTGGTGTTACAGTTTTTATTGCTCCGGTATCAATGGATTTTACTTAAAAATCATTCCATTCAAAAGCAAGACAGACACAGTGAAAAGACAAAAAAACCCAAAACAACAACAAACAAAAAAAACCAAAACAACAACAACAGAGCATTAGCGGTCAAGAAAAATGACATGCAGTGATTTTTTTTTGGGTGAATTCTAAAAAACAAAAACCAAAAACAAAAGATCCCACACCCAACTTATCTGGTATTTATCTGTTAGCCAGCTCCTTCTTTAGACAGGACCTAAAGGATGTGAAGCGCTCCACAGTTTTGTAGCCCTGAGAGGCCAGAGGAGGAGAAAAAGATGGAGGAAAAATTACACAGGTGACAGGAGAGAGGAGAGGAGGAAAGGATGTAAGCGGGGGAGGAGGAAAACGGGTGACGATGGCGAGATGAAGAAACACAGCACGAGGCATATTGGGGGAATTGACAGAGATGTGCGATGCAAGTGAGATGAAGAGAGAAGTAAAAAGAGAGAAGACGTGAAAAGAGAGAACAACGTTAATGAGCAGAGATTGTGAGGCCAAGAGAAACTGAACGTTTTTTGTTATTTGTTGAAGATAAGTCAGAAGCCACACCACTGAAAATGCAGACCTGTCAGACAGAGGCATTGTTTTTCATTTCGTTTCACAGGTTTGTGATGTCGTAAAAATTAAAATGCAGCCTTATTCCAGCTATCCCAAAATGCAATAAACCTGAAATTAAAACGTTCTTTCATTTTCCTGTAAAAAAAATGAAACTTTATTTTCAAAGAGTGGATACTGGGGTGTCACTTTTAAAAATCATTTTGGTCTATGGACTGAGAAGTGAACGTTTAGACGTAATGCTGCACTTTTTCTGTTGACCGCGGGAGGGCAGTATCACTCCTTATGAAATATCACCTTGGAGAAGTTAAGTTTAAAATTAAAATCTGTATCAGTGATCCACTGTTATTATTGAGACAGCACATGCTGCAGGGACTGGAGCGTGACTAAAACAAACTATACATGTTTGCAAGTACGGTCTACCATTCATACAAGACTAGATCTTATGTCTTATTATATTACCCTTTGGACCATATGAAGCCCTGCTTTCCCTGTGTCATGTATTTTTAGTATATTGTAAACTGAGAACTTCCTGTATTTCTTCATATCTATTACAGTTAACTAATTTGATGAGACCATCTCCAAGTTTCCCTCTTGTCTTACTCACTATTTCGCAATTCCAAAAGAAATTCCCACGTCCAGTCCTAATGGGAGTTTGGCCACGTGAGCATAGAGTCTTTCTATTGCCTGTACAGATGCACAGAGGCTCTCACTAGTGTCAGGCGATATGGAAAATGATATTATCACAATCGTCATGGGGATTTTACTCGATATCGATAAATATCACAATATCTCTGCTTACAAATGCAAAATACTGTGTTTAAGAATTCAATCGAGGTTCATCACAATGAACTGTTTGGTAGTATAATATCAACCCGAGGCTAGTTTTCAAATATTTCAAATATCTGAAATATTTCAGAACTTCTCTGAGAAATTCTAGGTAATAGGTTTTCATGTTGTTAATTTCGCTGACAAAATTGTGTACCACAGTATGATCTTCATTTCATCCCAATACAATAGGTCTACCAGACAGTAGACGATAAATGATAAACTGAAGTACTATGCAGCCCTAGCCCCCCCCCCCCCCACACACACACATGCACACTGTCCCCTCACCCTGGCTCCCCTGTGCAGCCGGTCCTTCATGATGCCAATGAACTCCTTGTAGGACAGCTGATCATCATGGTCCACGTCAAAGATCTTAAAGATGGTATGGACCAGGTGACGCGTCAGCTTCAGTCCTGTGGCCACATACACAGCCCGCGCAAACTCATCTGGTAGAGGAACAGAGGAATTTAGAGAGGAGGAAAAAAAACAAACACGCACCCTACCAACATGCATCCCCTCCTTTTCTTACCCTGTCCAATGGAGCGCGACGCAAAGTTGTACATCTGCATGGCAATGGCAAAGTCCTCCAGGTTGTTGAGAAACTGGAAGAAGGATCTGAACTCGTCGAAGGTGATTCCCTGAGACACAGAGACAGGAACTTAGCAGATCAGATCGATTATCCTAAGTGTTGGAGATGACTCATGGGAAAGGTTATTTATAAAAATATTAATCAGCAGGAAAACAAAAAGCTATTGAAATCCACTGTCATAGCAGCTGAGCACAGGCTTTTATGCAAGTCACAACTGCAGCACACAGCTTAGCTTGGGGTACATCAGCTGTGTAAAATACATTATGCAACAGCCAACTAGGCTATGCACTGACTGAAGCAAACTTCCGACAAAGACAGAGATAAATGTCTGCCTTTAAATGACGGACTTTATGAAATCACACAATTAATGACAAATTACAGTCATTAATTACACAATTTTGTGTGCAGACTATTGCAAATGACTCTTGCATGCTTTATTTCCCCAAAGCAGTTGCATTACAATGACAAAGCTGATGCTACTTAGATGACGTGCCACTGCATCGTTGGGCAGCCGGTGGCTTGCACGTAATATGAGGCAGCACATTCAAAGCTAAAGATGACTTGTATTGTACTCCATGTATTGTACTATCAGAAAAAAATGGATGTTGCATGCGGACAAACATCCTTTGGAGCGGCTTGTATGAAAACTGCTCTGCGCTCTGTATACTTGACAACTTGAAAACTATTTACTGAAAACTGGGGCGTATTAAGTATAACCACATAATGACTGAAAATCTGCATAAATCTATGGATATACATTTACATGAATGAATGCAGCCATATATACATATTTAAGTGTATAATTCAATAAATAATAGTCAGACAGACACTAGCTATGCTTCCATTCAACTGTCAAGAGAAGTTTAAGTGAACTTTTCTACAGTGGCAAAAAATAAATTGCGAATTAGGTGCATTTCTATCAGATCTGTTTAAGCATGAATGTAGTTTTTTGTTTTCTATACGTCATTATGTCCAAATTTCAGCATCCACCAGAAGGATGGACCAGTCAAGATTAAGAAACAGCTGGTCATGTGATTACATACCATTTGCATTTCTTTTTCTTTTCTTTTTCTTTTTTTTTGTATTTGCATTTCCATCACCCATTTTGCACATAAACTCTTCATCACCAAAAGCAAACCACCCCAAGCGAGCATAAAACCCTTTTTGTATGATTGAGGAAGTTTAATTGAATTTTGCGTTGCGGTCCAGCTTCTCTAATGTGATAGTCCATAATGCGTCTAAAATATTTCAATGGAAACATGGCTACTGCTGAACAACCGTATACCCAATAAGGCAGACACCAACCTCCTGCTTCTTGCACAGCATGAAAAAGACCAAAGGGAAGAGACAGAAACAAAGGTGTAGTTGTGTAAGCACTCATCACCAGAAAGTCTTCTCCTACTCCATTTTTCAAAGAATAACTAAACCCCAGAACATTCTAGTGAGTTTGTGGACATCTACTGGTTAAAATCCATGTAAAGGTTGAAGACATGGCAGGATGCCTTGGTCCTCTGTGATGTTAGCATAGCAGGATAAACACAGCTGCAGCTAATAACGTTAATAATGGATCTGTTGGATGTAGGTGTGCCAGCACGGGACACCCTGTTAGTACACCATTTCACATGGAGGTTAACCTTAGATCAAGATAAGGGTTACATTTAGGTTATGACTGGGGTTAAGGGTTAAGGTTAGGGTCAGGATGGAGTAGGGGGTCAAGGTTAAAAAAGGATAAAACGGGAAACGGTTAAGTTGGCATCATCTGGGGGAAATGGCAAACTAATAGGGAATCCTGTGGTAGCACATCTATCAGCATTGACAGGCAGAAAGACAGAGCCAGCACTAACAATTGTCAATAGTACTGTCAATGCTGTTTCTTTGGCACACCTACATCCATCATACCCATTATTAATGGTACATAGTTGTGTATTTATATTTGTTTGGGCGGCACGGTGGCCCAGTGGTTAGCACTGTTGCCTCACAGCAAGATGGTCCTGGGTTTGAACCCTGGGGTTGTCCAACCTTGGGGGTTATCCCAGGTCATCCTCTGTGGGGAGTTTGCATGTTCTCCCCGTGTCTGCGGTGGGTTTTCTCCGGGTGCTCCCGTTTCCCCCACCATCAAAAGAAACATGCATGTTAGGGTTTATACTCCTGACTGTGCCCCTGACCGAGGCAATGGGGAAAGAACTGGAGTTGGTCCCCGGGCGCTGCAGCTGCCCTCTGCTCCTAGCTACACAGATCACAGCTAGGATGGGTTAATTAGCAGTAACTGAATTTCCCCAAGGGGATTAATAAAGGAAGCTTAATTCAAAAAAATTGACAACGTTTTTGCGAGTGCTCATGGGTGAATAAGGGAATCAGTTGGACAGTAAATAGTTTTGCATGGTTAAGCCGGTTGTGAGGCTTGTGTGTTGGGCCATGACTGCAGTAATCCTTCACAATGTACAGATGCAAACCTTGATCTTCTTGAAATGCAGTTTCATTCAAACTCATTTAATAACCGATAGATAGGTTGCAATTTTAGGAGGAAAAGCGCTGAATTCTGGGTCATTTAGAACCCCTAATCTGTAAATTTATGGATATTTTAACCTTTTTTTTACTGATAGTTTTCCACCTTATATTTCCACAAATTCACCCACAATCCCTCACTTGCTGGTTAGGATTAAAAGGCTTGCTCAAGAGCACCTGAACAGTTGTTTCTGAGTTACAGCAGAGTCTTATCTTACCAGCCAACTCATGACACGTGAACTTTATAGCAGTCAAGGTTCACATAATCACTGCGAGACAATAGAGATTGTCAATATTGCTGATAGCATGTGAAAAAATGGCAATGAGCTGCCAAACGCACATTGATTATTTCCTAATTATTATTACTCCCCCCCCGCGCCTTTTCCTCCCCAATTGTATCTGGCCAATTACCCCATTCTTCCTAGCCATCCCAGTCGCTGCTCCACCCCCTCTGCTGATCCGAGGAGGGCTGCAGACTACCACATGCCTCCTCCAATACATGTGGAGTCGCCAGCTGCTTCTTTTCACCTGACAGTAAGGAGTTTCACCAGGGGGATGTAGCACGTGGGAGGATCACACTATTCACCCCAGTTTCCCCTCCCCCCTGAACAGGCGCCCGACCAACCAGAGGAGGCGCTAGTGCAGCGACCAGGACACATACCCACATCCGGCTTCCCACCTGCAGACACGGCCAATTGTGTCTATAGGGACGCCTGACCAAGCTGGAGGTAACACGGGGATTTGAACCGGCGATCACCGTGTTGGTAGGCAACGGAATAGACTGCCACGCCACCCGGACACCATTTCCTAATTATTTTAGAACGATGCCTTGTATAAGATCCCTTCTAACTAATTACTATAATATCATTACTATGCCTGAATAGTACGATTGTGATGTGTACACATCTCTGCAGTTTTACATCTCAATGTGTGAATTTCCACAATGGTCACTGAAAACATGCAACTGCTGTCTACAGCTTGTCACTCAAGAATGTTCACTTATGTTGGGATGGGGTGTGTGTGCTGGTGTGTGTGTGTGTGTGTGTGTGTGTGTGTGTGTGTGTGTGTGTGTGTGTGTGTGTGTGTGTGTGTGTGTGTGTGTGCCTACGTGTGTGTACCTACGTGTGTGAATGC